>NC_086320.1:324312803-324623637 GCF_036172605.1 Pelobates fuscus | reverse complement strand
GGCAGGTGCAGTGAGCAATTGCTGCCTCTCGAGTTTAGCTCTACTGACCTAACTTAACAAGGTAGTAACATTACCTGCTGTCTACTTGATAGCCAAGGTGGTGCAACCAGGTTAATTTATAAAATTGTCAATTTTTATTTGAATCTGCACTTTTTGCAAAATGAAAAAAAGGTCGCACTTTTCACACACAACGTGTTTCAGCAAGCTTAGTGCTCTAGGGGTCTGGAGTGTCCCTTTAAGTAAATCTGGCATGATTGAATTGCACAAAGCTAATCTATCCCATAATGCTTTGCCTGTGTGTGAAAATACTACTCACTATTCCTGCAACTATATACAGAGGATTTTGTCATTTGGTTATCACCGTATGTATGTAGTTATTTAGATATCAAAACTGACTCATACTATGTATGGCAGGGTTGCTTTTTGACCCATTAGAACAAGTAAACTTTCTGGCACTTGTATAAAAAGAAATTAAATGGGCACTCCGGGTGGGAATTGATTTTATTTCTTACTATTAATTGCTTGTAATACAATTCCACTGTATAATTGCAAAGTGCTACAGAAAATGTTGGCACTGTGTAAATGCTAATAATAATTATCCATTTATTTTCAGTATATAAATAATGCATAAAAATATAGAAAACAACCAATTCATAATGATAGCGGGGAAAAAATGCTTTTCTTTGCATCCAAGCGCCAGTGATCAGAACTGGGTTGTTGCACTTCCTCAATGAAAAAGTTAGACTGAAAAAGTTAGACCACTGAAAAGGTTGAAACAAAACAGTCTGTTCCCTAGTCTCATCTTCTCTGCACTTAAGAGGCAGTTTTTTTTTGTTTTGTTTTGTTTTTTAAAACAAAATTTTATTTTACTAGAGAAATGCAATTCTTAAAGGGACACTATAGTCACCAGAACCACTACAGCCTAATGTAGTTGTTCTGGTGTCTATAGCATGTCCCTGCAGGTTTTCAATATAAGCACTGCCTTTTCAGAGAATTGCTGCCTAGTAACACCTCTAGTGATAGTCACACAGACAGCCACTAGAGGGTCTTGGTGCAGCACGTATGTTCAGCATTTTCACGCTCTTCACAGAGGCATTGAATGTTGCCCATAGAGATGCATTGGAGGGATCGGCCGATAGTCTGTATTTTCCGCAATATCGGTATCGGCCAATAAAGATACCGATATTGCCGATAATGCAGACCAGGGCCACCATCAGGATCCTGGGGGCCCAGCACACTCTTATTTACCTTCCCAGCAGCTCCCCTGTCAAACTCTTGAGAGTCCTGCGACCGTCAGAGCGTTGCCACGGGTTACCATGGCAACGCTCTGCACGGCACACATGCCACGAGAGTTGGACAGGGGAGCTGCTGGGAAGGGAAGTAAGAGTGTGCTGGGCCCCGCAAGACCGCTGCGGGTCTCCCCTGGGAATGCCATATCCCCCCTCCCTGGCCAGTTAAGAAGTAGGGAAGGGGGACTAAAACAATTAAACAATTAAATCTAAAAAAAAAAAAGGTTAAAATAAAAATCCCCCCCCTCCCTCCTATTTTACACCCAGCTTCCCTATCTTTGGGAGAGATGGAGTGAAACTTTCCCTGGGGTTCAGTGTGGCTGCTCTCTAATATTCCTGTAGTTCCCCTCTGCTCTCCTGTGCTCTCTCTGTAGTGATTCCGGGGCCGAAGGGATGTCCTATTCCAGCTCCCGGTATCACTAAACAGCGCTAGGGAGCAGATAGGAACTGCAGGAAGATTACTGTTTTCTCGCTCACCGCCTCCTTGCTGCCTAAGCTGGCTGGTCCAATGCTACGCAGGGTGATCGACTCCAATGATCACTGGGGTGGTCCCTGCCACGCTCCCCTGGGCGGCAGCCTTCTCTAAAGGGCTGACAAATCCCATTTGTCGAGCCATGAAGGAGACGAACTGGAAGCACAGAATTAGAGACTTTTTCCAGTTCAGCTGTTTTGACCTTAAATTTAAAATTCACTTTGAATTCCCACTTTAGTGAATAACCCTGAAAGTGATAGTGATGAAAACTGTAACACAAATGAATAACATTTTAGTAAAGACTGACTAAAACTAAATAAAAATTTGCTGTCAAAATGAACACTGATTCTTTCCAGCAGTAGTACAAATATTTAAAATATCAATAAAAAGAACTGGCTGTAAGAAGTGCCGTAAAACCCAACTCTTTAGGAAAGCTTACGGCCTCCCAGAGTAACCTCTACCGCACATACCTGTACCTTGTTATCTCCTAAAGGTCAGCACTCTACTCTCTCTCTTCCAGCTCTGCTTCACTCCCACCTTATTTGATTGCTATATCCTGTCTTACTGTGTTTTACACCCCACCTCCTATATACTGTAAGCTTGTTTGAGCAGGGTGCTCTTCAACCTATCGTTCCCATAAGTTTTTTGTAATTGTCCTATTTATAGTTAAATACCCCCTTTTTAAAATATTGGAAAGCGCTACGGAATCTGTTTGCGCTATATAAATGGCATAATAATAATAATAATAATAATAATAATAATAATGCTAATGCACATATTACCTGTACCTGGATATAGAAAATTAAATTTTCTGTTTTTAAAGGGATGATTTAGCAATCTTTAGGCACCCTAAAAACTTCATCTAAATAAAGTTATGATGTCCTCTTAGCTCAAGGGGTTAAACCATACTCTAACAGTTTAACCCCAAAGTTACCTCCAGCGCCGATCACAACTCACCCCAGATGGCATCCGATTTCTGAAACTTCATTTTCAGGATGCATGTAGTGCTCCTGATTGGCTAAGAGTGGTCAACTAAGACACCAAGATATGAACCATGTGGTAGAACTTGATTTGCTGCCTAGTATATGTAGTAATGAAAACTTACTATAGTATAAACTTTGTTAGTTTGCTTTTTCTGGTACATCTCTGAGCTAGTAGAGTTTCTTTAGCCTCCATCCTTTCCTCTTCCCAGACCTCTAAACCACCCATCTCAATTTCACATGAACTAGCCATGCATGAGAAACCTTGTGCATGCTCATGACTTTTGCAAACAGAAGAGCAAAGGATGCTGAGAGTCAGGAAAACAATAATGACAAACTGATTCTCCACATGCAGAAAAGTAAGACTTCTTCTTGAGCCACTCCATTCTTTCCTTGGCTGTGTGTTTTGGGTCATTGTCGTGCTGAAATTCCCATCCATGACCCATTTTTTAATGCCCATCCATGACCCATTTTTTAATTGACGGTACAGGGCCCTGTCCATCGTCCCTTTGATGCGGTGCAGTTGTCCTGTCCTCTTAACAGAAAAACACCCCCAAAGCATAATGTCTCCACCTCCTTTTGACGGGGATGGTGTTCTTGGGGTCCTCCTCCAAACACGGCAAGTTGAGTTGATGCCAAAGAGCTTGATTTTGGTCTCATCTGACCACAACACTTTCACCCAGTTCTCTTCTGAATCATTTAGATGTTCATTGGCAAACGTCCAATGGGCCTGTACTTGTTCTTTCTTGAGAAAGGGGAACTTGCGGGTTCTGCAGGATTTCAGTCCTTCCCAGCCTAGTGTGTTACCAATTGTTTTCTTGGTGACTATGGTTCCAGGTGCGTTGAGATCAATAACAAGATCCTCCTGTGTAGTTCTGGGCTGATCACTCACCGTTATCATAATGATTGAAACTCTACGAGGTGAGCTCTTGCATGGAGCACCAGACCGAGGAAGACTGTCCGTTAGTTATTTTTTGTTTCTTCAATTTGCGAATAATCGCACCAACTCCTGTCACCTTCTCACCAAGCTGCTTGGCTATTGGTCTTGTAGCCCATTCCAGCTTTGTGTAGGTCTACAATCTTGTCACTGACATCCTTGGACAGCTCTTTGGTCTTGGCTATGGTGGAGAGTTTAGAATCCGATTGCTTCTGTGGACAGGTGTCTTTTATACATGTAACAAGCTGAAAAAAAAAGCACTACCTTCAAGACAGTGCTCCTAATCTCAGCTCGTTACCTGTATAAAAGAAACCTGGGAGCCAGAAATCTTGCTGATTGATAAGGGATCAAATACTTATTTCACTCATTGACATGCAAATCAATTTATAACTTTTTTGGCATGTGGTTTTCTGGATTTTTTTTTTATTCTGTCTTTCACTGTTAAAATACACCTATCATTAAAATTATAGACTGATCATTTCGTTGTCAGTGGGCAAACGTTCAAAATCAGCAGGGGATCAAATACTTTTTTCCCCTCACTGTATGAGATATTTTGTGTGTGGGTGTAGTGGATGTAGCGCGTGTGTGTGTTTGTATATAGAGGCTGTAGTTTGTGTGTTTAGGAAATGGAGTATATGTATGTAAGGGATGCCTTTTGTTACATAGTTGGTTACATAACTGAAAAGAGACATGCGGCCATCAAGTTCAGCCTTTCTCACATTTGTTATTGCTGTTGATCGAAAAAAAACAGCGCTTCCAATTTTGCAACAAACTAGGAAAAAAATCCTTTTAGACCCAGATGTGGAGTCAAGCTATTGCTGCCCAGTCGCTAATCTAATAAAGGGGGATTTACCAGAAGTACCCCATGGTGGGTCACCTATTACTATATTTAACAATAGAGGGGAACATAGCATCCCCCTCCAGCCCCACCCAGTGAGTGGGTGCTATTGAACTACAGGGGGGACCTATTGTATCCCGCAGCCCCTACCCATTAGCGGCGGGTAGGGGCCCTAACTAATAATGGCGGAGACCACCAGCCCCCACCAATTAGAGGCGAATGGAGACTAATTGTAAAAATAAATTCCCCCCCCCCCCCCCCAGTGACACGGAGTCCCTAGTAAGCAAATACCCTATCTCTCTCACTCCTAAAAATTAATACTTACCACTAGGTGCCTCCTTTATTCTAACAGGGCCAGTAAAATTCCATAAAGCCCGTCAAATTAACAAAATGAAAAAAAATCCACCTTCACCTGGCAAGGGCTCTACACAGACTTAGCTTTGTAGGGCAGGAAAACGCTTCTAAAGAATATGGAGAAGAGGTAAGTATGATGGAAAAACTTTTTGACACAAGAAGTTCAGCTTACTTAAGCTCCTCCTTCTGTCAAAGAAAGTCAAGCGTAGGAAAAATACTTAAAGCGGCATCCATTTTTGTTTCTAACCCTCTCCCCACCCCCCCACCCCTCCCGACTCTAATGCATCTAATAGCCCCCCTGGTCACCCCCAAATGCCACTAAGCCCCCCATATTACCTATATTTAATGTTTATTTTCTGCCCTGCGGAGCCCAGTCTGCGCGATGCCCTCGCTGGGTGAACATGCGTTATTTATTTATTTTTTAGCTCCGGGATTATTTTTTTCCAATTGGTTTTTATTTATTTTTTACGCTCTGGACTTTTTTTATTTTATAAATTCGACAGGCTTTATGTTTTTTTTGTTTGTTTGTTTGTTTTTTGCCCTTTTTGGGGGCTGAAAAAAGATTTTAGAAAAAAGACTTCAAATGGCAAGTGTTTATTTTTATTTACAGGGACTTATTTTTATTGTCTCCCCTCACTATTTTTAGGGTGAGGGGGGTAGGTAGAAATGTTGTTGTTTCTTTGTTTTTTGGGGGCGGGCAGGGGGGAAGGACTAGGGGCTTGCAGGGGGGTCTTTTTTACAACAGTGAGCAGCCACTGACTGCTCACTGTTTAGTAGACATACCCCTACTCGCGGCATAGCAAGTAGGGGCAGATTAATTACTAATACGAAGCCATTTTTGCTTAGTATTAGTAAAGTTGGCTGAAAGACCAGTTTTGGTCTTTCAGCCTTTTAGTAGAAGGCTTCCTAATACCATTGGAATTAGGGAGCTATTTACTAAGCGGCTGCAAGATGCAGCCGCGGCATGAATAGGATAAGTTTCATTCTTTTGAATGAAATTCAAGTATGTACAGAAACTACCGAATGCCATTCTAACACGAATGAACGGAATTCGGTAGTTTTGCCGGCGTTCTGTCTACATGACAGGACGCTAGGGAATAATGAAAGGAAGCATCGCGAGATCAGATGAGAATTGTGGGAAAATTCCTTTGACCGCGAGAAGTGGACCAAAGCTGGTCAAGCGTAGGAAGCCTCAATAAGACAAAGTAGTCCCTACTTTGTCTTATGTTTTTAAAGAAAACTAGAACTGACAGGAAGAAAAGAACAGATCCTGAGTGAGGTAAAGAAAAGGAAGTGATTGGGGAAAGGTAAGTCCGGCAGGACAGTGCCACTTTAAGACAAAGTAGAAAGACCGGATAGGAAAGAGGAAGCAATTGGGTAAAAATATGGAAAGGAAAACCACCAAAATAAATAATATTAATGTGTATGTACAATATCTCAATGAGGCAACACAAGGCCACTGTTATAATTTTCGAGTGGCCATTGGGTGATCATTTTATTTATTGTAATGTCTAGTATTTGGGGAACAGGAAACCTGTTCATAGACAACTCAACACAATGTGCAGGCTATGTTAGTTTATGTACACAAAGTTGTATATGGCCTAACTCGACACAATTCCTGCTCCTCCCAGCATGTGGCTGCACATAGACAGTGAGTGCTGGGATGTGACTTCAAATCCTCGCACTCGTTATCTGTCTCCAAGAAAACGGTTAGTTACTGCAAGCTGGTTATACAACTTATTTTCCTGATTGCTAGAGTCAAAGCAACTTTTCCAACCTCTGGTTTGTGATATAAAAAAAAAATATTTTTAACCCCTTCAGGACCGCTGACGGTTCAGGACCGTCAGCGGCAAAACGTGCGTTTGGACCGCTGACGGTCCTGAACCGTCATAACGGTTTTGGGCTACTTACCTGATCGCCGTCGGTCCCACGGCGGCGATCAGCTCTCCTCCCGGTCCAGGGGGACTGCCTGTCTGCCCGGGCAGTCCCCCCTCGGCAGATCAGGACCCCACGGCCATGTGATCACTCGATCACATGACCGCAATAGGGGTCTTTGTATCTGCCTGCAGGGGGACTGTCTGTGCTGACAGGCAGTCTCCCTGCAAGTGTAAAATAAAAAAATAAAGTGAAAAAAAAAACAATCAGTGTAAAAAAAATAATAATATGTGTATATATATATGATATATATACATGTATTATATCTATATATATAATATATGTATATATATCATATATATAATGTCACACTAAGTGTATTTTTATATTTATATATACGTATATTAATATAAAAATACACTTATATTTAAATTACACACGAATATATACAATATATATAATAACTATATATATGGTATATATATATTATTATAAAATACAAATAATATGTTAATAAAAATAAATAACAAAAAATAAAAATAATTTTTAATAATTAAAAAAAAATTATATATATATATTCAATTTTATTCTAACAGTATTTTGATATTGATATATATATATTTATATCAAAATACACTTAGAATGTAATGATATATATATCTATGTATAAATAAATAAATAAAAATAATACAAAATATACATATGTCCACATACAAAATTACATTAATAATTTCATAAATATACACGTAGACGTCAAATATATAAATATGTATATATATTAAAATTCTACGTGCATATTTATGTAATATTTGTACCTAATTAAGTAATTTTAATGATTGCAATTTGAGGGACCTGCCTGCCAACCCAGGCCAAAAGTCCAGATAATTTAATTTGCTAGCACTGTGCTTAACCCTGTAACTTTCTATGACACCCTAAATCCTGTACATGGGGGTACTGTTTTACTCGGGAGACTTCGCTGAACACAAATATTAGTGTTTCAAAACAGTAAAACATATCACAGCGATGATATTGTCAGTGAAAGTGAAGTTTTTTGCATTTTTCACACACAAACAGCTCTTTCACTGAGGATATTATTGCTGTGATATATTTTACTGTTCTGATACACTAATATTTGTGTTCAGCGAAGTCTCCTGAGTATAACAGTACCCCACATGTAGAGGTTTTATAGTGTTTGTGAAAGTTACAGGGTCAAATATAAGGCTTGATTTTACTTTTTTTTTTTTTATTGAAATTTGTCAGATTGGTTAGGTTGCCTTTGACAGCGTATGGTAGCCAAGGAATGAGAATTAGCCCCATGATGGCATACCATTTACAAAAGAAGACAACCCAAGGTATTGCAAATGGGGTATGTTCAGCCTTTTTTAGTCGCCACTTAGTCACAAACACTGGCCAAAGTTAGCGGTTTTTGCATTTTTAACACACAAACAAATATAAATGCTAACTTTGGCCAGTGTTTGTGACTAGGTGGCTACTAAAAAAGACTGGACATACCCCATTTTAAATACCCTGGGTTGTCTACTTTAAAAAATATGTACATGTTAGGTGTGTTTCGGGGATTTATGACAGATAACGGTGTAACAATGTCACTATTGATACATTTAAAATATATATATATTGAAACAGCAATTTCCTACTTGTATTTATAGGCCTATAACTTGCAAAAAAAAGCAATAAAGCATGTAAACACTGGGTGTTTTTAAACTCGGGACAAAATTTTGAATCTATTTAGCAGTTTTTTTCATTAGCTTTTGTAGATAAGTAAAAGATTTTTCAAGTAAAAGTCCAAAAACATGTTTTTTTTTTTTATTTTTCACCATATTTCATTATTTTTTTTAAATACAATATATGACATAATATAAATACTGGTATGTAAAGAAAGCCCTTCTTGTCGTGAAAAAAACAATATATAACTTGTATGGGAACCGTAAATGAGAGAGCGGAAAATTACAGCTAAACACAAACACCACAAAAGTGTTAAAACTGCTCTGGTCCTTAACGTACAAACATCGCAAAAACAGGCCGGTCCTGAAGGGGTTAAATGATTCAGAAGTTTCATTTGTGTTTACATTTTCTGCCTCTTGTTCTGAGGAGATTGTATTTCCTAGCAGGCACCTGGCTTTCCTATCTTAATTGGCCGCTCACTGTCCATCATTTTGAAAGTTTGTCACCTACAGTACAAGAGGAATGCAAACTGCACATAGGAATAGGTTTAGATGACTGTCTAAAATAGCCCTTGCATAATGACTTTCACAGCGGGTAGTCTGAAGTCTATTATTAACAATGTCTCAAACAGTTGAACTTATTTGTAAAAAATTTTTTTTTTTTGTTTTATAGTTGTGTTTACTTGTTCTTTTTTGTTAATAATCCACCAGTAGGTTCTGGTAATTTCTTTGGAAAGTGTTTTAGTTTTGAAGATATTTCTTAAAAAAATCATATATCTGCTGTTATTCCATGTATGCACTGGACCTTTGGAAAAATGGCTAAACCACCATTAATTTTATTGTATTTTTTTAATGAGCTATAATAAAACAAAATCAGAGTTATCTTTTTAAGGTGTTACTTCGAGCATCATTAACACTTCAGTGATTTGAACATAACCAAGTATATTGGCAAATTGTTGCTAAATGGTTTACCCCATTACCAGGAATAGAGACCATGGTACTGCTGGCATCATAACCACTACAAAGAAATTGTAGTGGTTATGATGCTTGTAGTAACCTTTTAAGTGTACATTTAACTACTTTACAGCTAAAATAGATACTTAATGGCCTTTGTTAGTGATTGACCAGAGAACTCATTAATCCACTATTGGCTCTAAATGTAATTAAGAAACCATAGCTTAGCTAAACCCTCTGTGCTGTTAATAAATATTGAGGTAATTACCGTATATACTCGAGTATAAGTCGACCCGAATATAAGTCGAGACCCCTAATTTTACACCAAAAAACTGGGAAAACGTATTGACTCGAGTATAAGACTAGGGTGGGAAATGCAGCAGCTACTGGTAAATTTATAAATAAAATTATATCAATTGAATATTTATTTACAGTGTGTGTGTGTGTGAATGCAGTGTGTGTGATGCAGAGCCTTGGTGGGGGGGGGGGGGGTATTTTTATTATTATTTTTTAATATAAAAAAAAATTGTTATATTAATATTTTTTTATTTTATTAATTTTTGTTATTATTATTTTATTTTATTATTTACATTTTTATTTATTTTTGTCCCCCCTCCCTGCTTGTTTGCTGGCCAGGGAGGGGGCTCTTATTTTTTGGTGGTCCAGTGGATGGGCTGTGTAGGAGGGGGCTGGCAGGAAGCATTTACTTGCCTCTCCTGCAGCTCCTGTCAGCTCCCTTCTCTCTCCTCCGGTCCGGTCAGCTCCCCTGTCAGCTCCCACTGTAAGTCTTGCGGTCTCTCGCGAGACTTACAATGGAGCTGACCGGACCGGCGCGGAGGAGAAGGGAGCTGCAGGAGAGGTAAGTAACAGCTCTCTGACAGCCCCGAACAGGACCGCCGGGCTTGTAATGAGCACGGCGGTCCTTGTCTGTATTATGGCAATGTAAGTTGCCATAATACAGACATTAACTCGAGTATAAGTCGAGTGGGGTTTTTTTCAACACACAAAAAATGTGCTGACAAACTCGACTTATACTCGAGTATATACGGTATGTCCTACCTTAAAGGGTTACTCCAAGCATCATAAATCACTGTAGTGTTTATGATGTCATGAGGTCCCAAGCCTGTTTTTTGCAACAGTTTGCTCTCTTACTTGGGTCTCAGTCATGCACAGAGGGTGCTCTATGGCTGGTAATGTGCATCTGGTTTCTACAAAACTGCACAACACTGATGCCGGATCTGCTTAAAAATAATTGGCTGAGAGTATCAGCTGACCTCAGCCAATGAAATGCAACTTTGTGCATAGAAATATGCGCAAAATCTACATTGGCCAACCCAGAACTGTTTCTAGGCTGGCTGGTGGTGCTCCAACCCAATGATGTTGCCGGGGGAGGAGTTACAGCTCCAGAAATAGAGGGATCAAACGTTGTATGTGTAGTGTTTCATTGTGAAACACTGTGCATACAGACTCCAGGCACCGTGACTACTTGAAATAAATAAAATGGTCATGTAGTAACCCTTTAAATGAACACTACAATAATCAAAACCACTACCGTGAACTGTACAGCAAGCTTTATAGCTATGGAGTGTTCCTTTAAAATTGGTTACTTGCCATGTCTGGTAGAACAATAAAATGTAATTAACTCAGATTTTAAAACAAAGTGTACAAACACTAACTTTTACTTATCTATTGTGCAAAATCTCACGTGACCGTTCCACTGTAACCAATATGCAGTTTTACTTTTCTATAATCAATATTGAATGTTTAAGTAGAACACGCACACACAAATTTGTTATGGGAGGAAGAATGCCCAGGTGCTGTCTTACTTATCTTCAGGGGTTAAACAGTTTTCAATACCGAAAGCCCCTATGCACCTCAGCCTACATCCTTCCTCTCTGCACTACAATATTAAGAATGTTTAGTTTGTTTTTGTTCTTTTTTTTTTTTTTTCCACAATTTGCAAAGAGTGCAGGATTTGGTAGAAATTTACACTTTTATAAATTACCCTATTTACACCTCTTGACTTTCAACCTGTCACTTCCTGGTTTAGTTAGCTCAGTGGAGCTGAAGGCAAGAGGCAGCAGCTGCTCAGAGCACCTGCTTGGCAAAGATTTCTCATTGAGCTGTATTGGGAAGTCTGTAAAAGCACAGCCGCAGAAAGTCTGGGCGGGGTTGGAAGCGGAAGGTTTGCAGAGGCTGCAGAAAAGAGAACTGTAGGCTTTGCAAGCTGTTTTTTGATATATATATATATATATATATATATATATATAAATAACCTCAATGAAAAAATACATATTTAAATATAATCTACTTTTCATTGTGGGGTATGTCTACTAAACCGTGATAGGGGATAAGTCATTCCTTGACACATTCCTACACATTCCTTGACCTCTAATTGTGTTCCCTCCTCTCTACCTGTGAACAGCAAAGTTGCTAATGCTCTCCAGGACATCAATGAAAAAAATAGCTGGAAAAAGAAAACCTGCTACACAACTAGGCATTCAATGTGTTCCCATCATGCTACCTAACTCATAGCATAGTTTGCAGCAAAGTCTGACCTGCAGCACATTCTCCCAACAATCACATGGGGGCAGTACACTTGAAGTTGCCTTACAAAGCATTGTACACGTGATCATTCTTTTCATGTCGGATAATTGCATTGACAAGCAGCTGCCTGTTGTCCGTTTAAAAAAAATAAAAAGCATTAATAACTATCAAAGTCTTTAGATATCTGGGTCTAAAAAGTCCTGTATCTGGTCTTCAGCCCCCAAAGTGCACTCTCAAGCAACACCTATGATTGAACTAGCCTCCTTAGCCACCCCCTCTCAAATTAACGTGTTCTTTTTAGCCAGTCCCTCAACGAAACTGAGTCTTTTTCAGCCAATGAAAATGGAGGCATGTCTTCTGTAGTGTAAGTAATTCTCACAGCACAGACTGCACCATAGCGATGAGACTAGAGCCCATCAGTGCTCCTCTTCCTTCCTACATTCTCCTCCAGCCCTTGTCAGCTAACCTGACTGCCCACTGTTAACCACTACTGCCCACTGTTAACCCCTTCCCTGCCAGTCCCTGTCAACCAACCTCACTACGCACTGATAACCTTTCCCTGCCAGTCCCTGTTAATCAACATCCCTAGATAGAGATATAGATCGTTAGCAATATATAAAGATGAGTGCACTCTGGAGACTGTAGTAGTAAAGTAGAAATGCTTTTATTTTGCACAAATAGACATCAACGTTTCAGTCCTCCTGGACTTTTCTCAAGACAAGTGCCAGATAACGGTTATATATACACAAGCTGTGAGATACTTGGAGGGTGAACAGGTGAGAGCAAGACTGGTGATGTCAGATATGATGACATCATCATACCAAATTTAACCATGTAAGTGAAGGTAAGAAAAAATATGTACAAAGAAACCATTAGCTCTATAACATATGATAAGTGGAGACCAGATAAAAAGAAGACTGGATCAACAGAGAGAAGTGGGGTGATAGTTATGTGAGAACAGAAATGATCAAAGAACATAATTCCGTGATTGTTCCAGTCATGAAAAGGAGGAGGAATCTCACATTAACAGGCATAATTAATTGCAATGTAAATTATACGAGTATTGCATAACCATTTTGGTATGTAGCAAACAATATAGCAATAAAAATGAAACACATGCAGATAAATTGCTACAAGTAATACATAAGATACAGTGGGCAAGCTGAGGTTCACTGGGAAATTAGTTCTAATCAATTAGCGTCTGGAAAGGAAACAATATAAAAGATTTTTCTCATTCAGTCCTGTGTGGGGCTAGTGTTCCCAAGGTATAAATGCCTCCCTTCTCAAAAGTTGTGCATCTCTGTCACCACCTCTAGGGGATAGTGGGACATGGTCAATGCCCATGAAGCGTAACATCGGTAAGGAGTGCCCAGCTTCAAAGAAATGTCGTGCCACTGGAGTATTGGCAGAACGGGTGTTCAGGGTGATACGTATTGATGACCTTGCATTCTTTCTCTTAGGTCATTAGAAGTTTTCCCGATATATACAAAGCCACATGGGCATGTGATGCGGTATACTACACGTGTAGTGGTGCAAGTGATGCGATGTCTGATGTTGAATGTTTTTCCCGAGTGAGGGTGGCCGAAAGTCTTTCCAGTAATCATCGAGTTACATGCTGTGCAACTCTGGCACCGAAAACATCTCTCACGATGGAACTTTTTTTTCTTGTAGGATGAGGTTATGTTGGTCAGTATGTACCAGCATATCCCGTAGGTTTCTTCCTCTCTTGTAACTCATGATGGGATTATTACGAAAGATAGGTGGTAATGAAGGATCTTTTCTAAGACTATCCCAATTCCCTTGTATTGTAGATGTTATTTGATGAGAATGAGTGTGGTATGATACAGGGTAGATTAGTCGATTTATCGATTGGGTTTGATGGTCGTTCATCTGCATTCGTTTATTGTGCTTGCCGGGGAGCATTTGTCTCAAAACTTCTTAGAGTAACTTCTTTGCAAGAATTTGGTAAACATATTTTGTATTTGTACCTCTGCTTTAGTGTGCTCCAAATTGTTGCGGAGAACTCTAACAAACTGAGAGATGGGTTGAGACTCTATAAGCTTCTTGGGGTGAAAGCTCGAGGCATGTAGTATGCTGGATAGTAATAGTATTTCTATCAGGGGGCTTATATTAAAGTGTAAAAAACAAGTGCCCAAACGGTTGCCTGTGACAAATATTTCAAGATCAAGAAATTAGACACTGGTGGTACTGTACTTGTATGTGAGTTTCACTGGAGTAGGTAACATATTCAAATTTTGGCTCATAGAGCATATTTCATCCTCACTACCAATCCAATTGAGGAGGATATCATCAACAAATCTCATGAATTTGACTATTGATTCAAAATGTATTTGCTCTCATAGTTGTACATGAAGGCACTGGCATACATGGGGGCCATCAGTACCCCCATGGAAGTGCCAGTCTGTTGGATATAGTAGCCAGACTCAAATTTTAAGAAATTCAACGTTAGGCAGAGTTGTAGTAATTTAAGTATAAAATCAACAGAAGGACTTACCGGGTCCTAATGATTCTCCAGCACTTCCCTCATTGCTTGGATTCCTTCATAGTGAGGAATAATTGTATATAAACTGCTGACGTCAATTGCAGCCAAGATAATTCCTGATAGAGGGACAGTAATCACCTGAGCATCATTAAAGACTGGGAACTAGAGTGCTTGAATCGTGGAAATATTATTTACACAAAGCTCTATAGGTATTTGAGTTTCTGTCTCTCTATTTATTTATGATGCACATCTGACACTACATGATGTCTAATGTGGTGAGGAAATATTTGTTTGTGTGTGATGTGGTGTGTGAATGCTGAGGCCTCCAAGGAGGCTTGGGCAGGCATTGTGGACATGTGTTGAGTGATGCAAATTGCATCACGAAGCTTCAGCATGCTCACTAAGGCGTGTCATTATGGATTGCCATAGAAAATCACTGGAGCATGGCTATTGGTGGACAGTCAAGCTGAAATACAGGAAGCAGGGAAAAAGGTTGAAATGACATGCAATCAGAAAATCTGATCAAAGTAAAGATTACAAGTTCTAGTATTCCTAAAGCTCATTTATACACTATTTATAGGAAAAAAAGCATTTCGTAACACTAGGTTTACTGTTTGGGGGGAACAAGGAAATGCAATTTCTTTTTTTTTTTTTACTTATACAGTTCCTTTAACCCATTCAGGACCGGACTGTTTTTGCGATGTTTGTACGTTAAGGACCAGAGCTATTTTAACTCTTTTGTGGTGTTTGTGTTTAGCTGTCATTTTCCGCTCTCTTTTACTGTTCCGATACAAATTATATATTGTTTTTTTCAGGAAAAAAGGGCTTTCTTTACATACTATTATTTTTATCATGTCATATCATTTAATTAAAAAATAATAATAAAATATGGTGAAAAATAAAAACACTTTGTTTTTACTTTTACTTAAAAAATATTTTACTGATCTACAAACTCGAATGAAACAAACTGCTAAATAGATTCAAAATGTTGTCCTGAGTTTAAAAACACCCAATGTTGATGTGGTTTTTTTTTTCTTTTATTTGCAAGTTATAGGGCTATAAGTACAAGTAGGAAATTGCTGTTTCAAAATGTACATTTTTCAACTGTATCAATAGTGACATTGTAACACTGTTATGTCATAAATCTCCAAAAAAACACCCCACATGTATATATTTTTATTAAACTAGATAACCCAGGGTATTCATCTAAGAATATTTTGATTCTTTCTATGCAGCCATTTTACCACAAACCTTTGCCAAACTTTGCATAGGTAGTTTATTTGTTTTTTATTTTTTTCACATACATTGCAATCCAGGTATAAATTCACAGATTCTGTTAGGTGTCACTACCAAACAACACCCCAATATGTGTTCAGCAACATCTCTTGAGTACAGGGATACCCTCCATGTATAGGTGTGTTGGGTTGTTAGGGGGCTAAAAGGCCACATTTTGCAGGTGAGCATATCAGTTTCCCAGCTTGGCATTTTGACATGTCAACCTGCATGCATGTCCTATTTGGGACATTTTCGAAGCCAGCCAATGTATTTTACCCCCATCAAACCATATATTTTTGAAAAGTAGACACCCTAGGGTATTTCACATGGTGATATTTTTACACTTTCCATGCACTAATTCTACCACCAGGCTTTGTCAAACATTGAGCTAGTAAATATTTTTCTGATTTTTTCACACACATTGTACTTTAGGCATGAATTAACAGATCCTGTTATGTGTCACTGCCAAACACTGCCCAATATGTTCAGCAACATCTCCCGAGTACAGTGATACCCCCCATGTATAGGGTTGCTGGGTTGTTTGGGGGCCAAAAGGCAACAATCAGAACTTGTAAATGTCTGTTTTTCAACTTGATATATAGGTATGCTTGGTCTATCTTCAGTTTGACATATTTTTGCACCCCTCAGTTAATGTTACCATCATGACAGCAGTGGCGTACATACCAGGGTCGCAGGGGTCGCGGCTGCGACCGGGCCCGGCCCACCAGGGCTGCCCCTGCGACCCGGTATGTACGCTCTGGGCCAGCCTCTTCTCCTGGGGGGCCCCAGGAGCCGGCCACCTCTGGGCCCCCGAGGCTGGCCCTGCTTACACCCGGCGGGCAGTCAGGCTGGCCGGTGCGCGAGGGAGCACTCTCCCCTAAGTGCTTCCTCTTCAGCTCCCTCGCGCGCCGCACTGATACCGGAGCCGGAAGCGCCGGTATCAGTACGTGGCGCGCGAGGGAGATGAAGAGGAAGCACTTAGGGGAGAGTGCTCCCTCGCGCACCGGCCAGCCTGACTGCCCGCCGGGTGACCGGCCCCCCAGGAGCCCAGCAGCACCACTGGACCCCAGGGAATCCCCTCAGCACTCCAAAAGGTAAGGAGGCTGGGGGGATTAAATTAAAAAAAAAAGTGTTAGTGTGTGTGTGTGTTAGTGTGTGTGTGTGTTAGTGTGTGTGTGTGTTAGTGTGTGTGTGTGTTAGTGTGTGTGTGTTAGTGTGTGTGTGTTAGTGTGTGTGTGTTAGTGTGTTTTTGTTAGTGTGTGTGTGTTAGTGTGTGTGTGTTAGTGTGTGTGTTACTGTGTGTGTTACTGTGTGTGTTAGTGTTACTGTGAGTGTTGGTGTGTTACTGTTACTGTGAGTGTTAGTGTGTGTGTTAGTGTGTGTGTTACTGTGTGTGTTAGTGTTACTGTGAGTGTTAGTGTGTGTGTTAGTGTTACTCTGAGTGTTGGTGTGTGTGTGTTAGTGTTACTGTGAGTGTTAGTGTGTGTGTTAGTGTTACTCTGAGTGTTGGTGTGTGTGTGTTAGTGTTACTGTGAGTGTTAGTGTTACTGTGTGTGTTAGTGTTACTGTGAGTGTTACTGTGAGTGTTACTGTGAGTGTTACTGTGAGTGTTACTGTGAGTGTTACTGTGAGTGTTACTGTGAGTGTTACTGTGAGTGTTAGTGTGTGTGTTGGTGTGTGTGTGTTAGTGTTACTGTGAGTGTTAGTGTGTGTGTTAGTGTTACTCTGAGTGTTGGTGTGTGTGTGTTAGTGTTACTGTGAGTGTTAGTGTGTGTGTTAGTGTTACTCTGAGTGTTGGTGTGTGTGTGTTAGTGTTACTGTGTGTGTTAGTGTTACTCTGAGTGTTGGTGTGTGTGTGTTAGTGTTACTGTGAGTGTTAGTGTGTGTGTTAGTGTTACTCTGAGTGTTGGTGTGTGTGTGTTAGTGTTACTGTGTGTGTTAGTGTTACTGTGTGTGTTAGTGTTACTGTGAGTGTTACTGTGAGTGTTACTGTGAGTGTTACTGTGAGTGTTACTGTGAGTGTTAGTGTGTGTGTTGGTGTGTGTGTGTTAGTGTTACTGTGAGTGTTAGTGTGTGTGTTAGTGTTACTGTGTGTGTTACTTTTACTGTGAGTGTTAGTGAGTGTGTGTGTCTGCTAGTGAGTGTCAGTGAGTGTGTTACTGTGTGTCTGTTACTGAGTGTGTTTGTGTTAGTGAGTCTGTTTGATGTCTGTTAGTGAGTGTGTGTTTGTCAGTGAGAGTGTATGTTTTGTAAGTGAGTGTGTATGTATGTCTGTCGCTGAGTGTGTCTCTGTCAGTAAATGTGTGTGTCTGTTAGCTAGTGTGTATGCGTCTGTTCGTGAGAGTGTGTGTATGTCTTCAGCACTTACCTTTCTCCAGCGCCGGACTCCCTTGGCGCTGGGGATCCCTCCGCCGCTCAGCTCCGAATGCGCATGCACGGCAAGAGCCGTGCACGCATTCAAACCGCCCATAGGAAAGCATTACTCAATGCTTTTCTATGGACATTCGGTGTCTCAGAATCGCGGAAGCTCCTCTAGCGGCTGTCAGTGAGACAGCCGCTAGAGGCTGGATTAACCCTCAGTGAAACATAGCAGTTTCTCTGAAACTGCTATGCTTTTAGCTGCAGGGTTAAAACTAGAGGGACCTGACACCCAGACCACTTCATTGAGCTGATGTGATCTGGGTGTCTGTAGTGGTCCTTTAAGTGTGTGTGCATCTGCATGCACTGGTGTACATACCGCGGTCGCAGGGGTCGCAACCCCTGCGACCAGGTGACCGCAGCCATGTGTTGCGGCCCCGGCCTGCGCAGAGTAAGCGTGCGGGGGGGGGGGGAGGGGCAACGGATCAATTTTCGCACCGGGGCCCCATAGGTCATGTGTACGCCACTGTATGACAGTATATATAGTATATATTTTTATAAAGTAGACATCAAAGGTTATAGAGGATGGGGTGTTTTGACTTCTTTCCCCCAACCATTTTGCCCCCCAAAGAAAGTGTAGTGGTATTTTTTTTATTCTGGTTTTTATGCACACGTCATCTGGTTTTGGCCAGCTGGTTATGTGTTACTGCCAGAAAACTTGTTAGACCAAATGTGCAGGTAGCAAATGTACATTTAGCAGCAATCTTTAAATTGACTCCTGCAAATAGAATCTAACTGGAGATTTGGGGGAAGGAAACTGACTAACAAAAAATGGCTGCTTTCCAAAGAAACAAAAAATAAAATAAAAATTCAGGAACACTTCTTACAACTGTTCTAGCAGTTGGCAGTTCTAGCAGTTGGCGGTAACTTAAACATAAAATGTCTGGACCGTTGTTGGAAATTGTCCATCTCCATAAATTGTTAAAGAAATAATTTTCAACTGAAATTGGAGAAAGGTGGTTTTCCCTGGATTATTTAAAAAAAAAAAAAAAAAAAAAAAAAGCAAAAATTAGTTGTGGGTTGCTATTTGCATCAGATAGCCACCTTTTTATACCATGCTTTGGTTTTTTGTAAAATAAGATATGGCTGCATCAGCTGATCAGCCAAATCAACACCCCCCTATGTACTTATTATACGCCCTGATGCAAACCGGTTTGGACTCTACTCTGCCCCGGACAGAGACGTCGGACATGCGTTCGTCATGGATGGTGGTTAGCATGTTGACATCCTTCCTGTCCCTAAATTTTAGTGCAAGCACTTCAGCTTTGCGAAGTGCTCCACATTCGCCTTTTTTAAATTTTGCATCTATGAGAGATTGTGGAAAGTCTTTGGAATTTTTTCTGGCAGTACCGCAGGCCAGTGTCTGTAAACCATAAAGTGTTTTAAACAGACGGACACTACTATAAAGATTATCCACATAAAGGTGGTATCTTTATTAAACAAGGGGTTTAGTAGGTTCTATACAAGTTTCCCACTTGTCCCCAGGGAGTCAGGACAGCCAGGAGGGTCTAGTTGACCATCTTTCCCCTCATATACACGAAAGGCAAATGTGTATCCAGTTTGTCCAGTTTTATGCCATACCTAGAGCGCTTCGAGGGGATGTAGTGTCTGAACCCTAATCTCCCTTTGTATTTCATTAGAGATTCATCTATGGATACATTTTGTTGTGGGGTATAAACATCCGAAAATTTGTCCTGAAAATGGCCTAGCAGTGGGCGTATTTTATAAAGCCTGTCGTATTAGGGGTGATCTCTAGGGTGACAGAGGGTATTGTCACTGAAATGTAAAAATCTCAGTAGTAACTCGTATCTGGCACTAGGCATGGTTTGGGAGAATACTGGACTAGACATTATTGGGTTGGTGCTCCAGTATGAGCGAATCGATGGCTTCTTTATAATCCCCATGAGCATTGTAAGAGCCCAGAATTTTTTAAGCTCTGGGACATCTGTGGGATGCCAGTCATGCTCCCTGACTGTATAGCTACCTGGATTGTTATCAATAAATTGGGTAGCATACAAGTTAGTCTGGGAAGCAATCTCCTCCCAGATGGTATCCCCTAAAAATAGTTCTACATACTGCATTGGGGAGAAGCCATCCACATTAACATTAATGCCTGCGTTGGCACTAAAAGGGGGTACGTTGGGCTCGGCTAACTGTGGAGGTACCCAGTCCTCCTCCACATTCAGCCGGCTCACACACACATGACATGTCGTCTTGACTAGACGTGTCAGAAAAATGACCTGGGTCAAAATCTGACGCAGTGTCAGTGGCGTCAGAGTCTGACCCCAAGAAGGCATATGCCTCCTGCAAGTTATACATACGCTGCATGTTTTACACACGACTAAAACAAATTACAAATACAAACATGTATTTTTATACTTTTTTTTTAATTTTTTTTTTTTTCTTACTAAAACAGACTAAACAGCAATCCCTAAACTAACTCCTGTCACAAAAATCTAATGGAGATTTGGGGGAAGGAAACTGACTGACTAAGACAGACCAAGACACAGATTTTTAAAACAAATTTAACCCGTTAAGGGCAAAAAAAAAAAAAAATACAGACAGTACAAATGCACTGCAGTAACAGATCTGGCAGGGAAGGGGTTAAAAAGGATTTTTTAATTCACTTTAGATACTGTATAAAGCTCTGGAACACTTCTGCTGTAACAAACTATCACGATCTCTGTCTCTCTCGCCTCACAAAACGATACAGAGGAGAGAAGGGGCAGAGATCACTGTCAAAGTGAGTGTTTGTAACACCCACTTTGACAGCAGCCAATTGTGAGCGATCGCGGATCGCTCACACGCCGCAATTGGCTGTTACTATCTGCCTGGGATGTCTGGCAGATAGTTACAGCGTTATACTGGCGGGAGCGATCTTTGATCACTTCCCGCAGCCCGTTTTTCGCTAGGACGGTTCAGGACCGTCAGCGGTCCTGAAGGGGTTAAGCTTTTTATTTTGGGGAATTGAGTAAGTGGTAAACTTAAAAAGAAGATACCTATTTCACCTTGAGGGAGATGTAAATGTGTGCTTTGAGGACCAGGACTTGGACTGTGAATAGTGTAATTATTAGAAGACAGTTAGACGAGGCACATGTAGATGGTGTTTAGTTGGTGAAAACCATACAGTATTTTGATCCCCACAGGGTAGCCTTGATCAAGCTTGATAAAGGCTCCTGTGGGTGTAGAAATGTTTGGTTCTCCAATAAAATCTGCCTAAACATAAAATGTGCCCGGTCTAACTTTCTTCATGATTGATATGTATCATGATTGATATGGAAATTTTGAGGACCGTAGGGCATGGGCACTCCGCCCTAAGCTTTTTTTCTAGTTCTAGGCCTTATCTATGGCTTTCCTAATCCTCGCTGCAATGTACTGGGCCACGTGGTCAGTGGGGACCATTCAGCCGACCTTGGGTTTTTGCAGGGCATCGGGGTCAAACAGGGGTTCCCCCTTCGGGTCGAGCAACCTCCTTGGCACTAATAACTGGCTTTGCAGACATGCTGCGGTCAGGAGATGAGTTCTCAGAGTCAATAGAACCGATCAAATCGGAGTCGTCCGAAACCTCCTCAGAATCCGAACCAGAGTCAGAAGAATCAGTCAGGGCTTTTGCCCTCTTCCATGTCTGCACTGCTTTTGCCCGGCGGGTGGCTCTTTTACATGGGGGCACCATGTCCTCAATAGTAACAGGGCACAACCTGTCCATCTGTAGAGTTTTTGGAGGTCTTTTTGGTAGTCTTACGGCCGCTAGGGACCACTGGCTTATCGTCAGAGGCCTAAGGGAGTGTCAAGCCAGGAGTGTGGCTAGATGCTATGATGGCAGTTGTAATAGAGTGAGTCAAATTGTCCGACATAGCACCCATAGCAGTGTGAAGGGCCTGGGTGACCGATTTGGTCATGGTAGCATCCAGGAGCGAGTTAAACTCCTCCGAGTTCATCTGCTTCAGTGACGCTTCTTCCTCCCCAGACCGGGTGGGGGTTTTTGTAGGTATACGGGGGCAGGCGTTGCTCACTGGTACCAGCAGGGGCAAAAGAAGTATTAAAGGGACTCTATAGTCAACATATAAAAGCAAGAAAGACAGGTCCCCCAGCCTTTCTTCTTGCTTTTATATGAACTTTCATTTATTAAAAATAATTTTCAGAGCGTTTTTATATTAAAAACTTGCCTCCGTTCCAGCGCCGAGCTCCCAGCCATGCCGTGCCCCCTTTTTTGTCAAAATGACGAAATCGCGGGGCCCAATAGGACGCTTCTCAGAGAGAAGCGTCATCGCGATGTGGTGCGCATGTGCGGCTTCGCTCTGCACCAATCGCGTTCTTCATAGAGCGGCATTGACAGCCGCCCTATGAAGAAACTCAGCGCTTTACTGCGCATGTGCGCGGAATGCGCGTTCGCGAGCTGAGCTGTCTGACTGACGGCTCAGCTCGCTTTCTAAAACTAACTAAGTCTGAGCGGTGGGTGGGGGCCCTAAAACTAAAAATAAGGGGGGGACCTACTGTCCCGCCAGCCCCCACCCCTGAGCGGTGGGTGGGGGCCCTAAAACTAACAATAAGGGGGGGACCTATTGTCCCCCCCCCGGCCCCCACCCCTGAGCGGTGGGTGGGGGCCCTAAAACTAACAATAAGGGGGGGACCTACTGTCCCCCCCCGGCCCCCACCCCTGAGCGGTGGGTGGGGGCCCTAAAACTAACAATAAGGGGGGGACCTACTGTCCCCCCCTGGCTCCCACCCCTGAGCGGTGGGTGGGGGCCCTAAAACTAACAATAAGGGGGGGACCTACTGTCCCGCCAGCCCCCACCCCTGAGCGGTGGGTGGGGGCCCTAAAACTAACAATAAGGGGGGGACCTACTGTCCCCCCCCGGCCCCCACCCCTGAGCGGTGGGTGGGGGCCCTAAAACTAACAATAAGGGGGGGACCTACTGTCCCGCCAGCCCCCACCCCTGAGCGGTGGCAGGGGGCCCTAAATACAAAGGGGGGGGGGACCCTAGTTAACCCTTCCCCCCCCCCCCCCCGCCCCAAAAAAAGTTATCTCCCTACCTACCCCCCTCACCCTAAAAATAATGAGGGGGGGACCTTTAACTAAAAACCTGTAAAAAAAAAAAAAAAAAAAATGAGATAAAAACAACTTGCCATTCGATGTTTTCTTTCTTCTAAAATCTTCTTTCTTCAGCCCCAAAAAAGGCCAAATAAAAAGCCATAATAACCGACGCAATGAAAAAAAAAAGAAAAAAAAAACGAGCGCAAAAAAAACAATCCATGTTCACCCATGGAGGGCTCCGCGCAGACTGAGCTTTGCAGGGCGGGGGAAGGCTTATAAAGCCTTGCCACGCCCTGCAATTAGGCTAAGGACACTCTGATTGGCTGGTTTAAGCCAATCAGAGTGCTCTCTGTCATTTTACACAGCGTGGGAAAATTCCAAAGAATTTTCCCACGCTGTGTAAAATGACACAGAGCACTGTTAACTAGGGTCCCACCGCTCAGGGGTGAGGGCCGGGGGGGGGGGTAGTAGGTTCCCCCCTTATTACTAATTTTAGGGCCCCCACCCGCCGCTCAGGGGTGGGGGCCGGGGGGGGGGACAGTACGTCCCCCCCTTATTTTTAATTTTAGGGCCCCCGCCCGCCGCACAGGGGTGGGGGCCGGGGGGGACAGTAGGCCCCCCCCCCTATTGTTAATTTTAGGGCCCCACCCGCCGCTCAGGGGTGGGCAGTAGTTCCCCCCTTATTGTTATTTTTAGGGCCCCCACCCGCCGCACAGGGGTGGGGGCCGGGGGGGGGGTAGTAGGTTCCCCCCTTATTTTTAATTTTAGGGCCCCCACCTGCCGCACAGGGGTGGGGGCCGGGGGGGACGTCCCAACCTTATTTTTAATTTTAGGGCCCACGCCCGCCGCACAGGGGTGGGGGCCGGGGGGGACAGTAGGTCCCCCCCCTTCTTTTTAATTTTAGGGCCCCCGCCCGCCGCACAGGGGTGGGGGCTGGGGGGGACAGTAGGTCCCCCCCTTATTTTTAATTTTAGGGCCCCCACCCGCCGCACAGGGGTGGGGAACGGGGGGGACAGTAGGTCCCCCCCCCTTCTTTTTAATTTTAGGGCCCCCGCCCGCCGCACAGGGGTGGGGGCTGGGGGGGACAGTAGGTCCCCCCCTTATTTTTAATTTTAGGGCCCCCACCTGCCGCACAGGGGTGGGGGCCGGGGGGGGGGACAGTACGCCCCCCCCTTATTTTTAATTTTAGGGCCCCCGCCGCACAGGGGTGGGGGCCGGGGGGGACAGTAGGTCCCCCCCTTATTTTTAATTTTAGGGCCCCCGCCCGCCGCACAGGGGTGGGGGCTGAGGGGGGACAGTAGGTCCCCCCCTTATTTTTAATTTTAGGGCCCCCGCCCGCCGCACAGGGGTGGGTCCCCCCTTATTTTTAATTTTAGGGCCCCCACCCGCCGCACAGGAGAGGGGGAGGACAGTAGGTCCCCCCCCTCATTATCTTCATGGCCCCCACCCACCGCCATGGGGTGGGGGGCCGGGGGGGGAAGGAGAGTAGATCTCACCCCCCCCCCCCCCCCTTCAACCACTATTGTGGCCAGAAAGAGTCCCTGTGGGTTCGGTCTTCAGCTGTCAGCTGAAGCTACTCCCACAGCAGTGCTGACAGCCTCAGCACACAAAGCGCGTTCACAGTGCTTTGTGTGCTGATAGCCCGTCTGAAGTATTCACCCATGCGTGAATACGTCAGACGTGAATGAGGCCTTTTTAGGGCCTCTGAACTCGGAAGTCCCTCTGGTGGCCGTCTGATTGACTGCAACAAGAGGTGTTCCAAGCTTCCAATGTAAACACTGCATTTTCTCAGAAAATACAGTGCTTACAAGAAAAAGGCTGCAGGGAGCTGTAGCACTCACCTGAACAACCTCATTAAGCTGAAGTTGTTCAGGTGACTATAGTGTCCCTTTAACCTCAATATTAAAAGGGGTCTGCATGATGTTAAGTACAGGTGACGTGAACAGACAAAAAAAAGCCAAACTTTTTCCACACTCATGATGGCCGCCACGATGAACAGTCGTGAAATGCGCGAGCGGCAGTTATCGCGGAATAGGCCGCAACCCGCGGGCCTCCAGAGAGACGTGCCCTGGGGTAGTAGGGACAATTATAAACAACCCAAAAGTATGATAGGAGGAAGGGCAGCCGCTGGGGGAGAGGTGGGAAAAACCCTGTAAGGAAGCTGAGAGATGGAGGGGGCCAACCAGAGGGCCCTGGTCAGCACACACAATAGTGGCAGTACATATATAAAGACATAAATTAGTAACAAAATAAACTGGAATAAGGCATGAATAACAGTAACTAGTAGACCAAAAACAGACAAATACAGAGCAAAAAATATCTGACAATTCACCATGACGTCACAACAATAATAGACATTCTTCTGGGTGGCAAAAGCCAAAGCGTTCTCCAATGGCACCACTAGTAAATTGCTTGGAAAGGAGACCCACCCTCGGCCATAGCCTAATCTACATTTCAACAGGTAAATTGATTAAAAAAAACGACGTGGTCTAAATTCAGACATAGCTAACATGATTATTGAGGGACTGATTAACTAATTCAGGCGATGGCAATACATGAAATGCCTAACCTTGGTCATAGTAGATGTAGCCTAAAGGCTAGTCTACTACCATAATTTTTGCACTCTAGAAGCTGAAGACAAACTTCAGGAAGAATATTGTATCCATTAACTTCTCCACTGGGCCTCTTCACATGAAGTAGGCTTGTAACCTTTGGGGGGGCCTTGCAAAATGTGCAAAGATGCTGAAGAGACATTTCTGAATGCAATTCATGTGTAATTAATAACATAAGTATTTGCAGACCTGGTTACAAAGCTGAAAGTCTCGCCTTTGTCCCTTCCATTTTTTTTTCTCTCCCCCACTCAATTTGCATTTTTAGAGATACATTGGAGCTAGAAGAGATAATGAATAAGAATTCAGTCAGCTTGTCCTCCCATGAAAAGTGCTATAGTTTGGCAAAAAAAGTGCATTTAGCATTGGCACTAGGGTGATGTTAGCCACATACATTAGGGTGATGTTAGTCCACCACCACCAATTTGCATAAATTGTTGTGTAAATTTAATGAAGCCTCAGTCCTTGCCAGATAGCTCTATTTCTGAGGGTTTAGAGAGCATATGAGCAATACTAAGGACACAATCTGGGCATCCACACTGTACAAATTCTTGTATGTGTAAAACGTGTTTGATCAAGGGTTTTAGCTTCACTGATGAAGACTAGTGACCTCTCCTCACAGTAAACTATATAATATCCCTTATTAAAAAAAAAAAAAAAAAAGAAAACCTAAGTCAAGATAAGCAAAAGAATGTTATCCTCTGAATTCCAATAGTTTGCAGCAAATCTGCAGATTTTCCACAGAACATGAAATGGTTAAGTTTCTCTTAGACAACCATTGTTCTTTGTTTTCAGTAGCAAGGGTGAGAGGTTTATAACATTGGTGCCCTGGTTACCGAAATATTAAATGTTAAAATTAACAAGATGGTTAAAAAACTAAAAACTGGTCGAAATCGCACATTTTGCACCCCTATAACTTTGTAAAGCAAATTTGCATAGGTTTATACTTAAGGTGGCCTTTCTGGTATGTCAAATTAAAAAAATAAGTGCCTCTTCACTGGTTGATTTTATATGGATTGACAAATGTAGTTCAGAAAATGCAAGTACTTTATGGGAAAATAAATGTGCATGATTCCGCTCTGCAGCAGCAGTGCAGACTGTATAAGTTTTCAAAGTAGTTTTCATGGATGAACCTAAAATACGACGTACACAGCCTTGTATCCATGGATAGAATTTGCTTTGCTGCATTGATTGTTCAATTAGGTTTTGACTAAAGTGGAGAGATGAAAGGGAGAGTTCTTGTTATGGTACTTTGTGTGTGCAATTAGAGTAAGGTCTGTCTTTATATTTTGAAGCCAATTGCTACAGCAAATAATGCATTATCTTATAGAATTATTCTGAACTGATGGCTCTAAAACTTGTAAAGAACAAACAAAAGTTAGTAATTTTTAATGTTCTTATGTTGGCACAATATTTATTGGCACTGTTAGATTGTTGTGGAGGTGAAAAGGTTTATGCAAATAAATCGGCAATTCAAGGATGAGCACTACATTTTGCTTTTGGGGGGAGGGCGGTGTTTTGTCTTGGATTTTTTTTTTTTATCTAGTAGCACTGTCTAGAAAATAGAAAATGTTCAGTACAGGACACTCTTAGCACCTGCACGTCTTATGTTCCGTGAATAGATTATAGTGTAATGAGATCAAACTGT
Source organism: Pelobates fuscus (assembly GCF_036172605.1). NCBI lineage: Eukaryota > Metazoa > Chordata > Amphibia > Anura > Pelobatidae > Pelobates > Pelobates fuscus. Next base: position 324,596,221 of record NC_086320.1, on the reverse strand, counting down.
CAATGGAATCACAAGTCAGTCAGCAGAAACTTTAAAACCAGGGATTTACAGGAAAATCAAATGTCTGCTTTTGCGTGTTTTTTTATTGCAATATCTACAAAGTGCATTAAAAATTTTCCTTTTTGAACAACATTGGTAATGCCTTTAATGTGACTGTATCACATGTAAGTAGAGATAAAGACTTGCCTTAAGAACCTTTTAGTGACAGTGGTACATTGCAACAGAGAGAATTTAGTATATTCTGGTCCCTAAAGTGTTCGAGAACACCACTTGCACCTGAAAAATGTCTAAATTATTTAAGATGTTCAACTTAACTACTGCTTTGCAGGTCAGCAGCAAGGAGCGGATGGGGTGAAGGTACAGCAAGCTACAATAGCTCCTGTTACAGTAGCAGTTGGAGGCATTGGTGCTGTCAGTCCTGACCAAATAACACAAGTGCAGCTTCAGCAATCTCAACCATCTTCTGACCAGGAGGTACAGACTGGCAAGAGGCTAAGAAGGGTGGCATGTTCTTGTCCTAATTGCAGGGAAGGTGAAGGAAGGTAAGTAAATATAGTCATGTTTTCTTGTAGAAAATTTTGAAGGTAAAAAAAATCTCATGCTTCCCAACTTTCATCTCTTTATGGCCGTTGTTCATTTTAAGACTTTGTCCGATTCGCTTTATCAGTTTGTGGGGGAAACTTTGGCAAATATTGTGCCTTCTTCACAGTATGAAATACATGTGTGCCATTAATTGAGCAATAGCACGTTAATTAAAACCAAAACTGCATCTCAGATTGAAGTCAAGTAGATATTAACTATTAATGGTTAATTTAAAGGACCACTATAGGCACCCAGACCACTTCAGCTTAATGAAGTGGTCTGGGTGCCAGGTCCAGCTAGGATTAACCCTTTTTTCTATAAACATAGCAGTTTCAGAGATTAGGGTTAATCCAGCCTCTAGTGGCTGTCTCATTGACATGCGCATTTAGCCGAGGAGGAGAAGGAGAGTCCCCCGCACGGCGCTGGAGAAAGATGTAAGTATAACACCTTCCACCCCCTAGAGCCTGGCGGGAGGGGGGCCCTGAGGGTGGGGGCACCCTCAGGGCACTATAGTGCCAGGAAAACGAGTATGGTTTCCTGGCACTATAGTGGTCCTTTCACTGCATAACCATGTTCAGCACATACAATCATCCGCTGTATATTGCATCAAAAGTAAGACTTCTACATTTATCGGTCAGGTTTGATTTTTAATGTTGATTTAAACCTGTAGAGGTGAATGTGAATCATATTGCAATTCACAATATTGTCTAACATCACTGGTAATACATTAAAACAACCATGTAAAGAAACAGCCTCGCTAACTAGGAGAAATACTACTTGTAGAACAATGCTAAACACTGTCTGCACGTCTGTTAGAATTTACAGACTACTCTATAGTGCTTTGGACTGATAGTTAATGTGTAATCTCCAGACACCACTCCATTGTTGTTGCCGATAGCTTTTCTTTATAGACCTTTGCTTCAGACTTACTGCTTATGTATTTGCTGCTGGTTATTCTTTGCCACTATTGTGCACTGTCAAAACTAAACCCGTTATCTTGTATTCTTTTGCAACTCTTACAAAACAAATTAGAGTGCTGTAAAATTTCGTTTTTATGTTTACTTTTTGTTTTCTGTTTTCACTTTAGAGGGAGCAGTGAACCTGGGAAAAAGAAGCAACATGTCTGCCATATTGAGGGTTGTGGAAAGGTCTATGGGAAGACCTCTCACCTCCGTGCTCACCTTCGTTGGCACACCGGCGAAAGACCCTTTGTGTGCAACTGGATATTTTGTGGCAAGCGATTTACTAGGAGTGATGAATTACAGAGGCACAGAAGAACTCACACAGGTACATCTTTCATTCTTTTATTTATACATAGCTAGGGTTTCTTTGTGGAGTACTGCACTATCCCACCTTCATATGCAGATATGTTTCTGCTGTCCTGTGTGCACAAATCTCTCTAGTTCACTCATTCACTATCCTTTCATTATTCATTCAACTTCACAAACTCGTTTTTTCTTTTCTTTATCATTTTCAATTACTTCCTGTTCTCTATTCCACATTAACTCTAATATTTCTGTTGTTTGTTTCATGTGTCCATTTTATTTTTTACCCTTAATACACCATATTTCCATATTATTTTTAGTCGCCCCTATGCTTCTCCCTCCCTGCGCCCTTCCCTCCCCCCCCCCCCCCCCCCAATCTTTCTTGTCTCTACTCCATTTTTAGCCTGTGTGTTCATCTTTCTCCACTCCAGTGTATAGTGTTCAGATGTCTTGGGGCTCTTACTTCTCCATTTAGTTTAATTTCACACACCTACTTTATCTCTGTTATCTGATTTCACCTGATTTCATATCTATAGGCCTTACTTTTATTCATTTTGCCTTTTCATTTTAACACTTTCTGCGATTGTTAAGAAATTAAGCTTTATCAAAGTGTTAAAAAGTGCTGGAAAAAATCCCTTTTATGAAGTATAGTAATATACATGAGTTGTATTTTTCCTATGACAATTTTAGCAACAGTACATGCACATAAGCTGATTGCCTCACCCATGGAAACAAATAAAAAGCAGAGGATTCTCTGAAGATTTATATGGGAAAATCAGCTAATAAGGCGTTATCTATATACCGTATTTATCGGCGTATAACACGCCCCGGCGTATAACACGCACCTCATTTTCAGAAGGAAATTCCAGGAAATTTCCACCCCTCCCATAGTATTTCCCCCCCCTCATCCCATAGTGTCCCCCCCCCCTTTCCATAGTATTCTCCACCCCCTCCCATAGTATTCTCACCCCCTCCCATAGTATTCTCACCCCCTCCCATAGTATTCTCACCCCCTCCCATAGTATTCCCACCCCCTCCCATAGTATTCCCACCCCCTCCCATAGTATTCTCCCCCCCTCCCATAGTATTCTCCCCCCCTCCTATAGTATTCTCTCCCCCTCCCATAGTATTCTCCCCCCCTCATCCCATAGTATTCTCCCCCCCTCATCCCATAGTGTTCCCCCTCTCATCCCATAGTGTCCCCCCCTCCCATAGTATTCTCCCCCCCTCCCATAGTATTCTCCCCCCTCCCATAGTATTCTCCCCCCTCCCATAGTGTTCCCCCCTCCCATAGTGTTCCCCCCATCCCATAGTGTTCCCCCCCCTTCCATAGTATTCTTCCCCCCCCCCTCCCATAGTGTCCCCCCTTTCCATAGTATTCTTGCCCCCCTCCCATAGTATTCTCCACCCCCCATAGTGTGCCCTAGTGCACTTTCCCTCTTGTCCCATATTTACTTACCTGTCTTGAAGCGTGGGCCGGCTTCACAGCGCGCACCGCGGTACTGGAACTTAAATTTCAGGTTCCGGTTTCTGGCGGGACTGAAAGGAAGTGTGCACACAATAGTGTGCACCCTTCCTTTCACTCCCGCCGGAAACCGGAACCTGAAATTTAAGTTCCAGTACCGCGGTGCGCGCTGAACACCGGCCCACGCTTCAAGACAGGTAAGTAAATATGGGATATCGGCGTATAACACGCACCCGTGATTTCCCCCCTATTTTCAGGGAGAAAAAGTGTGTGTTATACGCCGATAAATACGGTAATTAAAAAGAGGATGCTTAAAGGGAAACTATAGTCACCAGAACAACTACAGCTTATTGTATTTGTTTTGGTGAATATAATCATTCCCTTCTGGCTTTTTTTCAGTAAACTCTGTCTTTTCAGAGAAAGGGCAGTGTCATTACAGCCTAGGGATACCTCCACTGGCCACTCCTTCACTGGCAGTGCTGCACAGTGTGCATTCAGTGTCTCCACCCTCTGCATGGAGACGCTGAACTTTCCTTATAGAGCTGCATTGATTCAATGCATCTCTACGAGGAGATGCTGATTGGCCAGGACTGTGTTTGACTTTTGCTGGCTCTGCCCCTGATCTGCCTCCTTGACACTCTCAGTCAATCCTTTGGGGTAGCATTGTGATTGGCTCAGACCACCACTTCTGATGATGTCAGCCAAGCAGGCAGATCCGGGTAGAGCCAGCAGCAGCAGACTGGAATAAAAGTAAGATTTTACTATATTTTAGGAGTCGGGGTGGGGGAGGCAGAGGGACCAGATGGTGGTTTTTAACACTATAGGGTCAGGAATATGCTTGTGTTCCTGACGAAGTAGTGTTCCTTTAATCGACGCAGGAGAATCTCTTAATGTTTTGGTTTTTTAACTAAAGAATAATGGGAAATTAGGTAGTATCTTGGGGGTCTATCTGTGACAACACAGCAGATTGCTATTCAAAATTGAATATGTGGAAGTGCCCTGTTTATACATTTTATGCAACAGACTGCAGTATTCATCTGCACAGACAAATAATACACTTGACACTGAAAATGAAAGTTTAACGGAACCGCTGGCACCCCGACCGGGTACCCTCCGCTGACGGATGTGCCTAGTGCTTTCCGAGGTCTCCAAGCACTCTGCCTGACACCATAACCACTGCAGACCCCACGAACCGCCGCAGCTTGGTTGGGGTCTCACCGACTCCACCCACTCTGGACCCAAGACCAGGGTCCAGCTTCCAGTAGGTGGACCTCTCCGAATTCCAGAGAGCAGGAACAGGAACAAGCTATTAGCAGAGCTCAGCGATTATACCCTGGGGAGTACAGTGATTATAGCAATCCCCAGAGTGTAGTTCTCCAATCCCCCAAACATGAGCCGAAACTTCATGAAGGTACAAGATGATCTGAGGTGCTGGCACACCCAGTCTGCTTTTTATTACAATCTTTGCCAATACAGGACTGCCTACAGGGAGGTATAAAACAACCAATAACATTTATCACATAGAACCTACACATTTACAATTTACCGAACACATAATAGCATACATAATATTGAAGACAGCCTGAATGCAATCTGCTACACAGTCTTAAAGGGACATTGTTCCTAAAAGTCATATGTCCACGGATGTTTTTTTAAAGGGCCAGCAGCAGCACCATACCAATCCAATATGCCCAAATGTTGCACCTGAAGGGCCAAATCTCCCAGGGACCATCGTCAACAGGTAAGAGGCTGGCAATCAGGCTCCTCCAACAGCCAGGGGTAAAGGGCAGCTTGTCACCAATAAACCCAGTGACAAAAGGCATTTCGTCACAGAAAGCTATTGCATAACCACAATCTTTTTGGTGGCAGTTTGAGCACCTGGTACAGAACTTTTATTTGTTTTTTTGTTTTTCTCTTTGCCTTTTAATTACATGGTTTCTTATGTGATACATGTAATGAAGAAGAAATAAAATATAGATTGCCGAATTAAAATTATTTGTGCTGTTGTAATGAATTACATTGTATTCTGTTTTTTTTTTTTTTTGTTTGTTTGTTTTTTTTTAGGTGAGAAGAGATTTGAATGTCCAGAATGCTCAAAGAGATTTATGAGGAGTGACCATCTTTCCAAGCATGTTAAAACCCATCAGAACAAGAAGGGAGGTGGCACTGCCCTGGCCATCGTAACTTCGGGAGACCTGGATTCGTCTGTCACAGGAGTCCTTGGTTCACCAAGAATTGTCACAGTTGCCGCCATCTCTCAAGATTCCAACCCAGCAACTCCAAATGTTTCAACAAACATTGATGAATTCTGAAATACTTTTCGATAGAGACTCATGCTGCTGCACTTGACGTATGTAATTAGCAGGATCGTGATATGGTGTGTAGAGTGGATTACAGGGGAGATATCATGTTTTAAATTTTTTTACTATTACAAAATAAAGAAAGGGGTTGGCATGAATCTGTGAACAATATCCATTGTTTTTCTATCATTAGGTAATATATTTAAAAGGCAAATATTTTATCTGTATCTTGTATATTCTACATTTTGTAACACTGATTAGCTTCCACTATGTTTAAACTTTTTCTCATTCCTTTCTTGCAACATCAAGACGCTAATGTTTTAAACCACATCACAAGAAGTGCATCATTGGCTTCGGACCACAAATACTGCAAACTCCTGATTTGTAAAAAGGCCTTACAGTTGAATCATATTTGTCGAAAATGCTATGAGTCTGCAATCATCTTTGCAAAGAAATGATTTTTTTATATGGAGACATAATTTAAAATATAACATTTGGATAGTTTAAGGAAGTTATTTATATAAATAAAATGCAGGGTACATTGAATTGCATACATTGAATTTCCACTGGGCCCCTTCTGTACTCATGGATGTAAAGGCATGTAAATATGGGTAAATCATAGCTCTCTCCTTGAATTTCTCTGTGTGAAATGAATATTTGAAAGTGTAACATGTTTAAAGGGCGGCAGTCGGTTAAATCCACATTCCATTGAGTGAGTTTTGATTTTAAATTATTATTTTTATTTTTATTTTGTATCTCCTATCTTGGGTAAATCTAATGTTTATCCACTCTATATTTAGAATTTAGAGAATTGTAGGATTTGGATTTAATATTGAGTAATGCACTAAATAAGGGATTCCCAAACCTGTCTTTAGTACCACTATTAAACCAGATTATAACCATGAGGACAAGTCATTTAAATCTTTAGAGTGTCTATGTAAACAAAGAGCAAACAGCATCATGAGGCAGAGTGTGTGTGTATACAGTATATACATATTTAAAGATATATACATTTTTAAACAGAGTTGTCCATTTTCTAATGTGCTGCATTATTTCCTGCTGTTGTGCATTTTGATATTTTGCTTAGCTTTGGTTGTATTACTTTTAGCATTCTATAACAAATGATAGTTATGAAATACTTATTTTTGCTCCATATTAGTTGAATTTCAAAGTTTTTTCAATATTCAAAATATACATAATTATTTTATCAACTGGTGTTACAGAAAAAGACTTGGTAAATCTACAGACTAGATGTACAGGGAGTGCAGAATTATTAGGCAAGTTGTATTTTTGAGGATTAATTTTATTATTGAACAACAACCATGTTCTCAATGAACCCAAAAAACTCATTAATATCAAAGCTGAATATTTTTGGAAGGAGTTTTTAGTTTGTTTTTAGTTATAGCTATTTTAGGGGGATATCTGTGTGTGCAGGTGACTATTACTGTGCATAATTATTAGGCAACTTAACAAAAAACAAATATATACCCATTTCAATTATTTATTTTTACCAGTGAAACCAATATAACATCTCAACATTCACAAATATACATTTCTGACATTCAAAAACATAACAAAAACAAATCAGTGACCAATATAGCCACTTTTCTTAGCAAGGACACTCAAAAGCCTGCCATCCATGGATTCTGTCAGTGTTTTGATCTGTTCACCATCAACATTGCGTGCAGCAGCAACCACAGCCTCCCAGACACTGTTCAGAGAGGTGTACTGTTTTCCCTCCTTGTAAATCTCACATTTAATGATGGACCACAGGTTCTCAATGGGGTTCAGATCAGGTGAACAAAGAGGCCATGTCATTAGATTTTCTTATTTTATACCCTTTCTTGCCTGCCACGCTGTGGAGTACTTGGACGCGTGTGATGGAGCATTGTCCTGCATGAAAATCATGTTTTTCTTGAAGGATGCAGACTTCTTCCTGTACCACTGCTTGAAGAAGGTGTCTTCCAGAAACTGGGAGTTGAGCTTGACTCCATCCTCAACCCGAAAAGGCCCCACAAGCTCATCTTTGATGATACCAGCCCAAACCAGTACTCCACCTCCACGTTGCTGGTGTCTGAGTCGGACTGGAGCTCTCTGCCCTTTACCAATCCATCCATCTGGCCCATCAAGACTCACTCTCATTTCATCAGTCCATAAAACCTTAGAAAAATCAGTCTTGAGATATTTCTTGGCCCAGTCTTGACGTTTCAGCTTGTGTGTCTTGTTCAGTGGTGGTCGTCTTTCAGCCTTTCTTACCTTGGCCATGTCTCTGAGTATTGCACACCTTGTGCTTTCGGGCACTCCAGTGATGTTGCAGCTCTGAAATATGGCCAAACTGGTGGCAAGTGGCATCTTGGCAGCTGCACGCTTGACTTTTCTCAGTTCATGGGCAGTTATTTTGCGCCTTGGTTTCTCCACACGCTTCTTGCGACCCTGTTGACTATTTTGAATGAAACGCTTGATTGTTCGATGATCACGCTTCAGAAGCTTTGCAATTTTAAGAGTGCTGCATCCCTCTGCAAGATATCTCACTATTTTTGACTTTTCTGAGCCTGTCAAGTCCTTCTTTTGACCCATTTTGCCAAAGGAAAGGAAGTTGCCTAATAATTATGCACACCTGATATAGGGTGTTGATGTCATTAGACCACACCCCTTCTCATTACAGAGATGCACATCACCTAATATGCTTAATTGGTAGTAGGCTTTCAAGCCTATACAGCTTGGAGTAAGACAACATGCATAAAGAGGATGATGTGGTCAAAATACTCATTTGCCTAATAATTCTGCACACAGTGTATAGCACATGAATAACATAGGTTTACCATTTTGAACTAGTAAAAATTCTAGCTATTCCACTAACTCTTATACTATATAATATATTGAGGGGATGAGTTGAGACAATTTTTTTTAATTTTTCAGGCAGTTTATCAACAGTGTGTTGCAATTTGATATACTTCTTGGATTTTCTGTACACCAGAAGGAACTCTCTCTACCTGTAAAAAGCTGAAGTGGTGTATGCATTTGTGTGTATTCCTTCAGACGCTATGAAACCATGGCATTTATTTGTATGGCATCTTGTGGTTCCATGCCACAGGTACCCGTAGCTATTTACAGACAGATGTATATATTTATTACACACAGTAGTACAATACTTAGGCACTATTGATACATTTTAAATATTGGCAGTTTATTGGAGTCAAGCACTTACAGACATAATTTGAGAAGGGGAAAAAAAATCAGATTTGGGAATATTTCTAATGTTAGAATTAAAATTTATGGTCTATCCACCCTCTTATTCAGGATGCTGGCTAGATACATACAACCAATGAGGCTGTTTTGTTTCTCTCTGTCTTTATCTATTACCTAGAAAGAACTATGCATTATTAAATGCTTCCTCACAATGTGCCTCCTTGTTCACTGCATGAGTGCTTACCATTAATTTTAATTTTTAAGGAATGAGAAGCAGCGAATGGTTCTATTTGTGCAGATCTGTACTGCTGTACAACACTAGTAAACCCTGACGTTGTGTCTCGTTCACTGGAATGATAAAACATTAGCACAGGGATAAATGTGTGAAATTTTCAGCAGTACTATTAGTGGTACTTAAAGGCAACTTTTGGGCTTCCCTGTTATAGTGCATCAACTTTCATTAAGTTGTATATGTCTTTAAATAAAACTAAAAAGCACTTAACTAATACATGTCAATTTTACAGACAGAAGAAAGTAAGATTGCAAATGCCCAGTTTTTGAGAAGCACAATTTTTCCCCTCAAAACTACAAGCAAACAAGAGTGACAGGGCATGTCACACATTGCTAGATTTGGTCACTAGTCATTTCAGAATTGGAAACATTTTAAATCTTAATCTTTTAACATTTTGCAAGTAGTTAAAAGATGAATGAAGGTAACACATTTTCCGAATAACTCAATAAGTAAATTAACTGGTTTCAGGTCTCTCTCTAATTTAGAAAGAATACCAGTTGAGCTTGTTGTATGTTTTTGTACATATGTTAGTGACTGTATATGTATACATTTATATATACACATACTTGTATGTTTTGATTTTGGTTTTAAAATGTCCCATTAATGTGTGTTGTCTTTATCATTTCTAGAAAAGAACATTTTGTTATGTCAATGCCGCGATCAGATCTCACTATAAAGTAGCATAAAATGCAGGTTCATGTCAGATCAGAGATTTATGGAATATGTTATTTATTATTATTATTATTATTATTGAAACCAATGTAGTTAATCAATTTTCTGCAATGCAGTATCAATCTGGACCCACAGATCGCTCCATTCAGTCAGTATGTATATATAAAGGGACATTACATTTGTCAGTTTGAATTGTGCACGTATGTGTAAATATAGATATATATACCTGTATGCACAGATGTTGGTAGGATTTTTTTCCACTTTATTAATAAACTTTCCTTTTGAGCACTTAAAATGATTTTATTTCTAGCAGTTGAGTCGGACTGCTTACAGTCAGTAGACATTAGCGTAGCTTTTTTTTTCTTTTTGTTTGTTTTTTTTAAGTTTGTGCACAGCGGCTCTTTTTCATGATGTTTATTATAAATGTTATTGCTTTGAAATTTGTAACAGTGTTTTTCGGCCAGGTCTAAAAGTTTGATGTATGTTTATTTATATTGTTTTCATATAAAGCTTAATGTAAAACATTAACAATGCTATATTTATTGCTGACAGATTTTGCCAGTGGTTGTATAATAAATCATGGTGAACTTGCCTATGTCTGTGGCCTGCAGGCTGTTCTTCAGCCCCTTTGGGATTCAAACAATTGTCTTTTTTATTTCTATTTGTGTAGATCATACAGTAGCCACTGACAAAAAAAATAAAATAAAAATTGTAATTTAAAGTCCAAAAATTTCTAAGCTGAAATTAAAGTAAATGCTACATTTTACATAATTTCACTCCTCAATTGTGTATCTACTAAATGAAGAATTAAAAAAGGAATGTAATTCAACTGCTGTGGTATTCAAGAGGTGCAATTGACAGCAATATTTGGTTTGATGTCATTTCACTGTTGGTCAATATGCCACTGTTTTACAAAAATGCTTTGATGTATTTGTTTATTTGTAATGTTAGAATCGCAGTGTTTTTCATTTTGCTAATTTAAAATTTGTGTTCGAGTAGTAGATGTAGATGTGCTTCAGATCTCATTAGAAAATTACATTTATTTATAGATTTTCTGTTTTAGGATGAGAGGGTTGATTGTGAAATGTGAGAAAGCATGTTAGGTCTAACTTTTCAATTTTATGACACTTTTATTAAAACCATATTTGTATATAGTTTTAATGCCTCGTGCTTCATTGTGCATCTCAGAACGAGAAATTAATTTGATATGCAAGACAAAGTATTCAATTGGACATCATTTAATAAATGAAATGTTAAAACAAATTGTTTCTAGTATCTACTATTCATTTTTGTGTGGAAAAAAACTAATTAGGTGGGAGAATTTGCAAATTCCCTCAAATTTTGCCAGCCTTCAAATTTGTCATTTTTACAGTGCTGATTTGTATAAACCTTTGTTCTTTATTGTGGATTTGGAAATAAAATTATGTGAAAATTGTTGTCCAAAATTGGTTTGTAGAATATTATTGTCTGCTCTATATCTGTAAGATTTTTGCAGTACTGCTAATAGTGGTGCAATGTTAAAAGTTTTAAGCTTATAATAGTGTAATGAGGTTGGTAATACCACATAGGGTCAGACATGGTAACCTTGGAGAAGTTTCTAAAACCTGAGGGCATATAGTAATGTCTGGTTTAGAACCTTTTAATCCTTGGAGAAACATGCCCATTACGGTCTGCTATAAGTCAAGTGTTTTGTTTAGCAGGTGTGTTTGTCTCTGAAGCCTGATCACTTTTATCATTTAACCCCTTAAGGACCAAACTGCTGGAATAAAAGGGAATCATGACATGTCACACATGTCATGTGTCCTTAAGGGGTTAAGAGACATTTTATTGCAAACTATTTTACTGAGGTTTGCTGGTTTGGTAAAGAGCCATGCCAAGTCGTGTGACATTTGTACATATCTATCATACAGAGTTGTAAAATATCAGATCCTCATTTTAACAACTTGATATTTAAAACCATTCCAAACCCCCCACCAAACTTTCTCTTGTAGGATAAATAATGTGTGTTTCATGATAGATGAGATGCCCTCTAGTACTAGTAACTAGTATGTAGAAAACCATTTGATGTTTTCAGATAACCTTTTCAGTGTTTCCCTAGTGTTTGGTCTTGCAAGTTAATATAGGTATACCAGGTCTGGAAACATTTCTTTGCCTTGTCATCTTTATGTGACCTGGACTAAGGTAAATCCATTGGCATGAAATAGTTTAGTTTTCAGTAGACATACAGTTGGGGCCTCAGGCATGCTCAATTTATGCAGGATCAACTTTCTTACGGTAGACTTAAACATTTCAAATGGAGCATTCCCTGGCAACCTGGGAATTGTATTTTATTTATAAAGCTGCAGTGTATTTTGCAGTGCTGTACAATGGATAAACAAAAATAAAAACAAATCCTCAAATGAACATGCCACCTAAAAGTGTTGATTGGGATATCTAGTAAAAAAAAAAAAAAAAAGGTAAAATGCAAGGAACCAACTATGTAAACTGTAAAAAAATTTTTTTTTAAAATTGGACATATATGTAGGGGTGTACGATCAGTAAAAGCCAGTGGAGAGCTGAGACACGACTAATATTTTAGGGAGGAAATGTGACTTCACTTGCATGTTGTGAGCAACTTTGCCGCCCTTTTATGCCTGGGAAACTTTATTAATGGACAAACCTGCTAAAGGGTGGCCAGCACAGTTAAAATGAAGGAAAAATAAATAAGTGTTTATAGTATATATATATATATATATATATATATATATATATATATATATATATATATATATAGATTTGTGTTAGGGGCAAAAAAGCCGTATAGAGTGATAGAGAACAACATAGGAATAATACAGAATGGAAAAAGTCTGTTGAGATGTGCCGGAACCGACGATGCTAGTAGGCCTGTAAAATAAAGAGGGCAAAAAGGAGAAATACTGTAAAATCGTAATACAGTCCACAATCAACATACATACTTATACCCAAGGTTATATGATAATGCTTGACAGAGTTCCAATACTGGTTGTGGAATGTACTGTGAATAAGTGGAGGACTTACAATGACCTAATGTTTAATAATGTGTAGTGGTATAATTCTACTTGAAGCCATGGATGCCGCCCCTAAATAGTGACCAGAAAAATTTAATGGTTAAGGCCTGGTCTTTTTGACTAATGTTCTGACATAACTCATGAACGAGATATATTTGATAGTTGTGTAGTAATTAAGTTTAAGGTGGCAAAAGGCAAACCGTAGTAAAGAAATCATGGCAAATGTGTCGTTAATATACTGTACTAAACTTAGTCAGAGAAAAACGTAAACCGGAAGGGCGTAATTGAGCATGTATTGTAATTGCAGGAAAACTGTTGAAAGTATACGTACGGTGGACCATGCATGGGTCAAACATAAGGAGTCAAGCCTCTTGTTGGCCCATGCATATCGTTGCATAAGAGAGGAAAACATGTATGTTAAGGTGCGTGCCCCGATAGGAGTGATAAGGCCGAAGATACCTGGTCGACTGAACTAACCTGTCGTGATAAACATAGAGGCAATGAAAGAACCACTTACCTGTGACCTGAAATTAGTAATGAGCGGAGAGACTTAGGTGACAACAATCACTAGGAGACCACTAAGGATCCAACTTAGAATACCTTTTAACATGGAGGAGGAATACCGTGTACATTGATAATCTGGAATCTGCCATACACGGGAGTCTTACGCTGACTAAGGTAATTGTTATAAACATCTAAGAGACTAACCAATATAAACCTTGCAAACAATTGAGGGGTTAATAGGTAGCTGACTGGGGGAACACTGTAAAACAAGATTAGTATAAGCAATTGGAATAAACCAGGTGGCATAAATATGATTAACAGCAGATAACCTGAACTTAACCTATTAGTATTGAAACATAGATTAACATTCTACTAGTGATGAAACCTTTTCTGTAATTTGATTATCTAGCTGTTGGTATCGTATGTGCCATTTAACCATGCTGCTGTGTTGCGAGAAATAGTCCAAATCGAATAGAAGTGGACTAACTTTATACCCTTTGTGTATCGGACCTAGCAGGAAGTTGAGACATGTTTGAATAACAAAGTAATTAGTGTATACCCTTATAACGTACTGGCTTACTAGCTAATGCCAAGAGACGAAATTATTAAACTTGGTTGGTGACGGGTGAGGCCCTGCTAGATGCCAAGAGGCTTAAGAGGCTCTATCTATGTGTTTGCGCGAGGGGATTGTGGCGGGGTGTCAACCTCTCGGTGACTTTTAAAACATAAGAGAATGGGAGTCACAGGTGAGGCCCTCTCTATGCCACCATGCGAGGCGACTAACTATGAGTTGGGCGATGGGTGTAGTACCTCAGAGTATGAGAATGGGTGTTGGCCTTGCGGGACCACTAACCTAAGGCGTAGAGGCCTGTGAAATTATTAATTAATAGACTCCTGGTGCCCTGTCAGCCAGTAACGAAGCCAACTAAGGGAAGAAGGGTATGGTGCGTATAAGGATGTGTAAATTGACGTACCTGAGAAAAGTAAGTCAGTCATGCAGTTTAACATAAGAAATGGATAGAAGCAGACCTATAGGGGTTAACGAGATATTTGTAGGAAATGTGGTATGTGATGTAAAATTATAGATATCCTGGTATACCTACAGGATAAGTAGCGCAGTTAGTTGCAACCATAAATAGGAGGTTGCAGAAATTAGCAGATACCTAGCACCTAAAGATGTGATGATGTAACGTACATGTCTGAATTGTTAATAGTCTGTAACGTACCTACCTAACTAGCGTAGGGGTTGCCCTAATCCTGAGCACCCTGTAACCTGTAAATAAACATAGTATGAGTAATGCCCTTGAAACAATTATCCTATGACCAGTTTTGAAGGAAAATGGCTATTTTAAAGGGAATTGAAAGCATTGAAAGTAGTGCTAAATGATGAAACTAATGGTATGATGCAATATGCAAGGTGTATGTGCGTGGCCCCAGTAACATATTATACAAGTTTGTAATTTCGTCTGAGCCCCTATGTGGCCAAATTACCTGAGACCTTTGTGAGTGAAGAAACCAGATTCAAGATAAAACAATAGTCCTGTTTAAGGAATATCAAACGTGGTAATACAGGCAAGAGAGTATACCATACACTTAAATAACATTGAAATAAGCAGTTAGGGAAGCCACCAGCAGGTGATTTAGATAATAGACATGTGCAATTCATTTCGGTCCGATTTTAAATTTGGCCGAATTCCGGCAATTCGGACGTTCAGATGCTTCTGAATTGCCGAAGTACCGAATTTCGGAAGTGCCGAAACGAACTGAAGTGCCAAATTTCGAGTGCTTCGGATTTCTGAAAAGTGGCAAAACAGGAGAGGGAGGGAAAATTAAGGGAATGATGACAGGAATCTAACCCCAACCCTACCCCTAACCCTCATAGGGTAGGGCTATGGCTAGGGTTGGGGTTAGGGGTAGCATTAGGGGGAGAGTTGGGGTTAGGGGTAGAGTTAAATTAGGGGTAGGATTAGGGAATTGGAGAAGTGCCGAAGACCCGCATTTCGGAAGTTCCGAGCCGAATTGCCAAAGTCCCGAATTTTGGATTGCCGAACCAAACTGAATTTTTTGCCCATGCACATCCCTATTGGATAAAGAGCATAACCTTAGAAATAAATTTGGATTATACACCAAGTCAGAAATTAGGTAATGTACTATACTGAACTAGTGATAGTGTCTCATCCAAGTGTCCAGACCCAGACTTCCCTGCATATAGAAACAGATACAAGAAACAGTTTTGCTATATTTAGAAGTGGAATAGCAGTAACACAGGTGCAGAGAGCATAGAATGATACTGTGTTGATCCCTTGTGAAGCGGTAAGAGAATTTGACCTGCAGGTGATTTAGGTTAAAGAACCGAGACGTAGTAGTATGAGTATAGGCATATACCAGGCGAGCATTAGAGGCGTAAATGAGTGAAAACCTTCATGCAGAAATCACATTTATTTAAGTGAACCATATAAGGAGACTAATGTGTCCTGTAAATTGATAGTGAAATTTAGGCCCCAAACAAATTAGGGGGACCAATACAGGGAGGATAATTCCTAGCTTGGGGAATATGCACATCATATAAGAGAACAATGTTTCATGACATTCAAGCTTAAACCAGGGGCCTACACCAAAAGAGTGTTTAGAGGCTTATGATAGTAACTGTATGCAGAATTACCAAATTGCAAAAGCCATGCGGTTATATAATATGAATTTTCGCAGAAAATGTTCTATCCGGCCATACAAATTCATGCACAAAAAGCTCTATCTGGCCATAGGGCTTTTCGTGCTGACTAACGAAAGGGGAATCGTACGTTGAAAGATACCAATTCTTGCGAACAATCATTCGTATGAATGGCTGTAACAGGAATTGAATTGAAAATGTGTACGAACAGATTTAAACAACTGTTCGGGAGTTTGAAACAGAACTGGCCATTAACATAGAATAGTAACCTTGTGAAACAGACTGAATCAAAATCGTTCGGTAGTTAAACACGAAATGATAGAAACATGAAAAAATATACGAAAGGAATATGCGAACTGTATAAGTAATTGAGATAGACCTGACCTGTGATGACTCTGTGGGACTGCGACTACGGCGCGACGGTTAGGTCAGGTCAGTATCTTACATGTTTTGGCGCATTCCTGGATCTGTTCACGGAGCTGCCATCCTGGAGGGCTGAAAAGTGGATGTTTGTAAGCCAAGTGCCGTGGACCAGTGGAAGACAGCAGGAACAGGTAAACCACGTGATGAAACAGGTAAGTTGCAAGATGGCGACCTGCATGTGACCCGGAAGTGGTCACATGCAAATCGCTAGAACAAGAACGGTGTTGAGCAAGGTAAGGAGTTGGTTTAAGTAGGGAAATCATGCCCCTCCCACAATTACAGGCAAAAGCCTTAATACATATATATATATATATATATATAAATATTATACACCTAATGTAAATAAATTTACAGGGTTTCTAGTTTTTACCCTGCCTTTGTGCAGTATAATGTTTAATTTTTTTAAAAAAAGTTACCTTTTCTCTAGTGCTGAGTCTCCCTCCCCGTGTGATGTCATTCTGAAGGCATGCCTGCAGGAGGACGGTCCAATCTGATGCTTCTCATAGAGGAGCATTGAGGACCACAGGCTAATCCACCAATGATTCTGTCTTGGAGAATCACTGAATACAACTGGCTCTCATACCCAAGCATACCGTGACATAACAATGTGTTGTTATTGTCACGGTATGTGTTGTTATGTCACAGTATGCTTGGGTATGAGAGCCAGTTAAATACGTTTCCGTCTCTCTTATACAGAGAGTTTTCAGGTGTGTTTTGAAGACGTGCTTCCAAGCTTTCCAACTATTAAAATAAAATATTTTGATGGCAAATTAAAGGGGGAACTACTGTAGGAACTATAACAATTCAATTAGATTAAGTTGGTATACTAAGTACAGTATAGTGTTCCATTAAGGTCATCATAAATCTTTCATGTCATGCTAATCTTTCATGTCAGATCATATAAACTCAAACAATGACTAAACTTTTGAGATTTAATTAAAAACAGAACCAATAGGCAACAGGAGCAGATTGTGTCAAAAATTAGGACCAGAATGGGATTTATTTGCTGATTGGTGAGGATATGTAAATACATAGAATGTGTCGGCACATAAGAACCATGAGAAAACATGGAACTAGACCAGGATGTTGGTCTAGTCCAAACAATAGAAGTAGTTGAAGGTTAAGAAGTCAAGATTAAGAAGAAGCAGATAGAGGATAGTGTCTGAAGCAGCAGAAAGGTGAATACATGTGTGGATTTAGAAGCATTTACATAATTGGTCACTTTTGTTAGCAATGTTTTGTAGAGTTATACTTAAAGAAGAAGTATGGACACTACTGGAAACCCAGTGGGTCAAGCAAAGAGTTGAATTCAAAGAAGGTAATTAAATGTGTATATTCAAACCATTTAATAGTCGTGGAGGAGAAACAGAGCTGGAAATTGCAAATTTTAGGACAACATTACTGAGTTCTTATACATTTTAACTTAAATGACCACTCTAGTGCTAGGAAAACAAACTTGTTTTCCTGGCCCTATGTAGTCCTTAGGTCCCCCCCACCCTCATGGGTTAAAACCCCTTCAGCCACTTACCTTTCTCCAGCATCGGACTCCCTCTGTGCTGGGGAACTCTCCTCCTCCTGTCGACGTCAGCGCAGCAAGAGCCGCGCACGCATTCAAACCGCCCATAGGAAAGCATTACTCAATGTTACATTACTCAAATTACTCAATTTCCTATGGACGTCAGTGTCTTCTCACTGTGATTTTCACAATGAGAATCGCGGAAGCGGCCTCTAGTGGCTGTCAATGAGACGGCCACTAGAGGCTGGATTAACCCTCAGTGTAAACATAGCAGTTTCTCTGAAACTGCTATGTTTTCTGCTGCAGGGTTAAAACTAGAGGGACCTGGCACCCAGACCACTTCATTGAGCTGAAGTGGTCTGGGTGCCTATAGTAGTCCATTATCTTTTGTAAGGCACAGGTGCTTTTATTAAAATCTTGGCTACTTTCGCTAGTTTTGAATGAAGAACTGTAATTTTCTTATTTGTTTTTTAGAAAAGCATGTTTTGGGGAGGGAATTCATTCCCAAATAGTGATGTCGCGAACATAAAATTTTCGGTTTGCGAACGGCGAACTTCCGCAAATGTCCGCGAACGGGCGAACCGGGTGAACCGCCATAGACTTCAATGGGCAGCCGAATTTTAAAACCCACAGCGACTCTTTCTGGCCACAATAGTGATGGAAAAGTTGTTTCAAGGGGACTAACACCTGGACTGTGGCATGCCGGAGGGGGATCCATGGCAAAACTCCCAAGGAAAATTACATAGTTGATGCAGAGTCTGGTTTTAATCCATAAAGGGCATAAATCACCTAACATTCCTAAATTGTTTGGAATAACATGCTTTAAAACATCAGGTATGATGTTGTATCGATCAGGTAGTGTAAGGGTTACTGTAAACAGAAAAAAGTATAATCACTAAAGATATAAGAAACGTAGAACTGGAAGTGATCCCAGGTGTACTTCACAACCACCTAGAAAAATATACAACTAAACAAAAAAGTGGAAAACACCCAGAATACGTAAAATAAATATAAAATGGAACAACCTAAATTCAAGTTGAATATCCATGAATATGGTCTGTATAAAAAAATCAGACAGCTAACATAGCGTAAAATAGTATAAAGAGAATAATATAAATAAATGTTAATATAGATACACTCACAAACAAATGTGAAATCAGGCTTGTCACCCTCTCAGGGGTAATATGATGGATATGAGCTTGTATATCTTCCAATGAAGCCAATGAAGCATATAGAAATAAAGGAAATCAGATATAGTGAAGTTTGTTATAATAATACAAAATCACATTTATTGGTTGTACTTACACATAGAAGGTATAAAAGTAGCATGTCTCCATATAATCATGGAACTCCTGAATGATGGTATTAGATATCTTGCAGTAGGAATCCAGGAGCAATAATATAGAGGCAGCTAAAAACCGGACAAACAATAAAATACAAATAAAATTAAGAATAAAATACACAGGAGAAAGATCCAACGTGTTTCGTCCGATAAGGTGCTGGACTTCTTCAGGGATATCTCCATACTCATCCTCACTGGTATAAATACCGTAACTAATCTCCATTGATCCGGAACACTTGGCATTTAGCGTGCGTTTCATCCGTGGAGTGCATAAACAGTGCGAAAATGTCCGAGATTGTTCACAATAGTTCCGGGTTGAAAAACGCATGCGCGTGACAAACGCGCATGCGTGAACGTAAAAGACCGAAACCTGGAAAGGGCAAAAAGCATAGGGCGAAAATCGCCTGAACAACTGGCATATATAAAAAAATATAATGATATAATATATAGTGTGGTGCCATCAGGGTAGTATATACACTATGCAACAAAACCTAATAACAGGGTAGATACAAAAACTGGTTAATGTAGATAAATTAAAATAGCCATACATATGAAAATGAAGTGCATATGCATAGAGAATACCTGTATAGAAAATTACTTAAATATTTTCCACTATTAAATGGATTGTAAAATTATATAATACAATTAATATAAATCTCCATACAATACATACATACATACAATTATCTTTTGCTCTCTTTTATTTACAGGCCCACTCGTACGTTGGTTTCGGCACACCACAACCAACTTTGCTCACAGATACTATCCATTACGTATTAAAATTCCGAGCACAAAAAAATATATAAAAAAATATTCTGACATGTATATAAACATATTCACATGTATGTGTATCAAATATTCTAACATGTATAAAAATATATATTCATATGCATGTGTATCATACTCTGCTGCATCACACTAAGTAATACATACCAACACCCACTTAAGAAATATAGTCATAACATTCATAATATATAACAATATATTGAACATAATCGTGAATAAATGTAATATATATACATGCATACTTATTAGAGAACCTACAAAGAAAACAATGCTGTTAAATAAGACCTTGTAGATCAATTAATTGGTTAAGAAAGTTGTGGCCGTTGTTCTACCTGTAAACACCAAAAAAGGAAAATTAATAATTTTGTGGGAACATATACTGAAAAAAATCTACACTATAAAAAAACATATCCATTGTTCTTCTTCTTTTGTTATCTATCTGCTACAATGTGGCTGTGGGGCTCAATATGTGGGCCGCACGTCCAGAAAATTGCATATCAGAATTCTAGAACACTTTAATAATATAAAGAAAAACAAACTTGACCACAGTGTACCAAAACACTGTAATTCTTGTTCTTTATTTTGCTGGAATACCTTCCAAGCCTTTGGAATTGATTCGGTCCAATTGGGTTGGAGGAGATAAAATGCAGGAGTTAGCTAAAAAGAAAGCTTTTTGTATTTGTAATCTCAAAACCTTAGATTTAGGACTTAAACAAGAAATTTATCTACAAGGTCTTATTTAACAGCATCGTGCAATCTAATGTGCCACCAGATAGGAGTAGTGTGTTAAGTAGTACTATTCTTATCAGTTTAATCCCTGTTACGTCCCCTATCATGGGACGTGTATATAAGGCATCGATTTTAGGAAGCGGGAGATGGAAAAAGATGCTTGGTCGGTCCTCCTACTTCAAATTTGGGGCACTGCGCGTGCAATCTAATGTGCCACCAGATAGGAGTGGTGTGTTAAGTAGTACTATTCCTATCAGTTTAATCCCTGTTACGTCCCCTATCAGGGGACGTGTATATAAGGCATTGATTTTAGGAAGCGGGAGATGGAAAAAGATGCTTGGTCAGTCCTCCTACTTCAAATTTGGGGCACTGCGCGTGCCATCTAATGTGCCACCAGATAGGAGTGGTGTGTTAAGTAGTACTATTCCTATCAGTTTAATCCCTGTTACGTCCCCTATCAGGGGACGTGTATATAAGGCATCGATTTTAGGAAGCGGGAGATGGAAAAAGATGCTTGGTCGGTCCTCCTACTTCAAATTTGGGGCACTGCGCGTGCAATCTAATGTGCCACCAGATAGGAGTAGTGTGTTAAGTAGTCCCCCTCTTCAGGCCTTTTTTAGTTGAATGTATCGCCCACTGTCAGTCCCTTCGGGATCCATCCCTCATTCATCTTAATAAAGGTGAGGTAATCTAGACTTTTTTGACCTAGGCAACTTCTCTTCTCAGTGACAATACCTCCTGCTGCATTGAAGGTCCTTTCTGACAGGACACTTGAAGCGGGGCAGGCCAGAAGTTCTATCGCAAATTGGGATAGCTCAGGCCACAGGTCAAGCCTGCACACCCAGTAGTCAAGGGGTTCATCGCTCCTCAGAGTGTCGATATCTGCAGTTAAGGCGAGGTAGTCTGCTACCTGTCGGTCGAGTCGTTCTCTGAGGGTGGACCCCGAAGGGCTGTGGCGATGCGTAGGACTTAAAAAGCTCCGCATGTCCTCCATCAACAACACGTCTGTAAAGCGTCCTGTCCTTGCCGGCATGGTCGTGGGAGGAGGAGGATTACTTTCACCTCTTCCCCTGTTAGATTCCCATTGTGCTGTGACATCACCCTTATACGCTGTGTAAAGCATACTTTTTAATTGATTTTGGAACTGCTGCATCCTTTCCGACTTGCCGTAATTCGGTAACATTTCAGGCACTTTCTGCTTATACCGGGGGTCTAGTAGCGTGGACACCCAGTACAGGTCGTTCTCTTTCAGCCTTTTTATACGAGGGTCCCTCAACAGGCACGACAGCATGAAAGACCCCATTTGCACAAGGTTGGATGCCGAGCTACTCATGTCCTGTTCATCGTCCTCAGTGATCTCTCTGAAGGTATGTTCTTCCCCCCCAGCCACGTACAACACCACGGGTACCATTTAGGTGACAACGAGCACCCTGGGATGCCTGTTGTGGTTGGTCTTCCTCCTCCTCATCAAAGCCACATTCCTCCTCTGACTCCTCTTCCTCACAATCCTCTTCCAGCATTGCCGCAGGTCCAGCAAGCAATGCTGATAAGGCTGTTTCTGGTGGTGATGGTGACCACAACTCTTCCTCTTCACGCTCATCTACGGCCTGATCCAGCACTCTTCGCAGGGCACGCTCCAGGAAGAAAACAAATGGTATGATGTCACTGATGGTGCCTTCGGTGCCACTGACTAGGTTTGTCACCTCCTCAAAAGGACGCATGAGCCTACAGGCATTGCACATGAGCGTCCAGTAACGTGGCAACAAAATTCCCAGCTCCGCAGAGGCTGTCCTAGCACCCCGGTCATACAAATACTCGTTAATGGATTTTTCTTGTTGGAGCAGGCGGTCGAACATTAGGAGTGTTGAATTCCAACGTGTCGGGCTGTCGCAAATCAAGCGCCTCACTGGCATGTTGTTTCGCCGCTGGATATCGGAAAAGTGCGCCATGGCCGTGTAGGAACGCCTGAAATGGCCACACACCTTCTTGGCCTGCTTAAGGACGTCCTGTAAGCCTAGGTACTTATGCACAAAGCGTTGTACGATCAGATTACACACATGTGCCATGCACGGCACATGTGTCAACTTGCCCAAATGCAATGCCGCTAACAAATTTCTTCCGTTGTCACAAACCACTTTGCCGATCTCCAGTTGGTGCGGAGTCAGCCACTGATCCACCTGTGCGTTCAGGGCGGACAGGAATGCTGGTCCGGTGTGACTCTCTGCTTTCAGGCAAGTCAACCCCAAGACGGCGTGACACTGCCGTATCCGGGATGTGGAACAGTACCTGGGAGCTAGGGGGGTGCCGTTGATGTGGAGCAAGACGCAGCAGCAGAAGAGGACTCAGCCGAGGAGGTTATGGAAGAGGATGGAGTAGGAGGAGTAGAGGAGGTGGCAGCAGGCCTGCCTGCAAGTCATGGCGGTGTCACCAACTCCTGTGCAGAGCCACGCATTACATGCTCGGCAGCCGTCAGCAGGTTTACCCAATGCGCAGTGTAGGTGATATACCTGCCCTGACCATGCTTTGCAGACCAGGTATCAGTGGTCAGATGGACCCTTGCCCCAACACTGTGTGCCAGACATGCCATTACTTCCTTTTGCCTAATCGAGTACAGGTTGGGGATTACCTTTTGTGCAAAGAAATTTCGTCCGGGTACCTTCCACTGTGGTGTCCCAATAGCTACAAATTTTTTGAACGCCTCAGACTCCACCAGCTTGTATGGTAAAAGCTGGCGGGCTAAGAGTTCAGTCAAGCCAGCTGTCAGACGCCGGGCAAGGGGGTGACTTTGTGACATTGGCTTCTTACGCTCAAACATGTCTTTGACAGACACCTGATTGTGGGCAGATGAGCAGGACTTGCTCAAGGCGAGAGACGGAGGGGCGGATGGTTGAGAGGGGGCAAGGAGGACAGCAGTGGTTAACGTGGCTGAAGATGCTGGACCAGGAGGAGGATGGCGGCTTTGAGTTTGTGTGCTGCTTGTACTCATGTGTTGATCCCATAGGCGTTTGTGATGTGCGATCATGTGCCTTCGCAAAGCAGTTGTACCTAAGTGGGTGTTGGACTTCCCACGACTCAGTTTTTTTTGGCACAGGTTGCAAATGGCATCGCTGTTGTCAGAGGCAGACACACACAAAAAATTCCACACTGCTGAGCTCTGCAATGACGGCATTCTGGTGGTGGCAACAGCATGCGTTGATTGGCGTGCTGTCTGGCTGACCCCGGGTGCCAATGCATGCTGTCTGACTGTGCCACTAGCTCCTTGCGACGACCTCCCCCTGCTTCCAACTCGTCTCCTCCTCCTCTCTGTCTCCCCATCTGAACTTTCCCCCTGTTCCTCTTCTCTTCTAGCGGGCACCCACGTGACATCCACGGACGCATCGTCATCATCAACCGCTTCACTTGTATCTGACAACTCAGCAAAGGAAGCAGCAGTGGGTACAACATCATCATCATCACACCGTATGTGTGTAATGCTGCCTGACTGAGACATATCCCTGTTATCTACATCCTCTGGCAATAATGGTTGCGCATCACTCATTTCTTCCAACTGATGTGTAAATAACTCCTCTGACATACCAAGTGAAGCGGCTGTGGTGCTAGTGTTGGTGGTGGCGGCAGGTGGGCGAGTGGTAACTTGAGAGGTGCCCGAAGCTAAGCTGGAGGAGGATGGTGCGTCGAGGTTCGGAGCGGAAGCTGTAGAAGATTGGGTGTCCTGTGTTAGCCAGTCAACTATGTCCTCAGAACTTTTCAACTTCAGGGTACGTGGCCTCTGAACATGGGCATTATTCTAGGGCCAAAGGGAATCACAGCACCACGACTACGACGGCCCCTGCGGGGTGGCCTGCCTCTGCCTGTCATTTTTTTTTCGATTAGTGGTACTATGCGTGCAAGCTACTGTGAAAACAGATATGAGTGTCACTGGTGTGACACGGTGCCCTGGCAGGCCCTGAAACGCACACTCGTGAAGGAAACTGACTGCTATTATATTACAGTACAAAAAGTTTAGTTTTTTTTAAATGCAAGCTATTGGGACACCAGATATGAGTGAGTGGTGGCACTGGGCAGGCCCTGAAACGCACACTCGTGAAGGAAACTGACTGCTATTATATAACAGTCCAAAAAGTTTAGTTGTTTTTAAATGCAAGCTATTGTGACACCAGATATGAGTGAGTGGTGGTACTGGGCAGGCCCTAAAACACACACTAGTAAAGGAAACTGACTGCTATTATATTACAGTCAAAAAAGTTTTGTTTTTTTAAATGCAAGCTATTGTGACACCAGTGAGTGAGTGGTGGCACTGGGCAGGCCCTGAAACGCACACTAGTGAAGGAAGATGACTGCTATTATATTACAGTCCAAAAAGTTTAGTTTTTTTTAAATGCAAGCTATTGGGACACCAGTGAGTGAGTGGTGGCACTGGGCAAGTGGGCACATTAGAGGGAAGCCCGTCTGTGCCCGTCCGTGCTCCGGACGGGCGGGACGGGCGGACCAGCGATAATTTACTTACCTCTTACTGGCTTTTTAATAATTTTCCCCCTTATTTTCATTTTTTATTGTTTTACCTATTTATTTATTTTTTTAATTTTTAATGCTGTTATTTTTATTTTGGTAACTTTAGCCTGTCTTTAACTGCAAGTGTTACTTTACGCATTTTTTGCTATTGATCATTTTTATGCTAAGTTAAGATCACATATTTTTGACAATTGGTAGCCTGGTTGTCATTTGTTATTATTATATATAACCGCAGATTGTGTCTCAGTTGTTGAAACCTTGTAGCAACATGAGTAACTTGAATTACTCTGCTTCTGATTTGAAGGCTTTAAATACTAATGGCCCAATAGATATTCGTACTGCCCTCAAATTAAAGAAAAATAAAATATTATCTCACTATGGAAGCTCCCAGATTAAAACTATTCTTAATTTGGCTAGCAACCTTAGTGAGACTAATAATACTCTAAAGAGTAATCTTGGCCCGTCTTTTAAGGGTGCTCTATTGAATGCCCGCTCAGCAATTAAGAACGCTGAGGCCATTAATATTGTAATTAAGGATAACAACCTTGATTTTTAGTTTTTAACAGAAACATGGTTTTCTCCCTCAACCCCACCGCGTCTTGATGAATTGCCCCCCCCTGGATATCACATACTTATGTGTAATCGGGCCACAAGAAGAGGCGAGGGGATTGCGATTATCTTTAAAGAACACCTTAAAATCAGGGAAATTGAGATGGAGGTGACATCCTTCACCACATTTGAATATCTCTCTCTCCTTTGGCAGCGCACTGAGAGGGAAACGGCAGGTCTTGCTCTTATTTATCATCCGCCTAATACTAGTACCCCCGTCTTTATGGAGGAGATATCCGAACTGTTAACTACTATAAGTCTGAAGTTTACCTCCTCCATCATTTTGGGAGACTTTAACTTATGGGCTGATTCTCCTATGGACTCTCATGCCCAGAGTTTATTACTCTATGCTAAAACCATAGGGTATAACCAAGTAGTGTCCGGCCCTACACATAGAACCGGACACACACTAGATTGGATTTTCCACAATGGGTTGATTTCTTCGACTGCTACTCCTCAACCCACGGCCTGGAGTGATCATAATTTGATCAAGTTTGAGGCAGTAGGTGTTGAAATGAAGAAAATCCCCCACATCCTAAAAAGAAATAATATCTGCTCATGGTCTCGAGATATTTCTAAAGTCACCGGACCTCTTCTTAGCACAACTTTTTCCAGCAAAATGGACCCCATTAAATTTCATGATTCCCACACAGTAGAAGAGAAAATCTTACTGTTTAATTCAGTGATTGCAGAATCAATAGAACTTCTAGCCCCCATGAAAAAAACTTGTCTAGTAAGACAAGTAAATAAAAACCCTCCCTGGTTTAATCAGGTGACCAGGGAGATGAAATGGCGATGTCGAGCAGCTGAAAAACGGTGGAGAAAAGATTACAATGCCGATCTTAAATTGGAATATTTAAAATCCTTAAAATTATATAAATCTAGTATTAAAAATGCGAAAAAACAATATTTCACAGATAAGATTACAAAAGCGAAAAACTCAGCGGCAGAGCTTTTTCGCACAACAAACCTCCTAGCAAATCCTAACTGTTCGCTTCCCCAAGAAGAAACATCTCAAAAGTTTTGCGAATCCCTCTCTCACTTTTTTAAACAAAAAATTGATCTAATTAGGAGCAACATAGTGGTGGAACCTGATACAGAAACTTTTACACCCTATGATGGCTCGATGTTCTCGAATTTTAAACCCGTTAGTACACCCGAGATTTTGATCATCCTCAAGTCTCTCAGGGCATCGTCCTCATCGCTGGATCCCTGCACTGCTCAGCTGGTGAAGGATGCCACTGATGTTTTGGCCCCCTATATTGCAGACATTGTTAGTATGTCATTTGCCACCGGAGTTGTTCCTGGCATTCTGAAGCAGGCTGTGGTTATCCCTCTGCTGAAGACTCCAACTGTGCCACGCTCCGAGTTGAGCAACAATCGACCTATTTCCACCTTGCCTTTTTTGGCCAAGATCATCGAGAGAGCGGCAGTATGGCAGATTCAGCCTCACCTGGAATCTAATTACATTCTGGATGACTTCCAATCGGGATTTCGACCTGGTAGAGGGACAGAGACTGCCCTGGTTAAAGTCCACGACGATCTCCTGTGGGCCTTGGACAGAGGGGAGGAAATTGCCCTGGTACTCCTGGATTTATCGGCGGCCTTCGATACCATCGATCATGATAGATTGACAGAGAGGCTACTTACTGTGGCTGGTGTGGATGATAGGGCGCTGGCTTGGGTGACCTCGTTTCTCCACGACAGGGTTCAAAGGGTAAAATTGGGAACATTTTACTCCTCTAACATCGCCCTGACGTGTGGAGTCCCCCAGGGTTCGGCTTTATCTCCAATCCTGTTTAACATCTATATGAGGCCACTGACCCATATCATCCGCCGCCACATGCTTCCCTATCATATCTATGCCGACGATACCCAGTTGTACTTTCGCCTGGCCAAGAAAAAGGAGGATCAAATCAATCTTTCTTCCTGCCTACAGGATATCCAGTCGTGGATGGGAGCCAATTATTTAAAACTCAATGGCTCCAAAACTGAATGCATCATCTTCAGTAACCAGGAGGTGAATAGTATCTTTCCCTCATGGCCGGACTCGTTTTCTCCATCTCCGAGTCCTGCCACCAAGGTCAGAGATCTGGGAGTCATTTTCGACTCTAGGTTGACACTGAAGCCCCAGATCAATCAGGTGGTAAGCTCTTGCCACTACCACCTGAAGCTTCTGAGGTCTATTTTTAGATTTATTGCCCCCTCCGATCAAATCTCGGTGGTCAACGCCATCATCGGTAGCCGATTGGACTACTGCAATGTCCTGTACCTTGGACTGCCTCAGAACATCATACACAAGCTACAGTTGATACAGAACGCAGCTGCAAGGCTACTTACGGGTGTGGCCCGCAATGACCGTATCACTCCATCTTTAAAAGCCCTGCACTGGCTGCCCGTTCGTGAACGGGTTCTGTTTAAAAATGGTTGTTTGGTATATAAGGCAATCCACGGTATGGGACCAGACTATCTGAAGGATAAATTCACACGCTATGCTCCCAGTCGATCCTTGAGATCGGCTGATTTAGCCTTATTGAAGATTCCAAATTTTAAAAAGAAAAAGTGCGGAGGGAGGACGAGTGATGTTCAGGGAGCGCAATTTTGGAACTCCCTGCCTCTGACATTAAGACTTGAGAATGATCTATTGAAGTTCCGCCGGAGCTTAAAAACAGTTTTATTTGCCCAGGCATACGGGATGACATGAAATTTTTAACCTGGTTCAAATGCATGTGATTATAATGCTGTTGTGTGCTGGATATTGTTTTGCTTGTTTTTGATTGCTGGTATGCGCATCGAGACCCTATGGGTAATAAGACTGCGTTTCTTAAGAATTTTTAATAAATAAATAAATTATACGCTGTGAGCCTGACACACACGCTGGCAGACAACCAACTGCTATTCAATCTATTACAGTCAAAATTGTATTTTTTTTTTTTTTAAATGTACACTACTGTTACACCAGATATGAGTTGCACTGGTGTGACACTGTGCCCTGGCAGGCCCTGAAACGCACACTTGTGAAGGAAACTGACTGCTATTATATTACAGTCCAAAAAGTTTTGTTTTTTTAAATGCAAGCTATTGTGACACCAGTGAGTGAGTGGTGGCACTGGCAGGCCCTGAAGCGCACACTAGTGAAGGAAACTGACTGCTATTATATTACAGTCCAAAAAGTTTAGTTTTTTTTAAATGCAAGCTATTGTGACACCAGATATGAGTGAGTGGTGGCACTGGGCAGGCCCTGAAACGCACACTCGTGAAGAAAACTGACCGCTATTATATTACAGTCCAAAAAGTTTTGTTGTTTTTAAATGCAAGCTATTGTGACACCAGATATGAGTGAGTGGTGGTACTGGGCAGGCCCTAAAACACACACTAGTAAAGGAAACTGACTGCTATTATATTACAGTCAAAAAAGTTTTGTTTTTTTAAATGCAAGCTATTGTGACACCAGTGAGTGAGTGGTGGCACTGGCAGGCCCTGAAGCGCACACTAGTGAAGGAAACTGACTGCTATTATATTACAGTCCAAAAAGTTTAGTTTTTTTTAAATGCAAGCTATTGGGACACCAGTGAGTGAGTGGTGGCACTGGGCAAGTGGGCACAGTATACGCTGTGAGCCTGACACACACGCTGGCAGACAACTAACTGCTATTCAATCTATTACAGTCAAAATTGTATTTTTTTTTTTAAAATGTACACTACTGTTACACCAGATATGAGTTGCACTAGTGTGCCACTGTGCCCTGGCAGGCCCTGAAATGCCCACTTGTGAAGGAAACTGACTGCGATTATATTACAGTCGAAAAAGTTTAGTTTTTTTTTAAATGCAAGCTATTGTGACACCAGATATGAGTGAGTGGTGGCACTGGGCAGGCCCTGAAATGCACACTCGTGAAGGAAACTGACTGCTATTATATTACAGTCCAAAACGTTTTGTTGTTTTTAAATGCAAGCTATTGTGACACCAGATATTTGTGAGTGGTGGCACTGGGCAGGCCCTAAAACACACACTAGTAAAGGAAACTGACTGCTATTATATTACAGTCAAAAAAGTTTTGTTTTTTTAAATGCAAGCTATTGTGACACCAGTGAGTGAGTGGTGGCACTGGGCAGGCCCTGAAACGCACACTAGTGAAAGAAGATGACTGCTATTATATTACAGTTCAAAAAGTTTATTTTTTTTAAATGCAAGCTATTGGGACACCAGTGAGTGAGTGGTGGCACTGGGCAAGTGGGCACAGTATACGCTGTGAGCCTGACACACACGCTGGCAGACAACTAACTGCTATTCAATCTATTACAGTCAAAATTATTATTTATTTTTTTTAAATGTACACTACTGTTACACCAGATATGAGTTGCACTGGTGTGACACTGTGCCCTGGCAGGCCCTGAAACGCACACTAGTGAAGGAAACTGACTGCTATTATATTACAGTACAAAAAGTTAAGTTTTTTTAAATGCAAGCTAATGGGACACCAGATATGAGTGAGTGGTGGCACTGGGCAGGTCCTGAAACGCACACTCGTGAAGGAAACTGACTGCTATTATATTACAGTCCAAAAAGTTTTGTTGTTTTTAAATGCAAGCTATTGTGACACCAGATATGAGTGAGTGGTGGCACTGGGCAGGCCCTGAAACGCACACTCGTGAAGGAAACTGACTGCTATTATATTACAGTCCAAACAATTTAGTTTTTTTAAATGCAAGCTATTGGGACACCAGTGAGTGAGTCGTGGCACTGGGCAAGTGGGCACAGTATACGCTGTGAGCCTGACACACACGCTGGCAGACAACTAACTTCTATTCAATCTATTACAGTCAAAATTGTATTTTTTTTTTTTTTTTAAATATACACTACTGTTACACCAGATATGAGTTGCACCTGTGTGACACTGTGCCCTCGCAGGCCCTGAAACGCACACTCGTGAAGGAAACTGACTGCTATTATATTACAGTCCAAAAAAGTTTTTTTGTTAAATGCATACTATTGTGACACCAGTGAGTGAGTGGTGGCACTTGGCAAGTGGGCACAGTATATGCTGTGAGCCTGACACACGGGCTGGCAGGCAGGCAACTGCAATTACATTACACAGAAAAAAAAAAAAAAGTAGACTGATGTTCTAGCCCTAAAAAGGGCTTTTTGGGGTGCTGTCCTTACAGCAGAGATCAGATGAGTCCTTCAGGACTGTAGTGGACACTGAATACACTAGCCTAGCTATCAATTTCCCTATCAAATCAGCAGCAGCTACACCGTCCCTCCTCTCACTAAGAATGCAGCTTCACAATGAATGTAAAATGGATGCTGTCCAGGAGGTGGGAGGCTCTGGGAGGGAGGGTATGCTGCTGATTGGCTGGAATTTGTCTGCTGACTGTGAGGTACAGGCAGGGTCAAAGTTTACTCAATGATGACGAATAGGGGGCGTACCGAACAGCGCATGTGTTCGCCATCCGTGGCGAACGTGAACAAGCGATGTTCGCCAGGAACTATTCGCCAGCGAACAGTTCGGGACATCACAATTCACAAATAAAGGTGTGATCTCCCTGGTTAGGTCCACTGGTGCAATCTTTAATATTCAATGCAGCTTCCCATGGTCTATTTAACTTTGTGGTATGTGTTCATAGCCAGAGGCGGCTCTCTAATTAGACGGCTTAGGCGGCTTCCTAAGGCCTCGTGCTGGCTGGGGCTTCGTGGCCGCCTAAACCGCCTGTGGGCAGACTGTGTCAGGTCCTCGGTCACTTGCCCGGTATGCCGCCAGGTGCGAGGCCCCACCTGGCTGCCCGGCCAGCAACCGCAGACACTGGTCTGCAGCTCCACAGTGTGCAGAGCTGCAGACCATGTGTCTTGCCGAGAACTGGCCAATCAGACCGTTGCCGTGGGTTACCACGGCAACGTTTTGATGGTCTCGCGATATTACATGCGGAGCTGCAGACCAGAAGCAATGGCCCCCGGACCACCAGAGAGCCCACTGGACAAACAGGGAAGAAAGGGTATGTTGTCTCCCCCCCTCTCCCCATCAGACCCCGCTCTTTCTCACATCACCCTCCTCCCTCAGCATCACCCCCCTCACTATCACGCCCCTCAGCATTACCCCCCTCACTATCACCCTCACTCACCACCCTCAGCATCACCCCCCTATCACCCTCTTAACTATCACCCCCCTCACCACCCTGAGCATCACCCCTCACCATCACCCCCCTTCCTCAGAATCACCCCCCCTCACCATCAACCCCCCCTCCCTCACCATCAACCCCCTCCCTCAACATCACCCCCCTCCCTCAACATCACCCCCCTCACCCTCACATCACCCACCCTCACCATCAACCCCCCTCCCTCAACATCAACTCCCTCTCACCATCACCCCCCACACCATGACCTCCCTCTCCCTGTCACCATCACCCCCTGTCACCATCACCATTAATCAGTTTATTTTACCTATGATTAAGTGGAGATAAAAGCATGAAATAAAGGTAGGTTTGCACTTATTTGGCTATTGTAATTGTTGGACTTTGGCATTTTTGTTTTTTGGTCTAAGTGGTATGTAATTTACCTTTTAAATTAAATATTATACGCTATGTTTTATGTTTGATCACATGACCTGGAAATGTTGATTATTCTATTTTTGTTGCTGTTTTTAGCAGGGGTTTGATAGGAGATCTATTTTACAAGGGAAGTCAACCAGGTCCCTCCCGCCCACCAGTGGGCTGTTTGGGATTTCAGGTGGTCGGTGGTGGGTTCTGCAGAAGACGCCCAGTGGTCCTTGATGGCCGTAGACCAAGGTCGGCAGGGTATATCATTTCATCTCACCTGCCGGCCCATGCAGAGCCAGCCTTGCTGTAAGCCCTCTTGGGCTCGTGAGGAGATCAAAGATCTCCCTTTTCAGGCCCGCTGGCACTTAGTTCTAGCAGAGGGAGGGAAGGGACTGGAGGTTTTGTGTTCCTCTCGCTAGCAGGCTGGTCGGAGCGTTGCTGCACGTTACCATGGCAATGCTCCGATTCAGTGGTGTGCTCGCAGGAGGACAGGAGAGTCAGCCTGCAGCCGGAAAAGCTGCAGGCTAAAGGAACATGCCACCACTAGACGACTAGGACTTGCAGCATTACGCCCCCCCCTCGCTGGTAAAAGGTAAGAAGAAGGGAGGGGAAGACATTAAGAAAGATTTTCACATCTCATCCACCGACACACAGCATAGACCCTATGCACCCTTCACACACAAACACACACACACACAGACTGCCCCCTAACACTCACACTGCCCCATCACACACTGCACCCCTCACACACACACTGCATGCCTCACTCACACACTCCATGCCTCACACACACAGCACCTGCCACACATTGCACACCACACACATGCACAGTGCACCCCTCACACACACTGCTCTCCTTCATGCACACATCTCATGCCTCACACACACACACTGCCTCCCCCTCACACATTTACAATGTCCCTCACACACACTACACTCCTCACCCACACGCTGCACCCCTCAGACATCCAAAATGCCCCCTCGCACATACTGTACCTCTCTCTCTCACACATACACAGCACCTCACAGATACATACAGAAAAAAGTAGAATAGAAAACAGAGAAAAAAAATGAAAAAATAGATACATTTAAGTATATATTAAAAAAAAAAAAAAAAAAAAAGAATTTGCACT
The DNA here is from genome assembly GCF_036172605.1 of Pelobates fuscus. Classification (NCBI taxonomy): domain Eukaryota; kingdom Metazoa; phylum Chordata; class Amphibia; order Anura; family Pelobatidae; genus Pelobates; species Pelobates fuscus. The sequence goes on along the minus strand of NC_086320.1, from coordinate 324,562,675 downwards.
TGCACTATAAAATTAGTTCCTGCGGCAATGGTGGGCAGTAAAGAAATGTTACCATCAACAAAGATACAAAAGTGGGCGGTAGGTATTAAAAGGTTGACTACCCCTGATTTAGAGGCAATTTTGCATTGCAAACCAAAAGGAAACATCCTGCTTTATTTTAGAGATCATTTCAGTTAAATTTTCACATATCGTGAATTGCGTCATTGCGTGAAATGCGTCATTAATTAAAACAATTCCATTCACACTGAAAGATTTTTAAAATGTTTGGTGGGTGGTTGTTCTAGGAAACCCAAATTGACTCTTTCAAATTATTTTCAATATTCCGATAACCTGTTCTTAAACCACTACCACTATTTATTGGGGTAAATTCTCCTAGGTCCAAATATACCGATGCAATTGTTTTTCTTTTCACTTAAAGGACACTCTAGGTACCATAAACGTTTCGGTTCATCGTAGTGAATATGGTTAAAAAACAATGGAAGTAAGCTTCCACAATAGTCTGTCAATTTTGGGATTGCTGAGAACTCTGGGGCAGGCTAGCTCTCCATCATCTATTTAACAAGTACATGCTCATAAATAAGAAAGAGAGTTCACCCAAATTGGTTTGTCCCATGAATGAGGAATTTTGCCAAATAACTGAGAAATTTGCAAATTGCAGATCAAACTAGCCACGCTGATGGTACAACAGTTCCAGCTGAATTAATCCACGGAAATATTCCTATTCACTGTATTTTGTGAATGCTTTTTAAAAAGAGTAAGGTGCCTTTTATTGTCTTGTTTTAATGAGGTGCGCTGCCACACCTAAGTCCTGTACAGTGAAGACGGTAACCAGATTAGAATCATCATTAGCTGCTAATTAGATTCAATCTGTTGAGAAAAACAATTAATCGTGTCTGATAGCTAATGACTTGTTTTTAGGAGATGGATTAATGACTTTGAGCGTAGAAAATGCTAACAGAATCCATGGAATCTTACTATATACTAATTATGGAAGATTGGTATGTTACCAACTGAAACAATTAGGCTATTAATCACTTAATTACGCAAAACACTTCCATTAAATTGGAAACTCCAGGATGAAACTGACCCATTCTTTTTTTTTTAATATAATATAGAGATACAGAATGAATGGAACATTATAAACACTAAGCACTACAGCTTAATTTAGTGGTCTTGGTACCTAGATGCTGTCACTGCACATTCTGCATCATGATGATGCCAGACACAGTTAAGTCTCCCCATTAGGAAGCATTATACTTCTCTATGAGGAGAATCCTATTGGCAAAGCACAGTGATTTCCACACACACAGTAGGGCCCTCAGTGCTTCTCTGTGGAGAATTACTTAATTGACTTAAGATCAACTGTCCATATGATCTCAGAAGAAGAAAGATGGACAACAGCGGCGAGACTAGGACACATTGGTGCCGTCCAAAGATGGCAGACCTACCCTGAATTAATGCACGCCAGGCCGCAAGCGAATCACGCAGGCCGATCCACTGAGGGCACACTATTTAAGGTGTACTCTTTCCGCTATCTCTGTACGGTCCTGGTGCTCTTAGTGTAGCACAAGCATGTCGAATGATGCACTTGCTCTATGCTTTTGGGGATAATTCACTAGTGTAACCATAGGTGGGAGACCAGGAAACAATCCGGGGACAGCAGTACATGGCTGTCTAACCAAAATCAAGACGTTTAGGAGACCTGCTTTTGTGGCCTAAAAATTAGCAACTTTCCACAAATTCAGGCTGACTGAATACTTGAGAATACCATAATTTTATTCCCCAAAACTGTAATCATAATAAATGAATAATTATACTGAAAAAAACGTTGCCAGTAACTTGCAATTTATTCATGCAGAGCATGTATTTAAATGTTACTTGTTGGCTTCATTAGATGAGAAAGAGATTAATTGGCTGTTAATGATTGTTTTGGAAAAGTTGAATTAGATGCATTTTTTCATATTTATTGATTAACAATCATGTAACTACAGTGTTACTTCTCGGTGACAAGCAGTCAGCTGACACTCTTCATGTCAGGGCTCCGCGGGCAGCGGTCAGGGGAGGCTGCAATCCTCTCGCAGCACTCACCCTTGGTCCGTCGCTACCCGCGGTCCCCTCTCCCCTTACCGGTCAGCAAGCGGCGTCCTCTCCTCTTGACACGCCGCTCGCGTCCTCCTCTCCTCCTCCCAGCGGCAGCATGTCTAACGCTGCACGCTGGGAGCCGGCACTGTTATCAGAACGCCGGGGTCACTCACGTGACCCGGCGTTAAAGCGACAGTGCAACAATCACAGTGGGGGGTATAGATATCCCCCACGTGTGTTTGTTAATTCTGATTGGAAGTTATCCAATCAGAATTAAGATAAGGTTATAAATACTTACCTTTCCTGTCTCTCAGTGCCCTGTTATGGTCTTTGCTTTATAGTATTGATTATGAACGTGTGCTTTCTGGTTACGTACTCTCTGGCTTGTTATACTGACTTTGTGACTTTCTCCTACCCTTTGACCTCGGCTTGTTTCTCGTTATTCTGTTTTCTGGTTCCCCTTACTCGGCTTGTCTCCTGACTATTCTGTGTGTGCTTAGCCCGGCCACTCTAAGGACCGGTACTGCACACTTTCTGTGTGTGTGTCTGTGTGTGTGTTAGCGTGTTGGGTTCCCCCAATCGTGACATTACAACAGGGCCATAATGGAACCTGCTGACATACCCCAGCTCCTAGTTAATCAGGAGGCTAGAATGGATGGCTTGGACCACCGTATGGATCAATTTGCTCAAGCTTTACAGACAGAACTGGCTCATACTGCACACTTGCAGCCTGCTGTCCAGGAGGCGGCTGCTGCTGTGCCCGAACCCATTGCCACTCCAGTACCCGTTCCTGCTCATGTAGTCCATATGACACCGCCACAGCGCTATAGTGGTGACCCAGCTTTGTGTCGTGGTTTCCTCAATCAAATCGACATCCATTTGGTAATGAATCCACGTTCCTATCCCACCGACAGATCCAAAATTGCCTTTTTGATAAACCACCTGTCCGGGAGAGCTTTAGCATGGGCAAACCCCATGTGGGAGAATATGTCTCCTATGTCCTTTGCAGATTTTTTGTCAGCATTCAAACGCACGTTTGATCAACCCGGTAGGGTTGCCTCTGCTGGCAAAGCTCTGCTTAGGGTTCGACAGGGTAACAGATCTGTAGCGGATTATACTATCGAATTCCGTACTCTAGCAGCTGAAGTGGTTTGGAATAACGACGCCCTCGTAACAGCCTTTCAGGAGGGTTTGGCCGCTTACATACTGGATGAAATAGCATCCAGGGAACTGCCTGTCCTTCTGGATGATGTTATAGACTATGTAATCCTTATTGATAACCGCATTAGAGAGAGACGTAGTCAAAGACGGCTGGATACACGGGTGTTACCTGCTCTACCCAGTACTGCATTACTAGCGTTACCCGCTCCTAGGCAACCATCCCCCGAACCCATGCAATTGGGTGCTACGGGGTTAACTGAGGCTGAAAGAACGTATCGTAGAAGGGAGGGGTTATGTCTTTATTGTGGAAAGAGGGGGCACCACTGTAATACCTGCCCTAAATTACAGGGAAACTCCAGCACCTAAGGCCTAGAGAGGGGTCGGCCTCGGGTGTTATGACTTTGTCCCCTCATGTGTCCATCTCCAGACCATTTATTATGGTTTCTCTTTTGGTCAATAAAACCACTATAAGTACCAAAGCCTTGATCGATTCAGGTGCGGCAGACAACCTAATGGATGAGAACTTTGCCAAAACCGCAGCCTTGACCTTGATCCGAAAGGCCACACCCTTGGCCGTTGAGGCCATAGATGGTAGACCACTTGAGAAGCCTCTGGTGACCCATGAAACCCAAGATATAGTTATGTCTGTGGGTGCTTTACACAAGGAAAGGTTAACCTTCCAAATAATTGACTCCCCTACTGCTTCCATCATTCTGGGTTTTCCCTGGTTAGTTAAACACAACCCAGTACTTGATTGGGGTTGTTTAGACATACTCTCCTGGGGGGAATCCTGTCAACGAGACTGTATGGCCCATGTACGTCCCGTTTGTTTACTCAACGTGCCCACGGCTAAACCACTTTCTGTTTCTGTCCCTTCTGTGTATGCTGACCTTGCATTGGTTTTTGAAAAAAGGGAGGCAGATAAGCTACCCCCACACCGTGAGTATGACTGTGCCATAAACCTATTACCGGGTACAATGCCTCCTAGGGGTAAGGTCTACCCTCTTTCTGAGAAAGAGAACCAGGTCATGGAGGAGTACATACGGAAAGCCTTAAGTAAAGGTTTTATTAGAAGGTCCTCCTCTCCTGCTGGTGCTGGTTTCTTTTTTGTGGCTAAGAAGGAGGGCGATTTGAGACCGTGTATAGATTACAGAGCTCTAAACAATATAACGATTAAAAATGCCTTTCCGATCTCTCTCATTACTGAGTTGTTTGATCGTGTCAAAGGTTCTAAATATTTTACAAAACTAGACCTCAGGGGGGCTTATAACCTTGTTCGTATCAAGGAGAACGATGAGTGAAAAACGGCATCCAATACACGTAGTGGGCATTGCGAGTATCTGGTCATGCCTTTTGGATTGTGTAATGCTCCTGCCGTATTTCAGGATCTCATAAACGATGTCCTTAGAGATCTACTGCATGTCTGTGCCGTAGTCTACCTTGATGACATACTTGTATATTCTCCGGATTTGAAAACACATCATACTCATGTTAGAATGGTGCTCAAGAGGTTGTTGCAGAACGGTCTTTATTGTAAATTAGAAAAATGCTTATTCGACCAAACTTCTGTACAATTCCTGGGTTATGTTATTTCTGAACAAGGATTCAGCATGGATCCTTCTAAATTGGAAGCTATACTGTCCTGGCCCCTTCCCCAAGGACTTAAGGCAATACAGCGATTTATAGGATTTGCCAATTATTACAGAAAGTTTGTTAAAAACTTCTCATCCATTATTTCCCCTATCACTAAACTGACTAAAAAAGGTTTACACCCCAGGGTTTGGAATCCTAATGCTATTGTGGCCTTCGAGACACTTAAAAAGGCATTTGCCACCGCCCCTGTGTTACACCATCCTGATCCTTCCCTTCCCTTTGTACTGGAAGTAGACGCCTCTGAATCAGGTATAGGAGCAGTGTTGTCACAACGACAATCGTATGACGAACCCCTCCTTCCCTGTGGTTACTTTTCTAAACGCTTGTCAGAGTCTGAAAAGAATTACAACATCGGGAACAGGGAATTATTAGCTATAGTGATGGCATTTAAAGAACGGAGGTACTTGTTAGAAGGAGCTAGACATAAGATTCTGGTTATAACCGATCATAAAAATATATCCTATATCGCAGACGCTAAAAGGTTATCCTCTCGACAAGCTAGATGGTCTTTATTTCTCTCACGTTTTCAGTACATAATCACATCCCGGCCTGGATATCGAAATGTCAAGGCTGATGCTATCTCCCGCCAGTACGAACCTGTGGATGCTATTACTTCCACTCCTGAGCCCATTGTACCCACATCTAATATAATAGCTACTACTCGTTTGGTTATTTCGTCTCTTTTTCTTGATGGTATCAAGTCATACCAATCCCAAGCACCCCCTGAGACTCCTATTGGTAAGCTATACGTGAAAGTAAAAGACAGAAAGAAGTTATTAACTTTATTTCACACAGCCAAAACGGCTGGTCATCCAGGGGTTACCAAGACTTACAAGGGTCTCCTCCAACAGTTTTGGTGGCCCTCACTCAAAAAAGACGTGGTAGATTATGTGCAGACTTGCCGTGTCTGCACACAGTGTAAGTCCCCTAATGTTAAACCCCTGGGACTCCTTATGCCCCTATCTGTACCCAAGAAACCATGGACACACTTATCCATGGACTTTATTGTGGATCTTCCTTCATCTGATGGACAGACAGTAATTTTGACTGTAACGGATAGGTTCTCCAAAATGGCGCACTTCATTCCGCTTAAGAAGCTACCTTCTGCGGTTCAGTTGGCTCAGGTGTTTGCCAAAGAGGTGTTCCGCTTGCATGGTATACCACAAGATATTGTATCTGACAGGGGCCCTCAGTTTGTCTCTCGGTTTTGGAGGGGCTTTTGTGCTGAGATGGGGGTCTCCTTATCGTTTACTTCCTCCTATCATCCGCAATCTAATGGAGCTGCTGAACGAGCAAATCAGTCTGTGGAGTTGTATTTACGCTGTTTCACGAATGCACACCAGGACAACTGGTCCCATCTCCTTCCCTGGGCTGAATTTGCCAGGAACACTGTGTCTCATTCTTCTACTGGCGTAAGTCCTTTTATGGTGGCTTATGGGTTCCAACCCGCTGTCCTTCCCGGTGTATTCTCCGACAAGGGAATGCCCGCTTTGGACGAGCACCTCGCCTCCTTACGGAAGATGTGGGATCAGGTCCATGCTGCTCTTTGTCGTGCTCAAAAGAGATTTGCTGATCGTCGTAGGTGTGCGGCTCCTTCTTATGCTCCGGGTGATAGGGTTTGGTTGTCCTCTAGGAATCTCCGCCTTAGGGTTCCCTCGATGAAGTTCGCGCCCAAGTTCCTTGGTCCCTATAAGGTGTTACGTAGGGTGAATCCTATGTCCTACTCCCTGGCCTTGCCTCCTTCCATGCGTATACGTAACACCTTTCACACCTCTCTATTGAAGCCCTTGCTCTGTAATCGGTTCTCTAGGCCTCTTAGGCGTTCCGATGCCCTCCGCGCGGTCTCTAGTGACGTGTACGAGGTTGCTGCTCTCCTTGATTCTCGTTTCTCTCGAGGTCGGTTGCAGTATTTAGTTGGAAGGGTTACGGCCCTGAGGAGCGGTCGTGGGTTTCTGTCTCTGATTTGGACGCGCCCTCTTTGATCCGCTCCTTTCATACGTGGTTTCCTTTGAAGCCTTCGGCTTCCCGCCCTCCGGGCGGTCCTCGAGGGGGGGTAATGTCAGGGCTCCGCGGGCAGCGGTGAGGGGAGGCTGCAATCCTCTCGCAGCACTCACCCTCGGTCCGTCGCTACCCGCGGTCCCCTCTCCCCTTACTGGTCAGCGAGCGGCGTCCTCTCCTCTTGACACGCCGCTCGCCTCCTCCTCTCCTCCTCCCAGCGGCAGCAAGTCTAACGCTGCACGCTGGGAGCCGGCACTGTTATCAGAACGCCGGGGTCACTCACGTGACCCGGCGTTAAAGCGACAGTGCAACAATCACAGTGGGGGGTATAGATATCCCCCACGTGTGTTTGTTAATTCTGATTGGAAGTTATCCAATCAGAATTAAGATAAGGTTATAAATACTTACCTTTCCTGTCTCTCAGTGCCCTCTTGTGGTCTTTGCTTTATAGTATTGATTCTGAACGTGTGCTTTCTGGTTACGTACTCTCTGGCTTGTTATGCTGACTTTGTGACTTTCTCCTTCCCTTTGACCTCGGCTTGTTTCTCGTTATTCTGTTTTCTAGTTCCCCTTACTTGGCTTGTCTCCTGACTATTCTGTGTGTGCTTAGCCCGGCCACTCTAAGGACCGGTACTGCACACTTTCTGTGTGTGTGTCTGTGTGTGTGTTAGCGTGTTGGGTTCCCCCAATCGTGACACTTCATCCAATGAATGTCCATCCAAAGTTGTGCACAACTAATATTCCTATTGATAACACTGGTATTACTAGGTAAACATTCGCTTTAGCGATATATATGTCAAAAGAAGAACACCCCCAACTCTCTGCCCATCCTTTCTCATTTCTCTCTCTATGCCTCTCTCCGCATACCTATTTTTTCTGAGCCCCAAATCTCTCGCAATCAGCTCCATGTCTCTCTCTTTCCCTCCCAGCTTCTTTTTTCTTTTTCTCCCCCAGCTGGCTACACAGGGAATAATTATGCCCCTTACCCTGGTGGTCCAGTGCCACTGTTGTTTTAAAGCCACATTTCCTCTGCATTCACTCTGACACAGCCTACTTCCCTTATAGTGAAATGTGTGATGAAGTCTCTTGACAGAGCAGGTGGACTTCAAACATGATCTCCCTACATGAATCTTCAGTTGGGGTCTTCACACAGTACACCACAAGACAACTGGCTTGTGTTGGTGGGGAAATAGTAGCTTTCTCACACATGTTGCTGCCCTAAATGCCCCTTACTGCTAGGAGGAGCATTTACCCACATCGGCCCCTGGTTTATGCTATGCAATAATCTAAACAAATTATTTCCACTCACAGTCTGAAGGAAAATTATAATCCCAACTTTATTTAACTAAGTAGCATTCTGTACAATCATTTGTTACGGGTTTACCCTGGAGACTGTAAGCATAGCAAAATGAAAGTAAGCTACTAGCTGTAAAATCACTTCCCATTGTTCTTTCTCTGTATGTGCAATATAATAGTATAGCTTCAGGGAGGATAAATCCGCTGTTCCATTTCCCAGTGTTCAAACACGCTGTGTGTATGATCCCCAGCCCATTCTAACGCCTCTGACACCTTATACCTATGAACACACTGCCAACTGATACCAGTACTAATGCTATAATGTTGTTGTTTTTTAATGACCAACAATTTTGTTTTTAATTTCATTTATTGACTATTAATAAATAATATAACACAAGTACTACACATTTGATTGTTTTTAATTCTTGTAGTTGTTTTGACCATCAACCATTTTTTTGCAGATTTTATTAAGTAGCGCATAGTTTTCAACTGCAGTCCACATGGGCAACTTCTAATTACCGTATATACTCTAGTATAAGTCGACACGAATATAAGCCGAGACCCCTAATTTTACCCCCCAAAAAATTGACCCGAGTATAAGACTAGAGTGGGAAATGCAGCAGCTACTGGTAAATTTCTAAATAAAATTATATCCCCCAAATATTATTATAGTGTGTGTGTGTGTGTATATATAATGCAGTGTGTTTGTATGAATGCGGTGTGTGTGTATATAATGCAGTGTGTGTGTGTGTATGAGTGCAGTTTGTTTGTATGAATGCAGTGTGTGTGTGTGTATATAATGCAGTGTGTGTGTGTGTGTATGAGTGCAGTGTGTGTATGAATGCAGTGTGTGTGTGTATGAATGCAGTGTGTGTGTATATGATGCAGTGTGTGTGTGTATATAATGCAGTGTGTGTGTGTGTATATAATGCAGTGTGTGTATGAATGCAGTGTGTGTATGAGTGCAGTGTGTGTGTATGATCCAGCCGAAAAGTAGAAAGAATAAAAGTAAAAAAAGAATAAAAGTAAAAAGAATAAAATATATTTTATTCTTTTTACTTTTCGGCTGGATCGTACTAACACTGGACTTCTGATTCACCCTATATACCTGCTAACCAGCGCCACTTCACACATCCTTGAGTGGGGATAATTCCACCTCACGCATCCAATATCAGAGCTGGATTTTAGCTCTGTAAAGTGTGAGTAATACTAATAACTACTATTTTATTATTTTATTTTGTCTACATACTGCACCATTGGAGTCCTGTTCTTGTTTTCTTTCTTCATATGTTCCACTGAACTACAAGTACACATCCATGAAGACTTACTCAATTTTCAAGTGCCCTCCATATAAGCGTGGATTGCATCATTCTGGACTTATAATAATTTTTTTGGACTTATATTTTTATCTTTACCATTTGATTTGAGGCGCACCCTTTTTTCTGTTTTGTGCTATTTTTTGTATTCCTGTACAATGAAGAGCTACTAATCCAGTATTAATAAAAATGTTAATAACAGTAACACATGCTCTGGAGTTTGCTAAGTACGTTTAAATGACAAAGACTTAGAGCTAAACATACAAACACGAGTTCTCCTTAGACTACACTATTGTAGACACTAAAATGACCACACTGAAGATCTCAGTGAGTTTAAATGTGGCAGTGTCATAGGATGCCACCTTTGCCACGAGTCGGTTTATGAAATTCCTGCAATACTCGATCTGCCCTGGTCCACTGTAACAGCTATTATTGTAAAGTGGAAGCTTCTAGGATCATTAAAAGTCCAGACACAAAGTGATAGAACATGTATACTGACGATGCAAGAGCATTGTGCAACGCATCAAAATCTCATAACATCTGTGGCGTCACTCACTACAGAGTTCTGAACTCTGACTGCGTCTGGAAACAATTTGAGCACAAAAACTGCGCATCAGGAACTTCATGAAACAGGTATTCAAAACTGACCATCTGTGCTCAAGCCTCATATCAACATGTAAAATAGCAAGGATCGACTGGAGTGGTAATAGGCACGCCACCACTGGATTCTGGAGTGGTGAATCACATTTTACTATCTGATAGTCTGATTCACTGAGTGATTTGGAACGCCAACTTCTCGTCCAACATCAGTTCCTTATCTCACATTGCTCATTTGGCTGTATGGGCACAACTGCCCACAAACACAATAAAAAAATGCCTTCCCAGATGAGTGATGACTGCAAAAGTCTCAAAGGAGAGGGCAACCCGTTAATACCCGTGCTTTTGAAATGGAATTTCCAATAAGGTAATATAAGTGTGATTTTTAGGAGTCTACTTAACATTTGCTATATATCCACAAAACACTATTGAGTCTTACAGAATTAAAAAAAAATGAAAAATACCCGCCCCCCCCCCAAAAAAAAATACATTGTTCTCAATATATTTTAGAACTTAATTTCTGATATACAAACACTGCACGATCAGTATAATAAAAAGGGACATTTTTGCTTATTTGATGAGTTTACAATTTGACCAATAAAACAGAGACTAAAACATGCTTTTTCACCCCAAATCCCTGTTTTGTGATTACACTCCAAAATCATTAAAAGGTTCTTAAATTTCCATTTTATATAATTCCCTCCAACATCCTTCCAGTCTAAATGTAAAAGTATATTGAATTTATTTAATCTATCTGTCTTTCTATCTAGATATTTCACCAAACCTTTCCTTGTTAGTAGTTTTTTGGGGGGAATTTGTAAACACCCTTTGGCAGTTGGGATACATAACACCAAACACTTCTGCAACTACACACACACAAAACGGGTTTGCAATATTTTCTCCCAGATAAGAGGCTTAGGAGATAAGAAAGCGAATTGAGTGTGTATCATCTCTATTTCCTTAGTAGCAGGAAGAATTGCAGGATTCTGAGCCCAGGACAGACTGTATAGAGCTATGGGCCATGTGGGGGCGTGCACTGACTATTGCCAAATGACTCAGAGAGTGAATGCAAAAAGCTTTGTATCCCCAGGGTAACAGGACGCTAAAGTATCACCCAGCCCAATAAGTCAATGCACCCTGACACGCCCCCCTCAGTCCAAGCCACACTATTTGGGGACGTTACAAAGGCTGCTAGATAGTATGAACACAGCAAATAAGACTTATAGATAAGAGCTGAATGCAGAGGGTCAGCAGGAGTCAGGTGCTCAAGCAGCCCGGGTAGCAGGAGAAGGAACCAGACTACATTCAAAGGAGGTAAATCAGAGCCATGGGCTGTTTGAACCTGTACAGTGATATATGGTTTATTTAGGTATTTATTAAGAGCTAGTACAGGTCAAATATCTAAGCAGTGAGTATTGAATATCAGGTCAAAGATTAATTTGCTGAGATTTTAAAATCATGGTGGGTATTCACTAGATCAGGGATAGGCAACCTTTGGCACTCCAGATGTTGTGGACTGCATCCCCCATTATGCTCTTACACCTATAATGCTGGCAAAGCATCATGGGAGGTGTAGTACAAAACATCTGCAGTGCCGAAGATTACCTATGCCTGCACTAGATAGTTAAATGTAGCGAATTCAAAGCCTAATTGGAAATATGTAGGGAGTAAAAGTTCTTTAAAAAAAAAAAATAATAATAATTCTCCTGCGCAGCTATAATCATTGTCTGGCTATTTTATTTAAGGCTAAATTGTACTATTAGGTTTTAAATTGACTATAATGTGTTGTTTAGTGAATAAGCCCTCATATTGATATGAGAAGCGTGCAGAGAGAGACTGAACGTGTGTGGATGGAATATATTCAATGGATTTGCAGAATGCTTCAGGATTTGCAGAATGCATTAGTAATGAATTCCTCTTTGCGCTCAAGACCTGCCTAGCACTTTTCGACTCTATACCTGACAGTGAAAAAAGTTAAAAAAAAAAATTCCGGAGTGAAATAAAATTAACTTTTTTATTTGCTATTGTATAATTTCATGGGTTAACTTTATAATTCAAGAGAACTACGTTTACATATTTCTTTCCAGAACTTTTGTGATACTTTTTTTGCAGATGACTTGATATTGAAAGAGTTAAAATATTGTTGCCAAAAAGAAGGACAATTTAAAATAGTACGCATCTTTATAGCAAACGTGAAGCTGCATTCATTAGAGAGAAGTGATGTTATCGTGTCGTTCATAAAGATGCATGTCATAAGAGCGAGGTATAGACATCACTGAAATATGAAGCCACTTGGGTGCATTAGCAATTAATTTTGCCATAACCTGGCGTGGACACTGGAGATGCTGTGGACTGTAACTCATTGGCTGAGAATAATAGGAGTTGCAGTTTACTGCATCTCAAGGGCAGGTGCACCCCTGAAATAATGCGGGCAAGCCACAAATATTAAAAGTCACTATTATGATGCTTGGTGTGTTAATCTGCTCCATCTGAGATTATATGACATTGTAACAAATCCTGAGATAGGTTTATGGACACCAAAACACTTGCTCTTACTGAACTGAGCTAGCCCAATGTAAGATGTGGCAAATGAGGTCTGGGGCTGTATATGGCACACCGTGACCTCCCCAGGAGGGCTGAGATGTAGAATTGATATCAAGAGATTTCAGAAGCATATTTTTTGTTAAAAGGATCTGTCTGTGATCTTTACTCGTCTCCCACACCCAACAAAAAAAAAGAGAGATGTATAACCCTTAACTCGAAGATTAAAGCAAACATACTGGGGAGTCAGTGACTTATTGAGGAAGATGTATTATGGTTTTGTTCTACAAAGTGGCTTAGAGTTCTAAAAGTAAGGCAGTCACGATGGAAACCAGTAGAACAAGCAGGCACATTCTATGGATGACTCATTTGCCCCACATTTTGGAACAGGACACTTTGATAAATCTCCAACAATCTCTCTATTTCCCTACTGATAAAATGGGGTTAGCATGCTATGAGAATAATGCACTCTTTATTTCGCTATCTAGGTCATCACCTTGTGAATAAGCCTTTATTGAGCATAAGTGACCATGGAACTGGAAGATGAGGAGCCCCCAGTCCCCCCTTTCTGGGAGGATGAGAGGGTACAGTTTGTGGGTGACTGGCTTCAGAAAATTACGAAGATAAAAGCAGACAAATGGATAAAATTTGTGGAGGATGAGCCAAATGAAAAGATACTGAGAGACTTTCTTGACCAAGAAGACCAAATCATGTTAATTTTCTCAATTACATCAAGTGGAAATATAACTGCGACTAAAGAGGTATATGGATTGTTACATAAATAATTAATATAGAACCTTGGTACAAGATATCTAATTTTGCTAGATAAAGCAGATAGCTAGTGTGTGCATGCATGTGTGAATTCATACATGTCTTTCCAAGTGGTGGGTAATGTGTGGGACAATGGGAATGCCAATGTATATGTGTTTCTGTGTGTTTGTGGCTGTAATAAACTATCTTTCTCCTACCTGTATCACTTATTATTCCATTCTGCATGCCTAGTGACGTATTAAGAGTTAATGACATTTCAAGACCAGAAAGTGGCACTTTTTTTTTTTAAATGTTGCCCAACATTTGCTGATGATGAGTTTGTAAAAATATATTTAAAAATCAGTGTACCTACGTTAGCACTCCTGCTTCACTGTGAGAAAGTCCAGACAATCAACAGCAGTTTATGGAGAAAAACATAAAAGTCTATCAAGTTGATGAATGGCCCTGTACTGTGGGTGGGGGTCAATTTTATAACGCAGTGTGATACCGTACAGAGTTTCTGAGATCATTGCTACATCCATTTGGCTTTGAGATGATGTATTATAATTAACCGTAGATGTCTCTAGCCAGTAGTTGATTATTGTTTCTCTGCTTTCCTCACACCGTGTGAGTGGTTAATATACGAATGGGGCAGGGAGTCTTACATCCCCAGAGCGGATGGGCAGTCACATCTTTTACGCATGCCACCCAGCCTGGTGACCATGTATTTCACCACTAACCAAATCCAACGCAGTTTATCACCAGGAGATCTTAGTAACTGGAATCAGGTCCCCAACTCCCATCCCTGCTTCACACCACTCCTATCAGAAAACTAGTATGAATCAGCAGGAAGCTGTGTTCATGTGAATCAGGTCACTCTCAATACTCCCATTAATGTGAGCAAAAACTAATGGACTCTAAACAACTCTGGAGATTACTATACAAATTACATTTTGGGACAAAAAAATATATATATACTTGGTTTCCGTGGGGACTGCTCTAAATGAAGACCCTTGTTTAGAGTTATAGCTTACTCATAACACGTTTTAAAGTGACCCATTTAATATGGTTATATCTATTGAATATAATGCTACTGATGTTTATAATTTCATTTTGTTTATTATTATTATTTATAAATCACCAAATGTGCTTACATTCTAAGGCAGTAGAACAGTGCCTGACTGTGTATAATAAACGTTTATTATATATTCAAAGAGCATTTGGCTTTATAAAGAACTGACATCTACTGACACATGATGTGCATGCTATTCCGGGTAACTCCCAGTCTGTAGAATGTTCTCGTCACCAGATTATAGACATGGCGTAGCTTGTGGATTTTAGCAGTATTTATACTGTAAATATAATATAATATAATTGTATGCATATAATTTTGTAATAAATTATTTGATTGCTGATAGCTATTTTATCAATATTTGATTGCTGATGTTATTTTATTTTATACATTCTTATTTATTTATTTAAGATTGTAAAGAACTCAAAGAATAAAGCATTTTACGTTATGAAGAAGGTTTCAAAGAGTATTGGGTTGGAAAATTACAAAAAAGAGCTTTTGTTTGGAGAGTTATCAAACACGTCACTGAACCAGGCATCAGCATTAATGGAAGAGGTAAGATATTATGTCTCTATAGGTATTATACTATGGAACAATGTTACCGGGCCATGTTTTTTTAATGTTTTTGGCCAGAGCAGCCTGGAGTTGGCTTCCTGGAAAAAAAAGATCCATAAGTCTTGAAATAATCAATATGTGTTGTGAGGAGAATTATAAAAAATGTTTTGGAACTATAAATATATTATCCCCTTTATCTGTATCCTCTGCTTCCAGTGCTTAAGTAAGAGGTCATTCAGAGAACCTTACTATGGCAAACGTGTATTGTATGGGTCTAAATAGTCAGGTTGTTACTAGAATAATGTGAGGGAACAAAACGAGACGAGTGAGAGGAGTTGGCCAGGTAAGTTGTTTTTAATTTATCCGAATAATTAGTACTGAGGTTACCATGGAGGCCAAAATAACTTTTAAATAAAGTTTAGAGTTTATTGAGATGTCTTTGCTCTGCAGATGTATATACTACATCTCCATAGTGTATCATTGGCATGAATACTTTATTCACAATCCATTGCCAATGGGAAAATCTGCACAGACGTTATTTTGGTACATAGTACTTAGTTTCTGATAAAGTTTGGAGAACACTTTTTTTTCAAAATGCAGACCAAATGGTAGACTGAGATCTAACCCCACATACTGAATTATATATATATATATAGATGCTGACTGTGGCTAGGTCAAGTAAAACTTTGTAATAATTCTAAATTAGGATTTTTTTTTCCAAACACCACTGCAACTGTTTTGCCATTGCTGAAGGAAAGTCTATTTTAAGAGGAAAACTGTTATCACCAAAAGAACCACATATTTATTAAACTTATTTTCAGATAAAAAAGGCTCTCCCTTTTCTCAGACAATGTAAAACATACAGAAAGCTATTTGCTCACCAAGACCTTCGATTTTCACAAGTGTCATTTTGTTTTTCTTACACAAAGGGGAGTATAGTAACTTATGCTATAATAAGAACACATTAACATAGGAATACATTGATATAAAAATTAAATAAATAAACATACATTTAACATTAGTGCTACTTATTTCAAACTATCCATCTTTCAATCTCTGACAAGTCAGCCTCAAGTTATCAATTTAATTTCCCTGCTTGATGATCCTATACTTGCACAGCTGTTGTTTTGCGTTTTGCGAATACACAGTAGTAAACACAGGGCCCTCTTCCGCTTGTGGTTGTGAGTACACACACGTTAAGATCTGCCACCCTGTGAAATGTATTCGTGTCGTCATGTGCCTACACTGTGGAGAAGGGGGTTTTCAACAAACAAACAAACAAACAAAAAAAACAGTATGGCTCTTGCTGATTTAACAGTCAGGGAACTTACACCAGCAAAGGAAACAAAAGCACGTCCCATTGTTTAGTAGCATTTAAACCATCCATTCTAAACGTATGATGCCAATATCCATTATTTCAGTACAAGATGGACATGCGAGTTTCCTTGGCCTTAGTATAGACTGTGATAAATTGTTCATCTGGGGTGATGTCTGATACTGCAAGGCCATTCAGCACCATATAAAAAGCACCTGCTTGTAAATCTCTAGACAAACAAAAGACTTGCTTTAAGTGAGGCGCAAAAAAGCATGTCAAAGGAAAGAAGCAGTCACTGGAGATAACAACCGAATACGGCATTCAGCCATAAAAACCAGCAACAGACAGGGAATGGCCAGAAACAAGACGGCTGATACGATTCGGAACTCTCATATTCATTTTTAATAGGCATGCCACACATTTCTGGAAAGAGATTAAATGGATTGACCTACAATGAGTATCAAACATGTTCCCCACCATAAAATAAGTTAAAATAACCGTACTGAACATTGTGAAATACATATTTATATATGACATGAAAAACTAACTGTATGTGTGATTATATGAAAAAACAAAGTGCATTCATGGTGAGCCAAACATTAAAAGTGCCGTGTAAAATGGAAATTAATTACTTGGTAACAATATATGTAGATTGAGACATTTATAGAAAACAATGTAACAATAAACTGAAAAGGAGTGTTTGTTAAAGGAACACTATAGTCACCTAAATTACTTTAGCTAAATAAAGCAGTTTTAGTGTATAGATCATTCCCCTGCAATTTCACTGCTCAATTCACTGTCATTTAGGAGTTAAATCACTTTGTTTCTGTTGATGCAGCCCTAGCCACACCTCCCCTGGCTATGATTGACAGAGCCTGCATGAAAAAAAAAACTGGTTTCACTTTCAAACAGATGTAATTTACCTTAAATAATTGTATCTCAATCTCTAAATTGAACTTTAATCACATACAGGAGGCTCTTGCAGGGTCTAGCAAGCTATTAACATAGCAGGGGATAAGAAAATCTTAATTAAACAGAACTTGCAATAAAGAAAGCCTAAATAGGGCTCTCTTTACAGGAAGTGTTTATGGAAGGCTGTGCAAGTCACATGCAGGGAGGTGTGACTAGGGTTCATAAACAAATGGATTTAACTCCTAAATGGCAGAGGATTGAGCAGTGAGGCTGCAGGGGCATGTTCTATACACCAAAACTGCTTCATTAAGCTAAAGTTGTTCAGGTGACTATAGTGTCTCTTTAAGATACATTATGTGCAAGTCTAAATATGCAAACATATAGACAATACAGCATACGATGTTGGATTTTACACAGTTTAAGACAATACTGTTATATAATTTTTAAGAATAAACCATACCTCTGGGAAATGGAAAATGTCAATGAAAGGAAGGGGATCAATATATTAAAAAGGACAGTACATCCCAACAAGTGGTCCCGCATGATCTCATTTTTATATGCGTTGTATATCTTCTGGGGTCAATAATAATAATAAAATTATGACATCTTTCCTTTAATATCCAATTAGCGTCAATATAATTCAGTAAATGCGGCAAATCTCAAGCTGCTGTTTGTATACCTCCTAAGAGGAAAGCATGGAGAATAATTGGAAACCTAAGGCTGCTACGATATTTTGAAGTGGGATTGTAAACCAATAGCAAAATGATTGTTGCAACCCCACTTTGCAACAAGAGTCTTGCAATCCCCTCACTAGATAATGTAAGTAAGTAGTTAATAAGTATTTCAGGGATTGTGGACTTGTGATAAATACTGGAAAATTACAAACATTCTTTTTGAGCAATTGTGGTGAGCTTTAACAAAAATTAGAATGCAAAGCTATAATGAATGTTCTATTGTTTTAGTTGTCTATTATTGGGTCCCACCCTTTAATAGTATTGCTCTCATAAAAATCAACAAATGCTGTGCAATTCTTTTGCATATGCAAAAATTGTCAATTAGAAATTATTGTGGGCAGAGGCATAACTATAAACCACTGGACCCCTAAAGTACTCCTAAACAAGTTGGGTACTGTTTATGCTCTGGTTCGGAGATGTATATGTCTCCATTTCATGTCAATAACGGAAATAAAGATTGCCAAAAAAAATAGAAACCACCGGGCCACGGTGCGAAAATTGCCCTACCCCCTCCTATGTCTCTCATCCTCCCCCAGTGCCTCCATGTGTCTCATTCCACCACCAGCCGCTCCATGTGTCTTATCCACCCCAGCCTCTCCATGTCTCTCGTTCCCTCCCCCTTAGCCCCTCCATGTCTCTCTTTATCTCCCCAAGCACCTCCATGTGTCTAATTTCCTCCTCCCTCAGCCCCTGCATGTGTATAATTTCCTCCCCCCTTCATGTGTCTCATTCACCCGATCCCCTCTATGTGTATAAACCTCACCCCCATGTGTCTCCTGATTCCTCCCCTACAGTACCTCTCTCAGTGAGTAAGCCCTGTCAGAACGTGCCACGATCTGCTTGGCCACACTACACACAGCAGCAGGAGTGGGGCAGCACAGCACTGCACTGCCCTCCTGCCGGTCATCCGGAAACTGTGGTCCCCAGGCCAGTGCGGCTGTGGACCAACCCCTGCCACTTTGGTAGTTATACCACTGATTGTGTGCATGGGTGGAGGGGGGTTCTGAAGGTTTATGCCAATGATGCATTGAATGTCATTGGTGACACTTTTGGGGAGAGGGGACTTGCCAGTCTGGATTAAAAGCCGGCCAAGTTAACTAGTAGCCATGCTGCCAGTCCCCCACAGGGTCGCCCTTGTACAGACCAGCATTGAAGAACCATGCATGGTCAGCCCAAGTCTGTCAAATGATGGTCTGCACTTTCTGTAATTTCTCTGTGATATCTCAAAATCAGGATTGTTCCATCTCATTTGGAACGGGTAAAGATATAAAAAAAAAATGGCTTGAACAGAACATGGCAGATTTTACAATTGTGCATGAGGAATAGTTTTGCCGCTACAATGTTTATATTGTAATCTAGTGATGATCTTGTAGTCATCATGGTCACAAAATAGTGATGGACATGTGGACTTCATTAAAATGTATGTTCTGAACAATTACATAGTATCAGAATTGGTTATCCTACCATACGATCAGCAGGTCATTTGCATACAGTTCAGACATCTTCTTTACTTTATTCAGGGTACTGTACCAAGCTTTGTCTTTGAACTGAGTTATAATGAGTAAAATTTGTATTTAGACATACATACATATGGAAAAGGAGTATAGAGCCTAGATAATGAGCTAAAAAAATATAGCGTTTATAGTATCCCGACAGATGAAAACAGAAGAAAAAAAATAATGAACAGACCCTGCAAAGATTATTTCAATTTAAATATTTATTGATTAATTATATTAAAATGGCAGTTATTAAAAATAACCGTCACAAATATATTTTTTCTTTTCTTGTTGAAAAAAGTAAATATTAAAAATTATATTTAGAATTTACTACATTGTACAAATTATAAAGAATAGATATTTAGTATTTAGCATTTTTCAAAATATTGGGTTATAGTACAGTTTAAATCCCTTTTTTAATGCAGTGATCACCATCGGTCACTTTTCATTTTTCTTAGTTTAGCATTTCTGGCAGTTTAAAGGAACGCTGTACTGTTAGGAAAATAAATGTGTATTGCCAACGCTATAAAGTCCTAGTCACTGTTTTAACCGCAAGAGTTACCGTTTTAATACTGTAAGGATTAAAAAAGTAGTTTACTTATCTTTTCTCCCATGCCATGTTGCTCTCTCTGCAATTTAAGAAACTATCTCTAAAAAAAAGAGATAGAGAGTGTTACTTTACAGTGCCCGAAATGTAGAAGCTGCTCAACACTAAAAGTGGAATACCCCTTACCCACAATAAAAAACAAATACACAAAAATAAGGTATAAGAGGTATACCAAACAAGTGGAGCGCTCTAAATAGTAGAGGGGTTTACTCACTCCTTTGGTGCAATAACAGTCTTGAAAAACTTGAATTCATATATACAAGGGAACATACAAACAAAACAAGAGATATAGTGCAGACGGTTTCCCAGTTGATAATTTAAAAATGACTGAAACCACTCACATGGACAGGAGCCTATGTAGTATTGGCTCCGTAAAAGGATCCTTTTTGCTCTTAGGGCAGCAAAACACCCCTTTATCCCAGGCTGTATCTCTCCAGGAATATACAACGAGAAAGAAAGCAGAAGAGCAACTGTGTAAAATAGCCCATGCTATAGTGATATTAAAGATGTAAATAGTTGCGCTCACCTTCTCCAGAGCCCTGAAATCCCGGCTCTTAACCACAAGAGTTACCGTTTTAATACTGTATGGATTAAAAAAGTAGTTTACTTATCTTTTCTCCCATGCCATGTTGCTCTCTCTGCAATTGCCCGGCCTCTTTGGTTGAGATCATCACTCTTGATTTCAGCCAATCCAATGCTTTCCCATAGGATCTCCATGAGATCTCCATGAGACCATCTGATTGAAGTAGCTGAGTTTGTCCCCCAACAAGCAAAATGCTGTGAACCAACAATCATGGTTTGTTTTCTTCTTAAAGGAAAACTCTGAGCACGATAACATATTACAACTTGATCTCAATGAGATTGTTGAACCCAGAATGTTTCTTTAAGGATCAACTGTAGGAATAGAGATGTCTAGTTGTAGTGAAGTATTTTTTTGTCAACCAAAATTAGTATGTTTGCCTAGGATGTCTAAAAAAAGTTAGCCTTAAGATGGATAATTTCCTTTATTAAAAATTTCCAAAGAGGCGAGATCAACGTTTCAGTCCCCAACAGGGACTTTCATCAGGATCAGGATTAAAAATAGAAAGTCGATCTCGCCTCTTTGGAAATTATGACCATTCAATAAAGGAAATTATCCATTCAAAAGACCGTGAGTGCAGCCAATTTTCACTTATTTTACTGCATAAAAATTTTTTGGACTGGCACCCAGTCCACCCATTGTAAAGCGCTACGGAACTTATAATAATAATAATAATAATAATAATATTAATAATTTTAGCCTACTTGCAAGAGCTTTACCTATTTTATATATATATGTGTGTGTGTGTGTGTGTGTATTACTGATGAGTTCTTTATGCTGGCTACCATTCCAGCCTGGCCATATTGCATTATCTCTCTGTATATTAGATTGCTAAATGTTTCCCCAGGACTATAGTTTTATCATCGGAGAGAATAAATTGTTTCTATGAAATTTGACTGACAGTGTCCAAGCTATTGGGAGGATTGCAAATAGATTTAATACCAATGTTGCAAGAGAACACAGTTTGCACTCATTTGTTGCTAAGACAGACCAATAAACAAGGATGTGGAAATCACTGCTGGCAAACATTACAGGATGCATTATCCTTACTGTTTACAGAATTGTTAGAGCCATGGTATGCCATCAGCTCCGGCAACAGAATAGTTCACGTCGCATTGACTGTTACTCACAATTTCACAATAGCACCTGCGCACAGTGCAAATATTTATTTCACTTACAATCAATGTGCGCGATAAAAGAACAATAGTAACCAGCATATCTATGTTTTCTGACTTCTTTATGGGCATTCAAGCAACAAGTCTCAAAGACATTTTGTTAGAATATTGTATCATAAGCTTTCCACCACTTGCACAGGCGTACAGTCCTTGGGCTGGGTGTTAATGGATGCACATCATTTTAAACTGGGAGCATACAGACACAGCAACCCTCGTGTTAATTCTGCAGCAAAATGTTACTTGTTATTCCTGTTATTTTTATAGTCTAGAGCAGGAATTGTATATATAGGTAAGAATCCCAGCAATTGTTGCTATTTTTTATACAGCCATTAACAGTTTATAAGAATGTGTTCCTCAGAGACTCTACTCTCTGACATGGATTCTCTAACTCGGGGCTTTTTTATAACCTTATTGCTACTTTTTCCCGTCCAATCGCCGGTTTTACTGGCTAAAATGCCAGTCGTTGCTGTTAGCAAATAGAGGCTGGTTACCGGCTGTAAAATAGTAGGAGTTACAGACAGTTAAAGACAGTCGTCGTGTTATTTTCTGTGGAAGTCTCTAACTGTTATTTGCCAGGTTAGTCAATAAAGTGAATTTAAATTTGACTACTTTGATCTGAAAGGAACACTATAGTGTCAGGAATACAAACGTATTCCTAACAATATAGTTGTAAAAAAACACATTTAAGTCCCCAGCCCCCCTTTGTCTCTTGTAAAAAAGTTATTTAACTTACCTTTTTCCAGCACCGGTCTCATCGCAGCTAGCTCCGCCCCGCTCCACGTTAATGATCGAATTGGACTATCGCAACCAATCCAATCCTTTCCCATAACAAAGCATTGAGAGGCTGTTGCACAATTAGCATCTCCCCTTTAAAGATGCATTGAATCAATGCATCTCTATGAGAAACGTTCAGCTCCTCCGTGCCTAGCATGGAGACGCTGTTACGTCAGTGCTGCACACTGTGCAGCACTGATCCAGGAAGCACATCTACTGGTTATCTAAGTGACTGCTACTGGAGGTGTCCCTAAGCAGCAATGCAAACACTGCCCTTTTACGTTAAAAAGCTTGCAGTAACTGACTATACTCTCCAGAACAGCTACATTAAGTTGTCGTTGTTCTGGTGACTATAGTGTCCCTTTAAATTTGAAATTGACTTTGAATTCTCACAAGCCTCTGGTTAACAACAGTTAAATCCCCATACATCCTATTGAAACAAAAAGCTTGTTACATCCCTGTTGCTACGATTTGCCTACCATTAGCTACTTGCCTGTCTTTTCTTGCCACACAGGGTGATGTGCATATGGTTAGCTGTGCTTTTCTGTGCTTTATCAGGAAGCTGCTAATTTGCAAGTGGTTGGTAAATGTAATGGCAAACATTATTAGCAATACAAAAATTATACTTGTCTCCCTCTGCTATTTTTGTACCCGTCAAAAGGATTGCAACACAATGGATAAATTTTTTTATTTTATTTTTACAAATCCCTGAACTACACTCTTTAAATTAAATAGCTGTTTTTACCTAATTTTATGCACTAACTATGCATCCCTTGTTTTAAGTATAAGTTAAATTTTTTTCTTAAAATAACTCAAAAAGGAAGGATTTATAATGGTACGCGCTACGCAGAAAGAAAACAGCGTTGTTTATTAATTAGAAAGTGTACAAAGCAGGACATTTGTTTTACGGTTTTAGTAATTAATTAATTTAAAGTCTGTCTAGCACCATAATCCCTTCGGTGATCTATAGTGGTTATGGTGCTGAGGGTTCTCTGGTGTGGTACCAAGGTAAGCAGTCAATCCATTTTTTTATGTTATCACACTGGCCTAACTACCCCGGACACCTACTGTCCACCCTTTCTTCTGAGGTAACTAATGATAAACTTACTTCTTCCGTAATAGTAATGCCAATTATTTTCTGTTTGGACAGAATTAATTGACTGTCTGTTTTTGGAGGGGAGCTTCTGTCTTAGATATATCAGTAAAGGGGAAGC
Organism: Pelobates fuscus; assembly: GCF_036172605.1. NCBI lineage: Eukaryota > Metazoa > Chordata > Amphibia > Anura > Pelobatidae > Pelobates > Pelobates fuscus. The sequence goes on along the minus strand of NC_086320.1, from coordinate 324,538,847 downwards.
AGACAAGGGGCGGCCCGGGGACCTTAGTAAGCCAGTTAAAAAACAGTGCTCTTCGAGATTAGTTAAAATCTGTATTCCTCGTAATGTTTAGAGTACACCAACATATCCAACAGCCCTGTCCAACAGTTATATAAAACTGGCAAGTATGACTATAAACAATGTACACATTCAGCAAGATAATGTTGACAAGACATGCTCAAATGAGCTTACAGTCTAAAGGGTTACTGAGAGATTTAAATTATATCCATATGTTCAACTGACAAGATCTGTCGCGGGGTTTAAATATTATGTGGGTCAAGTCAACAAATGTTGTTAGAATTTAATTAGTATTATTGCGTAATTGCATGCAAATGACATACCCTCTGGAAGGTACGCATGTCTCAACGAATAGCAAGACATTTTAATACTGACCTTATTAATCTTGTGATATTATTATTATTAATATTAACATTTTGAATGGGCACCAGTGCTAGTGATTTAATGGAGTACTGCAAGAAATTGCAATATATTTACACAGACTGTAATAAAAAAATATATATAAAACAAATTTATTTATTTAAAAAATATTTTACCAGGAAAGATACATTGAGATTTCTCTAATTTTCAAGTTTGTCCTAGGAATGTTCTAATGTTTAGTATTACCATAGTAGGGGAATGTATGTCTTAATGTAAACAATTTACAATGATACTATGGATCAGTAGAAAGCAGAGCAGCATATTTTATTGCAATTGTTATGAATATGTTACAATTTAATGTATTGATTATATTTTAATATAATATGGCTCATTTGCCACATAAATTGCCGCAGGTTCGTCTGTCTGTACCTAATCTATGGATGGCACAAAAATAAATGATTTGTGTATATATAAGTATATTTATTCAACACCAAGACCCGTAAAGGTCTGTAAATTAAGGTACCGTTATCTAGAATACGTACAGAGCAATTCAGTAAAAGTGTAAATTATAGAATACATATATAGATTATATAGAAATAATATAGATAGAACTTCAAATTTTATAAAGTAACCAAACTCAAAATATAACTGACTGTGATTTCGACCTGAAGTGTAAAAATCATGTTATTTTTCTGATAATTCAAAATGCCTGTTTATGCATACAGTGGTGTACTTAGGAGGTGGTGGGGGGCGGTCCCCCCCGGGTGCCACTTACTAGGGGGGTGCCTGGGGCAGACTGCAATGGCCCTCCTGCCGCGATCGCCGAGACCGGCGGTCTGCAGCTCCGCAATGTGCAGAGCTGCAGACCATGGATCTTGCGTGCACTGCCCAATCAGAGCGTTGCCGCGGGTTACCACGGCAACGCTCTGATTGGGTCTCGCGAGATCCATGGTCTGCAGCTCTGCGGAGCTGCAGACCGGAAATGAGGGCCACCGGAGCACCAGGGACCCCACCGGACCACCAGGCAGCCCCCACTGGACCACCAGGGATTTAAGGTAATTTTTGTTAGTCACCCCCCCTCTCCTCATCACCCCCCTCCCTCTTACAATCACCCCCCCTCTCCTCATCACCCCCTCCCATTCACTCACACATACTCCATACAAAAACATGCTTACATTCAAACACACAAACAGTTCTTGGTGCTAAATACATAAAAATAAAAACACTGCTCAGTGCTAAAGACATAACATTTGTTTTTAATTTTTAAGGGAAGGGGGGTGGGGGTGGGGTGCCAAATATAGGATCCGCCCCGGGTGCCAAATGCTCCAGGTACACCCCTGTATGCATATATAAGTATTTGCCATTATCTAAGACTTAATGCTTATTTGTATCTAATATCTTGGATACTGAGTTCATTTGATTCACAATTAGGTTCGTGGAGCCACGTTTTTGTAATTCCATATCAAAATGTTCACTTTAACAAAACTAATCTGATGCAATCACTTTTCCATAGGTTGTAGTACCTGTCCTTTCTAATAAAAAGAATCACCGGTCCTGGCCCTGTTTCATTGCTCAAGATTTGGATCATCATGTGGAATACATGAAGAATAAGATCCACATTGTAAAAGGTCTTCTAGAAGGCAAAACAATCCTACCCATTCCTACAGCGACAATGACTGAGACTACCAACAACAAGTAAGAATTCTAATGATGGCTACATTTGTGGATGTTCTATCATACCTGTACATACAATAAACCGAGAGATCCTCTAACTCACAATCCTAAAAGATTACAATTACAAATGTATTTTGTCTAGAATTCCTGCACCACTTTTGACTAAGCCCAAGACAGCTTAGTTTCCGCTAAGCCCAAGACTGCTTAGTTTCTGCTTAGGGAACATGTTTAGTTTCTGATATGTTTAGGCAATTGCAACTTGGAATGAATGATTCATAGATAACATAAATAGGAGATACTCCAAGCACTATATTTACTACAGTATATTGTAGTTGCCATGGTGCTTGGAAGCTATGACGTTTTCAAGTTTATTAACCCCTTAGTGACCGAGGACGCTTCAGGTACGCCCGAGAAAAAACGGTCCTTAAGGACCGTGGACATACCTGATATGACCGCGGCTAATTAGAGTGCTCGAAGGCATTATGATCGCTTCCAGCCGCTCTAACGGTATTGCAGCGAAGCTTCGATGTCGAGGCATCGTGCAGTTCTCCCTCGCCCTCCCCCCTACCGCCGGTTAAAAAATTAAATAAATAAAGTTAATACATTTTTAAAATATCTATATATAATAAGTATTTATATATATATCTTATATATAATGCCATACTAAGTGTATTTTTGTATTAATATATACATATATTAATATAAAAATACACTTAGAGTCAAATTACACACGTATATATATATATATATACAAAATATATAATAACTATATATATTGTGTATATATATATATATATATATATTCTAAAAATAAATAATATTTAATTAAAAATAAATTTTAAAAATGTAAAAATCATTTTTAAACATTTAAAAAAAAAAATATATATATATATATGTCATTTTATTCTAATTGTATTTTGATAATATACCGTATTTATTCGAGTATAACGCGCACACGTGTATAACGCGCACCCCTAATTTTCGATTAAAAATCGGTATAACATTTTGTACCGATTTTTAATCTGAAATTAGGGTTGCTCGTTATACTCGAATAAATATTAGCCCAGCAGAAGAGGGAGGGGGTGCTCCGATAATACCTCCCAGGAACGCCGGGCAGCAAGCGTTTACTCACTCCCTGCAGCTCCTCCAGCTCCCCAGTGTAAATCTTGCGAGACCCGCGGCCGTCAGAGCTGGCCGCGGGTCTCGCGAGATTTACACTGGGGAGCTGGAGGAGCTGCAGGGAGGTGAGTAAACGCTTGCTGCCCGCCACCCCAGGACCGCCGGGCTTATAATGAGCCCGGCGGTCCTGGGAAGTATTATCGGAGCACCCACTCCCTCCCTCTTCTGCTGGGCTAATATTTATTCGAGTATAACGCGCACCCCTAATTTTAGATTAAAAATCGGTACAAAATTTTGCGCGTTATACTCGAATAAATACGGTATATATTTATATCAAAATACACTTAGAATGAAATTATATACACTGCTCAAAAAAATAAAGGGAACACTAAAATAACACATCATAAATCTGAATAAATTAAATATTCTTATGAAATACTTTGTTCTTTACATAGTTGAATGTGCCGACAACAAAATTACACAAAAATTAAAAAATGGAAATCAAAATTTTCAACCCATGGAGGTCTGGATTTGGAGTCACACTCAAAATTAAAGTGGAAAAACACACTACAGGCTGATCCAACGTTGGTGTAATGTCCTTAAAACAAGTCAAAATGAGGCTCAGTAGTGTGTTTGGCCTCCACGTGCCTGTATGACCTTCCTACAACACCTGTGCATTCTCCTGATGAGGTTGCGGATCTCTTGAGGGATCTCCTCCCAGACCTGGACTAAAGCATCTGCCAACTCCTGGACAGTTTGTTGGTGGATGGAGCAAGACATGATGTCCCAGATGTGCTCAATTGGATTCAGGTCTGGGGACCAGTCCATAGCATCAATGCCTTCGTCTTGCAGGAACTGCTGACACACTCTAGCCACATGAGGTCTAGCATTGTCTTGCATTTGGAGGAACCCAGTGCCAACCGCACGAGCATATGGTCTCACAAGGGATCTGAGGATCTCATCTCGGTACCGGATGGCAGTCAGGCTACCTCTGGCGAGCACATGGAGGGCTGTGTGGCCCCCCAAAGAAATGCCACCCCACACCATTACTGACCCCATGCCAAACCGGTCATGCTGGAGGATGTTGCAGACAGCAGAACGTTCTCCACGGCGTCTCCAGACTCTGTCACAACTGTCACATGTGCTCAGTGTGAACCTGCTTTCATCTGTGAAGAGCACAGGGTGCCAGTGGCGAATTTGCCAATCTTGGTGTTCACTGGCAAATGCCAAACGTCCTGCACGGTGTTGGGCTGTAAGCACAATCCTGACCTGTGGACGTCGGGCCCTCATACCACCCTCATGGAGTCTGTTTCTGACCATTTGAGCAGACACATGCACATTTGTGGCCTGCTGGAGGTCATTTTGCAGGGCTCTGGCAGTGCTCCTCCTGTTCCTCCTTGCACAAAGGCAGAGGTAGCGGTCCTGCTACTGGGTTGTTGCCCTCCTACGGCCTCCTCCACGTCTCCTGATGTACTGGCCTGTCTCCTGGTAGCGCCTTCATGCTCTGGACACTACGCTGACAGACACAGCAAACCTTCTTGCCACAGCTCGCATTGATATGCCTCCTGGATGAGCTGCTCTACCTGAGCCACTTGTGTGGGTTGTAGACTCCATCTCATGCTACCACTAGAGTGAAAGCATTCAAAAGTGACCAAAACATCAGCCAGAAAGCATAGGAACTGAGAAGTGGTCTCTGGTCACCACCTGCAGAACCACTATTTTATTGGGGGTGTCTTGCTAATTGCCTATAATTTCCACCTGTTGTCTATCCCATTTGCACAACAGTATGTGAAATTGATTGTCACTCAGTGTTGCTTCCTAAGTGGACAGTTTGATTTCACAGAAGTGTGATTGACTTGGAGTTACATTGTGTTGTTTAAGTATTTCCTTTATTTTTTTGAGCAGTGTATATATCTATGTATATATAGAAATAAATAAAAATAATACGAAATATGCATGTCCATATACATAATTACATAAATAATTTCATAAATATACACGTAGACTTCAAATATATGTTTATATTTAAATTCTACGTCCATATTTAGGTAATATTTTTACATAATTAATACATTTTATTGATTGCATTTTGGGGGACCTGCCTGACAACCCAGGCCAAAAGTCCAGTTAATTTAATTTGCTAGCACTTTATTTAACCCTGTAACTTTCCAAGACACCCTAAAACCTGTACATGGGGGTTACTGTTTTACTCGGTAGACCTCGCTGAACACAAATATTAGTGTTTCAAAACAGTAAAACATATCACAGCGATGATATTGTCAGTGAAAGTGAAGTGTTTTGCATTTTTCACACACAAACGGCACTGATGATATCATTGTTGTGATACGTTTTACTGTTTTGAAACACTAATATTTGTGTTCAGCGAAGTCTCCTGAGTATACCAGTACCTCCCATGTACAGGTTTTATAGTATTTTTGAAAGTTACAGGGTCATATATAAGGCAGTTTTTTACATTGAAATTTGCCAGATTGGTTATGTTGCCTTTGAGAGCGTATGGTAGCCCAGGAATTAGAATTACCCCTATGATGGCATACCATTTGCAAAAGAAGACAACCCAAGGTATTGCAAATGGTATGTTCAGTCTTTTTTAGTAGCCACTTAATCACTGGCCAAAGTTAGCGTTCATAATTATTTTTTGGCATTTTTAACACACAAACGAATATAAATGCTAACTTTGGCCAGTGTTTGTGACTAAGTGGCTACTAAAAAAGACTGGACATACCCTGGGTTGTCTACTTTTTAAAAATATATGGTTTGATGGGGATAAATTACATTGTCCGGCTTCAAAATGTCCTAAATAGCTGTGAAAATTCCAAGTTGGAAATCTTGAATGCATACCCTCCAAATCAGGTATTTTAGCCCCCAGAGAACCCGACACATCTATACATGGGTGATATCACTGTACTCAAGAGATGTTGCTGGACACATATTGGGGTGTTCTTTGACAGTAACCTTTATAATTCTCAGTACATGTATTCTTCAATTTCTATGTGTGTCAAAAAAAAAAAATCACCAATTATTATTTTTTTTTTTTATTTGGCATAGATTGGTGGTAAAATGGTTGCATGAAAAGAGTCAAAATACCCCCTGTTTAATACCTTAGGTTGCATTCTTTTAAAAAATATATACAAGGGTTATTCAGGGATTCCTGACAGATATCAGAGTTACAATGTAACTTGCGTTAATGTTGAAAAAAAAAATGGTTTGGAAATAGCGCTCCTTGTACTTATAGCCCTATCACTTTCTAAAAAAAAAGCTAAGTACATGTTAACATTGGGTATTTCTAAACTCAGGACCAAATGTATAAACTTTTTAGCACAGGTGTTTTTTGGCGGTTGTAGATGCGTAACAGATTTTGGGGATCAAAGTTAGAAAAAGTGGGGTTTTTTTTACATTTTTTCATCATATTTTATAATTTTGTTTATAGTAAATTATTTGATATAATGAAAATAATGGTATCTTTAAAAAGACCATTTAAAGGCGAGAAAAACTGTATATAATATGTGTGGGTACTGTTAATGAGTAAGAGGAAAATTACAGCTAAACACAAACACCGCAGAAATGGAAAAACAGCCCTGGTCCCAAACGGTAAGAAAATTGAAAATCGGTCTGGTCACTAAGGGGTTAAAAAGACCATGGCCATCAGTGAGGGTTATGGGGAAGAACACTGGTAGAACCAACCTTATTTATAATTAAAGATTTTCCTTGTCAAAGTGGGACTGACCTGAGCTGGAATCTGTATAAAGCCCCGGGTCTGATTTTAGCATCATTTCATTGCTCTCCCCAAGTCCCTAGCCCATCTCTCTCACTAGTACAGATTGTCATAATGAAAGAGAAATATCTCCTCCAATTGCTACATTTCCAATAATCCATTCTACTGATCTCCTTAGCGATGTTAATAGAAACTGTTTAATTACGTAATGATTTGACATATAAGAGGCAGCGCTTTGAAAACAGTTTTTTTACTTACCATGGGATGACACCACGGGACTCCTGGCACCGCGGTTAGAATGCCTAGATTAACCCTTTAACAAAACCTCAAATTGTAAATAAAGTACAATTCTAATTGCTGAATTAACCAAATTGAAAAAATTTAATTAAGCAAATTGAAAAAATGTGTATCACTAACTATTCACTGCATTTTCAGCTTTGTTACTTTGTTCTAAATTTGTAAATTCAATTATGCACATTCCTGGCTTAGTGAAAAACTAAGTATTCAGTAAATCCATTGTGATTCTGTTTAAGTATTTACAGGTTATTCACCTCTATAAACCTCACTCTTCAAAATGAACTAGAAAACTAAATTATGCAAAATAGTTATATGTTTTTGGAGGACACCAATGTTGAGAATTTTAAATGGAAAACACAACAAAGAAAATATATTGTTCTAGAAGTACTTCTAAATATTCAGAAGGTGCAAATGAACACTTAGTATTCATTTAAACCTTTTTAGTCCCACATTGTAAACAAAGCCTTGCAAGGAAGTGGAAAAAAAAGCAAGCTTTATAAAACTAGAATGCTGAAGACTTTGCAGTTAGTTTGAGACTTTTTCGAAATCAGATATTGTTTTCCTAAAATTCATAAATTTATAACTTTTAATCCCTTGCCAGATTTTCACAATTCCCAGTTTTGTTGATAAATTCCAGCATATTTAAATCATAGGTTAGTCATCTAAACAAACATTAAGAACAAGGAAGACAATCCCTTAGGTCAATAATGACAATAATAAAAACAAGTTACCCAAAATAGCAGCTAGAGTTAGAAACAGTATATATCAATACGTGCGCCAACATTTTGGTAAAAAGCTTTATAATAAGAATGTTTTAATAAAATAAATATATTGAAAGAAATTGTAATTTATTCCCAAGGAAATCACAATCCTGTGGGTAATAACTGCGGTGATAATCCTCAAATATTCTAGGCCGAGGCAGTTATACAGTTGACTAAAAGTTATGGGAAAAGCAGTTTGGCTTCATCATGGGTGGCTTAGCTTATCGGAACACCCAACTATAAAACATGTTAGCATGTAAGCAAATACATTAAAGTAAGCATTTACTCACACTCTGTATATAGTTTTATATTTATATATATTTATATTATAGAGACACGGCACTTGCAAGGAGAGCTCTGCATGCCTTTGAATCAATGATTATAAAGTGGTCGTATCAGTTACGGGATGTCATTGAAAGAGATTCCTCGCAGGCTCTTGTTCAAGATCTCAATCCTGGACCAGAAACAGAGTTGGATTTCTGGCAGGCGAGGCGAGAAAATCTAACTTATATATACAAACAGGTATTTAATATATTACATTTATTTTTGCTAAATACTAAACTCCTTGTTTATTGAATAGATATAACAGTGTATAATAATATGGCAGCCACCAGTGCCCGAAATGGAAGGAGGTAACTTTGTGTGTGTGTGTAACTGCGTGTAACTGTGGGTGTGTGTGACTGTATGTCTGCAACTGTGTGTGACTGTCTGCCTGAAACTGTGACTGTGTGTGTGACTGTCTGCTTGTAACCTTGTGTGTGTGACTACCTGTAACTTTGTGTATGTGTGTAACTGCATGTAACTGTGTGTGTGTGTGTGTGTGTGTGACTGTATGTCTGTAAATTTGTGTGACTGTCTGCCTGAAACTGTGACTGTGGGTGTTACTGTCTGCTTGTAACCTTGTGTGTGTGACTACCCGTAACTTTGTGTATGTGTGACTACCTGTAACTTTGTGTATGTGTGACTGCATGCCTCTAAGTGTGTGTGTGTGTGTGTGTGTGTGTGTGACTATGTGTATGTCTACTACTTAAAATATTTTCTATTTGACCAAGAACTGACCATTTATACTTCTTACTGTATATGTTTATGTGTGCTAGATAGCTTCAGTATTGCTGAAATAGCACTTTGCAAGAAGTCACAACTCATTTGTTTCTCAAGAGGTTTATAGAGAGTTAAATGGATAACATAATATTTCGTTTATTCCCTAGCAACAGTTTAAACCCATTTATTTGAAATAAGTTTAAGTTATTCTTGGAAATTTTCTATGAACTTGGTGCAACTATTTTCTGCCACTGTTTATTATAAAACACTATTTCCAATTTATTAAAATAAATTGCAATGTCCAATTCTGCTATTGTGTTTTATGGTTGCTACCTAGAGGCACCAGCCAGAATATATCTGTTTACATGCAGACAGCCCTGTATTGTATTAAAGTGGTAGGAGAACAAAAGTCTGCATGCATCAGTCGGAGGAGACACTGAATAATGTTCTCTGAGCAAACATGTTTTATACAAGCTCGTGAACTTTTACAATGTAACTCATGACGTCAAGTAAGCAGGAAAACGTTCCATTTCATCCTTCCTGTCTGAATCTAGGGACTCAACATTAAAAGCGCCATAGACTAAACAGTGTGAAATAGAACCATTTATTAGTATTCAACATCCATTATTTCTTTGTGCATTCTAAAATCTGGGAACGTGTAGTTTGTGGTTATATTTTGCCCTTCACTGGTAATAAATGCAATGAAATCCACATCTCTGAGAGCATGACATCTAAGTATACAGATAAGCTGTTTTGTGCAAATATGTTCTCCAGTAGCAGTTCTGTGTGTTGATCACCACCTCAGAAAAACAAAACCCCCAGAATTAGGGAGTGTGGCCTGCTGTACTTCTGACAGGACATGTTTGAGTGGAACTCTATGAGCTATTTTATGAAAATGTCTTATATTTATTTTAAGAATAAACCTTTCAAGATTAGAAAACCTACTTTTCCTTCTCAGCCGCTTCTGCTTTGACAGGCCGCAAAAACAGGCACTACCTAAGATGGCACCTCGGATTACTCAAATATATAGTGTTACAAATTGCTATTTGTAACTGGCCCTTTAAATGATAAACTGCCATTTATCACTGAGCATTGGAGAAGCCTGTTTGCCAGCCTCCTTCCTCATGACTATGGCCCCTGGAAGATTGTGCCCCTGAAAACGTATTAACTTTTATTGGGTGTGTATGGCCCTTTAAGAACCATCTGGGGACATATTGTGACTTTGGTGAACCATGCCCCTTTAAGACTATGTCCCCAGACCTGCAAAATAACTTGTTCCTGGCTTTCTCCCACTTGGTTCAGTAAATAGGGCTTACTGAACCAAGTACCACACAGGCGGACCACCCAGAAGTTAAAGTGTGCAGGCAATTTACCTCCCAGGTTGTGAGGTTACTGCAGTTTAATTGCCGACCGCTGGGTGGCCGCCATTCGACAGTCGAGCCATCTTTGTTCATTCGAACGCGGTCAGCGGTGTATGCTAAAGATTCTGTGGAACTAAAATCGGATGCGCACATACACGAACATCGCTGACCCTTACCTTCTTCCATACTGAACTTGCAGCTCCAGAGACTAAGTCCCGTTCGAAGATGGGACTTAGTCGTTTTTCTGCATGAAATTGACCGACCGCACAGCCCAAATCTATGGAACTGTTTTGGGCAAGAAATTGTGCTTGCTGTCTGTCATAAAGGACTTCCACTTAACTTTTGATCCGCTGGAGGGATTTGGCTGATTTTTGGAAGTGTTTATGTTTGATGTATGCTGAGTCTATGGAGATTGAATGTATGGTTTTAAAGTTACAGTGTATGTGTAAAAACTGTATTTTTGCTGTCTGTAATAATTTTGTTAACTGCTTATCTGAGGGGAGGGATGTGTGGGTTGCACTGTTATTTGATTGGTTATTTTATGCCTCCCGCTGGGTGTGTTCTGTATGTGCACAACCGTAATAAAAACCAGGCTGGGTGTGCCAGCACCTCAGACCTCTTCTGACCCTCAATACGTAGCCTTGTCTCGTTATTGGAGGGAACTGCTATATCACACTGGGGATTGCTATGCTCTGCATATTCCACTGAGCTTTAATCACGTAGCTCTTTTAAGAGCTGGTTCCGGATACGCTCTCCTGGAGGAGAGGTCTTCCTCACACGGTCCTGGAGGACAGAAGCCAATCCAGGGTGGAAGGAAGACGGCGAGGCTCCAGTTAAGCTTCGGCGGTTGTGGAGTCTGCGGTGGCTGTGGTGTCCGGTGCGGTGCTTGTGGTCCTCGGCGCAAGCTAGGAAGCGTCCATCAACGGAGAGTACTCGGTCGGAGTACACGGAGCTCCGTTACATATAGTGATTGAGACTACTCCCAAAATGAAGAGAGACCCAGTGCCTCTCAGATTCCTAGATAAGTATTCTGGAGGAAAGATTTCAGTGATGACGCCCCACCCTCCACTAAAGGGAATTTTAAAAAGCTTTCACTTGACCTGAGAGAGGTCTGGAAGGCTGATGTCTCTACTTTGCAGAAAGCAATGAGAGACCTGCTTCAGCGCATCAGTGCTCTTGATATCCAGAAAATGAACGGGATGGCCAACTTGAATGTTCTCAAACCCAGGCAGAGATGCAAACTCATCAAATCCAGTGATTATCTCTCAAAGAATTCCAGATACTAGTATAGGCTTAACTTTCATTCGTTCACGTAGTGATAAAGGCGTTGGAGCTGAGGGTGGATGGGGAATCTCCTCCTATAGTGGCAGCGTTACAAATTCTTAAGGCTGCTACCGCCCCTGCGGACTCACCCAGAGACATAATTGCAGTGAATCGAGATATAGCAGTCACGATGGCTATAGTGTTCTGATCAAGAAACGTACCTGCTAAACACTGCCAGAGCTCCTAACAGACCTGTTCACCCACATCCTAGGGGACAGAGCCCCAGATGACTACGGCATTGAGCTAGCTCACAGGGCCCTGCGTCCCGCGTCCCCTGAAGGGCCACCAAGAGATGTGATTTGCTGCCTGCTTTCCTACACCTTAAAAGACGACATCATGAGAGCAGCAAGAAACCTACAGAACCTCACCTTCAGAGACGCCCAGATCTCGCTATTCCAAGATCTCTCCGTTCTCACGCTTGAGGCCAGAAGGGCGTTACGCTTGCTAACCACCATTCTCAGGGAGCGGTGGATTCCATACAAATGGGGCTTCCCCTTCAGCCTGCAGGCAAAGGTAGGCAGAACATGGCATATTGTCCGATGGCCCGCCAATGTACCATGCTTCTTACTGTAACGAGTATATACCCCTACACGCAGGATCCAGCCTAACAGAAGACAGTACAGAGGATAGATACGTCTACCGGACCTTAGAGTGGCCGGACTCGACGTAATAGGATAAGACAGAGTCAGGAACGATCCGAGGTCAAGGGCACAAAGAGACAGCGTAAACGAAAACTAGCCGGGGACTGGTACACAGGAATCAGCAAGCCGGCAAACAGTACAGAATAGGATAAAGCGAAAACGAAGTCAGAATACAAAGCCAAGGTCAAATACGGAGAAACACAACTGAACACAACAAGCACTAAAGGGAACTGTAGCAGAAACCACGATAGGGCAACGAACTAAGGGAAAAGGGTAAGTATAAGTAGCCTTCAAACTAATGTGATTGGCTCCTGTCACTTCCACTCCCCCAACAGGTAAGTGTATGGGGTGATTGGCATGACAGGAGCCAATGGGAGCCTTTTTGCAATTTAGGCTCCCACTGTCTCTTTAAGAGCGCACCCGAGATTCGCGGCGCGCTCTTAGCTGCAGGCGGGACACGTGACCGCTTCTCGCGGTCACTGCCCGCCTTCCTGTCTGAACAGTCGGACGAGCCGCGCGCGGCTCGTGCAGCCGCAGAACCGCGCGCGGCTTGAAGAGAGGACCGCGTCCGGCCCCTGGATAAGGTAAGAACCGCTACACTTACGAGCAGCAAGCCTACCCGCAGTGACGATCTCTAACTGGGTCCTGGAGCGGCAACCACAGCACCCCCGAAAGGCCGGGCACAGGCCTCACGAGTGGGGGGTTTCGGCGGGGCAGCCCGGATAGCCACGAAGAATAACAGAGTCCTGTGGAAACGGCCCCACTCTTCGCAAATCAGCAACCCCAACCCGCAGACCTACTACCACACCAGCGAACCTCCTGGCCAATACTGAGAGGCGCCACACGACATCGTAGACGGACTTCCCACCAACCGTCGGAGGCATCCCTGGGAGCCAGACACCCCGCGATGTCATGACCCCCACGCCTCTGGACAATCTACAGCACCCCTGGGTTTGTACTTGACCCCCTGGCCCCGGGCCGTAACACTTGGATCCAAACCACGCTCGTTGGGGTGGCTCCACCTGGACCACACACCCTTGGAGTGGGGGGCCTGCATGGGAAAGAAATCGCAAAGTGATACCACGCCAGGGTTCACCCTGCTGAAATAGCCCCAGGAACACTAGACACCGACTCCTTTGGGCGGTGGTTATGAAAGGGGGAACTGGGGACCATCGCCATAACGGGGTTGTACTCTCCAATAGGGGACTAGAACTCAATACACATGCCTGACGGGACCAAGTGATAACGCCGTCCCAGGCACCTCCACGGCAGCCAAAGATACTTTCAACATATACCGTTACTTTAACCGGTGCCAACCAAGACAAGTACAGGAAGGCACCTTGGGGGAAGGAGGAGGGGGCCTTGTTTTACGATTGTTACATGGTTTATAATGTTTGAAAAGTGTTTCCTAGTTACTGTTATGCATGTATGGAAGCAGGTATATATACAGGTGGGAAGCCATGGGCCCGAACCAGACAGTTCACATGTGGGGCACGGAAAGGAGGGACACCGAGGGCGGGTGGGGTTCCCGGGGTGGATGATAGGTGAGCTGGGTGCAAAGGGAATGGTATGTCACGATTTTACTGAACGACCCAAGCCAGAAACACCACCCACCCCAAGTAACGAACTCACGCTGTATATACACTCGGAGGCCAACGCGGTGACTCACCCCTAGGGTACCAGACACCAGAGGGCGACAGAATCCGAGGCGAGTCACTGTTGCCTTATTCCCAGACTGACTTCCCCCTCCCCCGACACCAGACGGACCTATTCCCCACACACCCCAAACACCGAGGCACTCTCATGTACCCACACTCCTCACAGAACACCGACAGAGACGGGCTCTAAATATAAGCCGACACCACTGACCCTGTGGTCCAATAATGTGAGAGGCTTAAACATCCCTGAGAATAGATCCCAAATAAGCCGCACACTATGGGAAGAGCACGTATCGGTGGCGTTTTTACAGGAAACTCACTTCCAGGGTACAGATGCGCCCACCGTGAAAAAAAATCGCTATCCCACGGGATCTTATGCAAACCACCCAGATAAAAAGAAGGCCGGAGTAGCTATCCCACTCTCCAATAATGTCCCATTTGTCTGCATGGAGCAGAAATCAGACCCCGGGGGTAGATACCTATTCATCAAAGGTACTATAGCACAGAACACCTGCATGTTCGCCTGTCTGTACTCCCCTAACCGAAACCAACACGTCTTCCTGACTAAAACACTAGCTTTACTAAACAAATTTATAGACGGTCTTCTGATCGTGGCCGGAGACCTAAACGACCCCTAGACACTAGATTAGATACATCCAAGGGAGAGTGCTCGATACCAGGTCGCTGCATACGCTCTACAGGGAGGGCCCTGGCCCGGAGTGGCTTGGCTGATTGCTGGAGGGTGGCAAATCCAGAGGGTAGAGATTACACCTACTATTCGGCTGTGCATCAGCGCTACAGCCGAATTGACTACCCCTACTCCAATGGGCAAACATAGGACTAATCGCGGACTCTGACCACGCTCCAATTACAGTACAAATCCAATCCCCCCTACACAAACCCGCAGAACGGCAGTGGAAGCTAAACGAGAACCTATTACTCAACCTAGAGGACAAGGAGCCAGCTAGGCAAGCTCTGACACAATACTTTGACTCTAACAACACTCCAGACACCCCACCCCTAACCGTTTGGGAGGCACATAAATGTGTCATCACAGGTCATTATATCAAAATATGTTCACAGCGTAAAAAAGAACGCTCATAACAACTGGCCACTCTAAACACACAAATCGCCACACTGGAGAAGGGACACAAACAAAATCAGGAAGAGGACAAGTTCCTCCAACTGACGGAGCTTAGGCGGCAGAGGCGGGACATTCTAGCCAAAGGTCTCTTACGCACCCTTAGAAAATCCGCTCGGCACTTCTTCGAATACTTGGATAAAAGCAGCAGGCTTTTAGCCCGCCAACTCCAAGACAGAAGAAGAACTAGCCATATACACAAAATAAAACCAAGAGACAAAACTGAAACTCGATTACCAGACGGTATTCAACGTGCTTTCGTGGAATACTACACCGACCTATACAACATTCCGCAAACCACAACAGACGCCACACAAACCCAACGCCATAACCTAATATCAGAGTACCTAGACCAAAACGTAGAAAGAAAACGAACCCCCGAAATGAAGGAGGAATTAGAACAACCTCTCACGGTGGAAGAATTAGCAGCGGCAATAAAAATCTCCAAATCCCACAGAGCGCCAGGCCCTGACGGCCTCCCACTGGCATACTTGCGTACATTCCGTGACATCTTATTACCAAACCTCTTACGAGGTCTTGGAGCAATCCAGGATGGGGACCAGTTTCCCACCAACACACTGGCGGCCATAGTCACGGTGATACCTAAGGAAGGCAAGGACCCGACGAACTGCACTAGCTACCGCCCCATATCCCTGCTCAACGCAGACCTCAAGCTGTTTGCCAAAACACTATCCCTGAGAATCGCGAAACACCTACCACACCTGGTCCACTCGGACCAGGTCGGGTTTATCCCGGACAGAGAGGGTAGGGATAACACCATCAAAGCCCTAAATATCCTGCACGTGGCCCGGACGCACCGTCGGGAGCTCCTCCTACTCTCGATGGATGCCGAAAAGGCCTTCGACCCAGTGGACTGGGTATACTTGGAAAACACACTTACACACATGGGATTCGGCCCACACATGCTGTCATGGGTCCTATCCCTGTACACGAGCCCAACGGCACGAATACGGGTCAACGGGGCACTGTCCGCTTCCTTCCCTATTCGAAACAGAACCCGCCAGGGATGTCCACTGTCCCCCCTCCTGTTTGCCCTCTCCCTAGAACCCTTCCTGGGGGCGGTCCGACAGGACGGGGGAATCACGGGATTTATCGTCGGTCGTAGAGAGTATAGGGTAGCTGCATACGCGGATGACATGTTTTATCTCACCCTACTGCGCACCTCACTTCCCAACCTCCTTACCTCATTCCGGAAATTTGGCATGATTTCTAACCTCAAGCTCAACACGGATAAGTCAGAGGCCCTTTCCTACCAGGCCCACACGACCCCTCACCGCTCCTATACACCCAATACTGTTTCAAGTGGTGTACCACTAAATTGAAATATTTGGGCATATGGCTACCCAAAGACACGTCCCAACTATACTACCAAAACTATCACCAGTTACTACAAGCGATTCAGGCAGACATGAAAAAATGGGCACCTCAATACATATCCTGGTTTGGACGCATTAACGCAGTCAAAATGAACCTACTGCCTAGAATACTCTACCTATTCCAGACAGTGCCGATCTCTGTCCACAAAGCGTTCTTCAGCTCCATAACGACCGCCGTCCGCAGATTTGTCTGGAATTCACGTCCAACACGCACGAAGAGAACTACACTGGAACTGCCGAAACGGATGGGGGGAGCAGGCCTGCCCTCAATCGAGACGTACTATCGCGCCACACATCTACACAGACTCACGGACTGGCATGCACAACACCCCACAAAACAATGGGTAACAATGGAACTAGAACAGACAGGAGGGAACATACCCCCCAAACTGTGGCTACATACTGCCACATACGCGGATTTACAAACCAAAAACCCCTTACGGGTCTGGACGGCGACACGATACCGACTGCGACTCACCACCTCACCCAGTCCCCTGACCCCCATCATACATAACCCGGACTTGGCAGATACACTATCCCGCTGCGACTTAGCCGGATTCCAACCGACTGACTGGATGTACATACACCAGTGGTACGGTTCCAATGCCCTCAAAACACTCGGAGAACTATGCCCTGACAGGACACCAACACCCCTTGAACAGTTCAGATACCATCAAATAATACTGCTCAACCCTGCCAGGATGGGGGCACCTACACAGACCCTAACCGACTTTGAAATCCTGTGCGTGCACAGCACGCATATCACCAGGGGAATCTCGACTCTCCCTACACCCTACTCATGACTCAGACCAACAGAGAAGTGGTGCTTAGGTTTAAGGACCACTGGGAGAGGGACTCAGGAGAGTCACTCACTGCCCAAGAATGGGACAAGATCTACACCCTCACTCACAAATGCTCCATCAGCTCGAAATTTCCAGAATTAAACTATAAAATACTAACACCCTGGTACAGAACGCCCGACACACTACACCGCATGCACGTCAACACGACGGACGTATGCTGGCGATGCGGCACACACCCCGGCACATACATCCACATGTGGTGGACATGCCCTAAAATCGCCCCATACTGGGAACAGATTGGAGGGGAAATCCACAAAATCACAGGCTCCGAGGCCCCCCTGAAACCCTTAACAATGCTCTTACACCACACCTGCAGCCCGCTGAAAGTATACAAGAAATCCCTGACACTACCGCTGCTCAATGCAGCCAAGTCTATCATCCCAAAGATGTGGAAACAGCCAGTAGCACCCACCTTACGGCAGTGGGTTGCGACAGTGGAGGACATACACTCAATGGAAACCCTGACGGCCGACCTACACGGGAGACTGGAGCAGTGTGCATTGACCTGGTATCCATGGGTTACATACATAGCTAACAGAATGTCATCTCCCGAGACAGCATAGCTGAGACACGCAGAGTCCCATAACACATACCCTACTTCCCCCCCCACCCTTAGCCATATGAGCAGACAAAGCCCTACTCCCAACTCACACACTGTCAACGGACAGTATCCTCCACAACCAGTACTGACATTAGAGAGCCTCTGTACCCACTTGGACAAACTCCCAACACCAACAAGCCCCGATGCCCGCTAGGACAGATAACATAAGACAGTTGATAGCACCTAGATAGGTACAAGGAATGAGAACCTCCGACACCCGGAACATAGAAGAAACCCAAAATGAAAATGGAAATTTTTGACTAACGCACCTGCAGTAGGTAGACAGACAAAACAGAAAAAAGAGGACACACAAGTAACCCCCCAAATCATCAACCCACCGATCAAAAACACAAGCTGAAGTAGGGAGGATACTCTTAAGAGCGACAAACCCAATTCGGGGAACCACGAAAGGGACCTCTTGCTGCAACCAAATACACACACACCAAGTAGCAACACTAACCAAAGTGACAACCTAGCGACACAAGAGCACTCTAAAACCGCAGATACTAGCCTAAACTTGGGCGGGTGCAATTATGTATACCAACTGATGGGAATGTAATGTTGTTATCACAGATCCTTGTAAGAACACAGTCGCTTAACCAGACTTATTGTTTTGTTCCTGACTGACCTTTGTTACTTCTTTTGAATAATCTAATAAATAAAGATTGTCAAAAAAAAAAAAAGAAACGTACCTGCTATTACTTGGGAGAACTAGTCTGTTAAGATGTTTAACAACCTACCCTTTATCCGTATTGATGGACAGATGGCAGTTCATATCAATAACTAAAATGTTAAGAGGAAATTACATCAGATATGGCTGGGGACCTAGAGAAACACTTGTAGTACCATATGAAGACATTGTGCTCACGTCATCAGCCTCAGAAGACACATTGAACCTTGTACGCACCTTTCAGCTACCACTCTGACCTCCTTAGGTCTTAACACAGTTATTGTGATCTACCACGGCTCTTCCTGGTTACACCTTGTTACAGTGCAAAGCGCTTGTCCGCAGGTAGATAAGGATCCTCTGCCCTCAAGTGTATATTGCCCACTGTGATATACACACTGTGCTCAGTTGTCTCTTAGTAAGATTAATATATACTTTATCCCTTTTTTTGAAAAATCTTTTTTTCTTACCCCATCCCCTCTTTCTCATCTGATCTGTTTATCATTATTATTTAATACAGGATATTTCTGTTCTTATTCCAAAAAGTAATTTTATTGTTTTATAAATATATTGTATTCTCAAATCAAAAAGTGATTGGGAAATAAAACAGCTTGAAGCAGAGCAAATCCCTCAATTCCCTTTGGAACCCTGAGACCAGAGTGGACCAATAGAAGTCACGGAGACCCTCTGACAGTGGGAGGTCCATAATATCTTGTTTTTTACTTTTCTCTTTTCTTAATTTCCAATTTTGTCTATATTCCTATTTTCTCCTGCAGCCACACATACATTTTCGTACAGATATCTATCGAATGATTAAGAACCTATATTGCATTTCATAACAATTGTTTAAACTAACACAGCAAGGATTTGAAGAAGAAACACAATACTAAATAACTTGGCTATATTAATTGACAATTCTAATATTTAAAAAACAAGAACTAATGTTCATCTATATTTCTGTTTCTGTTTAGCTTCAATCACCTGCGGTATGCAGAATGGCTACTATTTTGAAAGAGAGGGAAAGCAGTTATTATCCCACATTACAGAATATCATCAGATCAGTAAAACATGGTAAGTAGGACCACGGGGTGCAGTAAAACATGGTAAGTAGGACCACGGGGTGCAGTAAAACATGGTAAGTAGGACCACGGGGTGCAGTAAAACATGGTAAGTAGGACCACGGGGTGCAGTAAAACATGGTAAGTAGGACCACGGGGTGCAGTAAAACATGGTAAGTAGGACCACGGGGTGCAGTAAAACATGATAAGTCTATAGAGTGGAGCAAAACATTGCAAGACTGCAGAGTGAAACGGCCAACAAGCACCCTAAAAACAAATGAACATATTTCTAAAAACTAGAGCCTATTTTTCATATCTTTCTCAATATGAATGCATATGAAAAATAACATCTTTCAAATTAAAATATCTGCCACAACTAGAGAATTAAAAAAATTATAATAATGATAGTAAACAGCAGCAAAAATAAATAACTAAGTACCGTAAATCATAACAGTCAAATGGCTTTATGAAATTCTATCTTTTATTGTTTTTATTTTCATCAATTTACAAATTGATAAAGAGGAAACATAGAAAGAAAACAGAGTAAAACGGGGAGGGAATTACTCCAAACAGGAAAGTAATGCAAGCAGGAGAAAATAAAATCAATATAACATATAACACAAGAAGGGACCATGGAAGAACCATTCAAAATACCATGTGATATAGTTGAAACACCAGGAGAGTGGGTATGAGAAATTTAAAAGTGATAATAGGTGATATACTAAATGTTCAAGGGAGTTCTTCTCCTGTGCAGGATTTTAGAGGGACTAATCGCTCGAGAAAATAAACTACTAAACAAAATCGCAATAGCGGCTAGGAGAGCTATAGCTCAGTTGTAGATACTGATGCATACACCTTTTATAGAGACAGTCTTTAGGACATATATTTAATGGACAAACTAACAGTGCAAGTACAAAACACTCCATAAAGCAAGGCAGCCATGAAAATCTTATCAGGAACACCAAGACCTTAAATGGAACCCTATATATTCACCGCACCCCACCCCACCCCACCCCACACGACCATCTGTTCTCTTTTTCTTCCTCAACCTCTTGTTGGTCTATATTTTCTTTTTCTATCTTTTCTTCCTCTGTTTTGAAAGTTATTAAACCTACCCTTGTTAATTTTAAAAGGCAGCCCAGGGGTGTGATTTGTTTTATTGTATCTTGACGCAGATAATTCCTTGATATTACATTGTACTCCTGGCTGTACTTTAAATAACGTGTTTAAAGAAAAATTTCATGGGTGTTGTGCTGAACCTTGGTGATGCCAATTTCAAGTGTGTCATTTGTGGAGTTGAGAAAGGAAACGAAGCAAGGGAAGTTAGAGGAAAAGGAACACAATATTTCAGTTACGTGTAGTATTTTCTGGATTTAAACCAAAAGGCAACCTATGTACATCACTCTGATATCAAATGTTTCCATTCCTGTTTAGAGCTGGGGTACCAAAATCAATTGTTATAGAGAGATGAACTGTCCAATGAAATAAGAATGCAGGGCCAAATGTACAAAATGTATAAATGCAAAAACACACTATATAGTTAGTGTTTGTATGTGCACGCAGTGTCAGTACTTGTGTATGTTGACGTTCCTGTTTGTGTGTGAGTGTAATACCAGTAGTATGTGACTACCTCTCTCCTTAGGTAATCTTTCCCCTTCTTAATTTTCTATCTTTAGCCCCCAGATTTCTGTCCTTAGTTACATCCAGTAATCTTTCCTAACTACCTTCCGCCATTTTATCTAACAAAGTATTTCTCCAGAGCCCCACCATGTTTTCTCCCCAACTCCCCATTATCTTTCCCAAGTATTTCTGCTAAGCCCCTCATTATCTCTTCCAAGTATTTCTCTCTCTCTTTATCTCTCCCTTAGTTTGGCTCCGTTGGCCTAATGTTTGCAGTTTGGTTTTTACATTTTTCTAAAAATTCACTGCTTTGTACATAAAACCATGTCTTAGTCAAGATGCAGATTATCCATTGATCAAATTCTAGTTTTAGTTTTGTTTCTAGAGCAGGTCAGTTTCCAGTATTTAAATTAACTATTTCTTTACGGGTGCTGGCGGCGACCTATTGGATTTCCTAAATTTACGTGGCTAATTCAAGAATCCTTGTACTGTTTATCAGTCTGTACTCTTTGTGATCACATTTTGGCAGTTCTCTTCAATAGGAAACCTTTTTTACAGGCATGTTCTTGGCGCCATATACTGTAGCACACAGGACTTCCACTTTCAGCCCCACAGGATATTCTTTCTGTTTTTTTTTCCTTTGACTCTTTATTGCATACGTTTTTTGTGTTATTGCAGCTAAGCAACGCATTCATAGGAAGGTGTAAGGTTCCTGCTAACCTACTTAAAATCTCTTTGTGAATTCTGGGTTTATAGCCAGACGATATTATGTTTGGACTAAAATCATTTTGTGTATTGCAGTTATTAGCTTTTGTTTTCAGAGACCCCCATCATGGTTGAATATTTAGTGCATTTTTTTTAAACATGTGATCTATTCTTTGGAGATTAACTGTGATGTTAATCAGTTTCTGACTGTAAAAATACACAAGTAAACTAGAACCTAAATCTGCATGTTTTTTGTTTTTTTAAATATAAAATAGGGTGGCCAGACAGTAGTTCACCAGCTGCGACAGCATCATGGGAGCTGACATTTTGCAACATCTTAGCGATTTTATGTATGGCAACTCTGACATAAAGTATCAGTGTGTCTAATATTATATATATCTTTGTTTAAGCACTTGGTGAAGCTAAAGATGTTGACTTGCACTTGAAACCGCTCAGACAACATATCAACACGATAGAGGAGACTGACTTCCCTCAGATCCATGTTTTAATGTCTCCTTTACTTCTTACCGTCTGTTTAATCTGGAGTCACTCCAGGTTTTACAGTGTTCCAGCACGGATCATTGTTCTTTTGCAGGAGTTCTGCAATTTATTCATTGAACAGGTAAAATGATTTATTAACATGCTACGAGAAAGAAAGTCCTGGAAAAAGAATGTATTGACTTTTCCGAGAAGGAAATAAGTGTTTTTTAACTCATTGAGCAACTTTTGCTTACATGTTTACCTGTGAGATCATGAAAGGAACAGCAATGTTTCAAATGAACTACATGTGATATAAAAGAGCACGTTTCGACCAGTTTATATATATATATATGTTGATATCTTATCGAATATGGTCACTTTTATGGGTTTCTAAATTTTCAAATACCTGATTATGATTTTAGTTTCTGCTTGAAAATATAAATAAGCTTTGTTTAAGTAGCCATAGTCACACCTCCATGCATGTGACTTACATAGCCTTCCTGTATTCATGTGAAGTCATCTAATGTTTAGACTTCCTGTATTTCAAATTCTGTTTAATTTAGAATTTCTTCTCTTCTGCTCTATTAATAAATTGCTAGTTCCTGCAGGAGCCTCCTGTATGTAATTAAAGTTCAATTTACAGAACAGGATTTAACATATTTTAATTAACGTAAGTTATATCTGATTGATAATGAAACCATTATGTTTTCATGCAACATGTGTCAGTCACAGCCAGCGAAGGTGTGGCTTGGGCTGCATAGACAGAAACGCAAGTTATTTAACTCTTAAATGGCACCAAATTCAGCAGTGAGACTTCAGAGGTATGATCTATACATTAAAACTGCTTCATTAAGCTAAAGATGTTTTGGTGAATATAGTGTCCCTTTAAGGATATCATTCTTCTTAATCCATCAACTCACATAAAATCAAGTGTGTGGTGTTATGTATACCCACCTATGTAACAATCAGTTTGTAGAATGTTTGGATCTTTTTCAAACTGTTTTTATTAATTTTTAGCTACTGACTGGCTTAGAGCTTCAGTTCACCGCTCTAAGCCAATCAGCGGCGACACTATCTGATGCCGGTCAAGCCTTCCGTTATGAAGAATTTCCCAACTTGGAAGGACAGTGAGGCAGAGAGATCCTGCACTGGAGCACAGTATTTTGGTTAAACCTTTTAGGAACAGATTAACCCCTATTAGTAAGGAAGTGCCAGGTACCTCCTGGCACCATAACAACATTATTTAGAGGACGTTGTTATGGTGCCCAGAGTGTTCCTTTAAAGACCAGATTGTTAGACTGTCTTTGAGCCTAGAACGGGTTAATCAAACATTCTAATCTGTGATTTCAGTGTGTTGCAACTGTTTTTGGATTCTTTGTATGTATACACTAATTTTTCTTATATATTCATATACCGGTAATAATATTACTTATCGTCATGAAGTGAACCTTTTATTTATAATTGCAGTTTCTAATTTAGCCTGATTGCTTGTCATTAAATTCCAGGCAAAATCCTATCTTTCACCTGAAGATCTTTTCAAAGATGAACCTGAAGAAGCGTTGGAACACGTACAAGTGACACTCAATGTCCTCAAGAGCTTCAAACTATCATTTCTAAGTCACAGAAGTAAATTGCAGACATTTTACAGAGACAGCAGAGAGTTTAAACCTTGGGACTTTCGATCTCAAATGGTGTTTGCCAGATATGACAAATTTCTTGAGCGATTAATGAAGATTGAGGTATTTAAGTCTTCTAATTGGATCCTTTTCAGATGTGAACACTATAAATACTTAAAGTACTGTGCTATGAATTGCAAATGAAGTGGATTACATGTATTATTAAAAAAAAAAAAAACCACTACTTTCATGCCTTACGTAAGACATATTCTACTTAAAATAATACACTTCGTCTAATCGTTATAATTATAATTATTACCATAATTATTCCCATTTGACACAGTCAGTGACCACAACAATTATTTTTAATTGAGTAGATATTATATTTTAAGGCTTTGAACCAGATATACGTTTTTTTCAGGAAAAAAAATGATCCTGGTGTGCTCATTTCCATATTCTGCATTCTATTACCTAAATAAAAAGAAGCATATTTAGTGCTATATTGGTGCATTTAATAATTTCTAAATCATTTTCCATATTTTATTTCTTGGATAGTATATTTATGTATAAATGTGTATATATACTCCTTTAAACATACCTATCTTTAGTTTTGGGTAAAGTTGAAGCATGAAGCACCCAGGCATGTATTTGTGTAAATCAATATATGTGTATACCTATATAGATATCAATATACTATATCTAGGCATATATATATATATGCCTAGATATGGTATATTGATATCTATATATTGAGATATATATATATATATATATATATATATATATATATATATATATATATATATGCCTAGATATAGTATATTGATATCTATATAGGTATACACATATATTGATTTACACAAATACATGCCTGGGTGCTACATGCTTCAACTTTACCCAAAACTACAGATAGGTTCATAGTGAGAGTTCATGGGAGTTGTGTGTGTAGATACCTAGTGTTTTGTGGTGGCTATATTAAGGATTTACCACAGTGACAGTTCTAGGTGTCAGTGGCATGTGAGCTTGTAGCGTGCACGCCTGCTCGATCAAGAGGAGAGACAATTGTGTAAATGTAGACCTTATTACCGACATTCCATACAGAATGGGAATAATGTAAAATTTACCGCTACTAGGTTTCCCAGTACTGAGTGCTTGCAAAAAAATCACTATACAAAAAAGGAAAGTGTAATGAGTTACAGGAAACTTTCATATTTAAAAAAAAAATCCATATGGTCGAAAGCTGCATGTATGTCATGAAGATGGTGTTTAGATATCTCATTGTGACACTGTACCAGACTCTAAATTAAACTGTATGCATTGTCTGTAATGCACATTTTTATTTTTATCTATTGTGTTTTGGTTAATGGTTATAGGATATTTTTGTGACAATGCTTGAATTTCAAAGACTTGAAAAACTGGAGTTTGGTGGAAATAAAGGCAAAATTTTGAACGAACACGTGGCTCACCTGTATGAAGAATTTATGGACAGTTGCAAAGTATTTAAAGAAAGCACATTTGATCCAACAGATTGCTCCAACAAGGTATTATGTTGTATTAATATATTATTTTTCCTGGTATATCATCTGCAGTCAGGGATATTCACTGAAAATGTCCGAAAATTAACGAAATGGTAATTCTCATACTTGCTAAAGCCAATTCATGACAGAATTCAGTCGGGCTGAACAAATTTGTATCAATCGTCCAGATGTATTCGGTGTCACGATTAAAATCACTGCTTTTGCATTTGAACGTTATACTAAGAATAGGATTTGGAAGATTCACTAAGCACCAGTTTTACTAAAATTGGGGACCGAATGCATCTGGCAGGATGTACATTCGTTAATTATTGTTCACCTGCTTTTTGCTGTTTAGTAAAAGAAAATGGAGGTGGGGGAGGGGTTCATCCTAGTGTCAACCCAATGCCTCCCCCAGGGCTACTAATAATATATAAAAATTCCCATGGCAAGTCCTGAGAGAAAAAATACTTTCTTACCAGAGCACTCTGACTAATACTGCATGGTGTGGGGAATTTAAATTGTGTAAATTCCACAGAAGTTACAGTTCCCCTTTAACAAATCTACTTCTGGTTATAGCACTTATCTAATGTTGGGATGTGTTGTTGCAGCATGAATTGGGAATGAGCTAGAACCTTTGCTCTAATTAAAGAACATTTCCTTTACAAATGAAAACAAACAAACAAACAAACACAACAGGCCTTAAAGAAATACAAATATGTTTGAGAAAACATTACAACAGACAGGCCCCTTACTTCCCCCCTAGATATAGTAATATCTTACTTTTGTTCAAGAAATAGGAGAAAGTGATGTATAGACCAGATTATCTGGCCCCTTGTTCTCTGGGGACCCTGTGCCTTTTCTCTCTTCCTAACCTCGTTTACACTACCATCCCGTCATCCGGACACTAGAGGAACTGGAACTTAGATGCTATTTAGTACTCCAGATAATGGATCCAATGGGCACCGTTTAGTAGATCTCCCTTTTTTCAAGTTATACTTTTTGTTTGCATATCTCTTTTCATCCTTAGATTGATTAAAGGTAGGGCGTCCCTTCCTAATTTATTATACCAATGGAGCTCTCCTGGTGTTAGTTTCCCCTTGTGGGATTCTATACATCACCTTCTTCTATTTCCTGCATATCTTGGAGGGTCACCCCCTTATTGGAGCTCCCTATTAGGTGGTTACAGTGGTGCAGCTCACGAGCCCTTGACTTGTATCCGGGCTCCTGACCTACACTCTGTTTACTTTTTTTCTCCATTTTGTGTTACTTTTGTTCAAGTCTGCAGCAACTGGCTCTGCCCCTGATCTGCCTGCTTGGCTGACATCATCAGAAGTGTTGTTCTGAGCCAATCACCATGCTTTCCCATAGGATTGGCTGAGACTATCAAGGAGGCAAATCAGGGAGAGAGCAGAGACAGCACAAGCCAAACAAAGCCCTGGCCAATCAGCATCTCCGCATAGAGATGTTTTGAATCAATGCATTTCTATGAGGAAAGTTCAGTGTCTCCATGCAGAGGGAAGAGACACTGAATTGCAACACTGCACACTGTGCAGCACTGCCCCAGGAAGCACCTCTAGCAGCCATCTGAGGAGTGGCAGTGAAAAGACAGTGTTTACTGCAAAAAGCCTTAAGGGAATTATTCTACTCACCAGAACAAATACAATAAGCTGTAGTTGTTCTAGTGACTATAGTGTCTCTTTAAGATTTTTTGTGCACACTTCACATAACTTCATTATTAGTAACCGTAGCAGCCGTGACTGACAAGTGACAGTTTATTAATCATGCTTCATTGTAACATTTAACAAGAAGGCCAAAGTAGAGTTCAAGGAAATATCAATGAAAAAATCAGCAAAATCTGTGCATCAATTAAAAATATATGCAATTAAATACATATGTTTATTTATTATCACCACTGAGATAGCTACTGTATTATCACCACTGAGATAGCTACTGTGGAGAACTGCCTTTATGGTTTTTTGTTTTTGTTTTTCAGCTAATTTGTCTAATTTGCTATTTCTGTCCAGACTGGAATTTAATGGACGCATGTTGTAATTGAAACATGTACATATATTTTCCTAAATTGTATACATTTGTGTAAATAGAAGTCCACAAGATCACAATTTAGGGTGAAAACAAAAAATATTTATTCTGGATCAATAGGATATAAAATACATTTAGTCTGTGAGGCCGTAATCCTATACATGATTAAGGCCTCATAGCCGAAACATATTCTATTTTTGTCTGTTTGATCCAGAATACATATTTTTTGTTTTCACCCTACATTGTGATGCCTGTGGCTTCTATTTTTAAGCTGTTCCTGGTGGGTGGTGGACTTCCTATCACAGAGCTCCAACATACTTATCGCTTGTGTGCGGCACTCCACTTAGATTGCGTGTATACATTCCTGTCTTTACTAAGATATGCAAGAAACCTCAATGAGGATCCTAGCAAGCAGGGTGCTAGATCTCATTGCACTCCTTTAAGTTCAAAACATGAATTCAATTCACAAAAAGGCAAGGCAGCACAACGAGATTTCTCAAAGGTTCTTCTTTTGCGAAAGGCATAGTTTTGCTGAACCGTTAAGGATTTGGGAACATTGGGTATCTCAGCTCTTCTACTTATACTTGTAGTTGAATTCTGTGTTATGATCTATTATTTATTTGCTTTGTATTTGGCTTTCATAATAATGATCATTTTAGACTTTCTAATCAGTATTGGGGTTTTTTTTAAACTCATTTTGGTGTGCAGCCGGCCTTGTTTTAGCCAGTTTTGCTAAAAAAAAAAAAAGGCATCTTAGGCAATTTGTCATCCCAGTGTCACCACTACCACTTTTTTTTGTTAAAGGGCTACTCCAACCCTTTTTTTTCCCTTTAACAATGCCCCATTAAACATTATACTTTAGGTTGTCCACTGTCTCACCCCCCTCACACCTCCCCCCCACCCCCCCCCCCCAAAAAAAGACACAAAAAAAAGTTCTACTTACTTTAATCCAGCTCCTGTGAAACTCCCGGCACTGCTCGGCACTTCCCATTGTGATGTAATGGGATCCGAGGACGACAGACATAAAATATGCACAGATTGACATCAGGCAGCCCGCAACTGAGTTCCATGCTGTCGAAGTCACGTGTGCTGGGGGTGTAGGGTTATATTTATGTACAGTCATGTACTCCGGCAGATGGTATAACTGAGATCACATTTGTTTAATAAAAATGATCTATCCAAACCCACTGTACCAAGCCAATTAACTATCCAAGGCTTCTTTAAAGGGTTACTCCACACCATATCCACTACATAAAATTGTCAACGGAAAACACAACATAGAAAACAATGTAAAATATTACATACATCATAACATTTATACAGCTTTTTATTTTATTTTTTTGGGTTTATTTATTGTTTATTTTACCTACAGGACTTTGAAAATGAATATCTTGAGTTTAAGGCAAAAGTATTGGATTTTGATACACAGCTTGCATCTCTGCTTTGTGCAGCTTTCAACGATTCTTCTGGATTAGAACATGCATTCAAGGTATGTAACATGTTCTAATATATTGCATTTAACCACTTGGGCAATGTTTATGTACAAACAGAATGCCAAAATAATGAAGCACTAGGTGAATTATATTGAAACGAAGTACGGTAGCTATCCTCAGTACTTCAATACTGCCTAGGGCTACTGGACACACATACATATAAAATAAATTATGTGTATTTATTACCAATGAAAAAACTAATGTCCTAATTAAATAAGAGTTTGTATTTTTAGTATAGAAAATACATTGTAAATATTATTCTTTATAGTTGAATCCATCTAATTTCCCAAAGCAACTTCGTAGTCGATAGTTTGTGAATATAAGCAGCATTTTGAAAGTGTTAATATGTACACTGTGAGCAATTAATATGGTCACTAGGGAGGTTCCTATTTGCTATGGTGGAACAAATGCTAATGAGTTCTTCCTGCTGTTATTTAACCAGAAAACTACACGCTGTACTGCAGTTAAGCCCATGTACACCAACACTCTTCCTACAGCTATAATGTTGTGTTAATGTCAGGATTTTTAAGCTACCGAGAGCCAGAGGGTTAAGCAGGGGTGAAATTTTGCTCTGTAGTATATTAACATTTTTTTTTTAGAGTAGCATAGACTTACAAGGTTATTCACTGATGTGAGAAGTCAAACTGAAATCAAAGTGTATTCAAATTTAAGGCCAAAATAGTGGAACTGGAAACATTCTCCAAATCAGATATGCTTCTAGTTGAGCTACTCTGGCCTTCAATTTGCAATGCACTTTAAATTCTCACTTAAGTCAATAACCCTGGAATAAATGCATTTGAAATTGATTGTTCTATATATTTCAGGGTCATAGTTACATAGGCTGAAAAGAGACATGTGTCCATCAAGTTTAGCCTTCCTCACATTTGTTTTTTGCTGTTGATCCAAAAGAAGGCAAAAAAAAAACAGTTTGAAGCACTCCCAATTTTGCTACAAACTAGGGGGAAAAAATCCCTCTTGACCCCAGAATGGCAGTCAGATTTATCCCTGGATCAAGAAGCTATCACCCTACAGCTGAAAAATTATATTATTGAATATTATATTTTTGCAAGTATGCATCTAGTTGCATTTTTAAACATCTGTATAGACTCTGATAAAACTACTTCTTCAGGCAGAGAATTCCACATCCTTATTGTTCTTACGTTAAAAAAAACCTTTCCATTGCCTTAGACTAAATCTTATTTCTTCCTCTCTAAACACATGACCTTGTGTCCTATGTATAGGGTTAGTTAGTTCCTGTGTAAGTTATCGCACTTAAAAAAATTAAACAATTGGAATTTTCACATAGAAATAATGGTAGTGGGACCATTCTTTTTTGTTTCTTAGCACATTTAACTGTAAGCTTTTTTGTCAACTGTCCATTCTTTCTCTGTAGGTATTGGCTATTTCTGGTTATTACCTTGAAAGACCGGTCATTTTGAATATATTCAGCCCAAATTATTTCACCCTACTCCAGATGTACAATGACGAACTAGACAGATGCAAGCAATTATATGATGAGCATATTAAACAGGTATCCTTCAAAGGTTTATGTAATTAATGTCTTCAACAAGCCTGCAGATAATATGTTACTGTAATGTTAACCAAATTTATAGTAAATTCATATTTTTTTCAAATCATTACTATACAGAAGGATAATGACACAGTACACAAGAATATGCCAATAACGTGCGGCATCCTGAAATGGATAAAGGAACTCAAAGACCGTATACAGACATCGTGGTCAAGTTTCAGATTTATACAGCATCCGTGAGTCCAAACTATTTGCATTAATGGATTTTGTTGTCACAAGTAGAAGTCTTGTTCTTCCGCTGTGCCCAGAGTACTTCTCTAGTGTTTTGTGCTGGTGCACTCTCTCCACTAAGTATCTTGAATACTGAAAACAAAGAACTTAAGATACAAAATGAGAAATTCTATATGTTTGATCTTTGTTGTACACTACATTGTATATTGTTCAATGTACCTTGTCTTTCATTCACCAGTCCCAGCTGACTGGGACAAGGTATATGCATTACACATTATAAACATACA
Organism: Pelobates fuscus; assembly: GCF_036172605.1. Lineage (NCBI taxonomy): Eukaryota > Metazoa > Chordata > Amphibia > Anura > Pelobatidae > Pelobates > Pelobates fuscus. Next base: position 324,507,596 of record NC_086320.1, on the reverse strand, counting down.
AAATTAAGCCCAGTGCTACTCCTGGGAGGCAAAAAATGTCTGTAGTACACATCCGCCCCAATACATAGAACAAAAAAAAAGTTCCGAAATCCCTAAGCACATTTAAAAAAAACTGGAGGTTTTTGGTATCACTGCAATTAATATCTCTGGAATATTGGACAATAGATTGGCCATATTTTCTGGACTATGGGGATTTCTGACGAATTCTCTCACCCCGGATACTCCATGGTACATTCATTGTAACTGATGAGTTCAATGAATAACTGAACAATTTATGTTTACGTTCTATGTCTTTCCACCCCCCCCCCCCCCTTACCCCCTATGTATATGCCTCTATTTCCTTGTGTCAGTAATTCTGGCTGCTAGCCAATAGCCAGCCAGCATACACTGCACTTAAGAATTGGTGACAGTTTACGTTAGGAAAGTTTTTTGACATATTAAAGCATTGTATTTTATCTCTTATTTCTACAGTTTACCACACTTTCACGTTAGTGACAGTCTACCTTAGGAACGTCTTTCTGATACCAATATTATAGTATTGTGTTTAATTTTAAGGACAGATTTCTCTCCCTTTGTACTCACTGCAATGACTATTTAAGTGTAAGCTCACCTGTCTAGTCAAGGCAAGTTAAGGTGAGTCCTACACTAATAAGCTGAATTGTTAATGTAGAACAACAGCTTAATGAAGTGGTCTGGGTGCCAGGTCCATCTAGGGTTAACCCTACCTGCTGTAAACATAGCAGTTTCAGATAAGCCTCTGTGACCTCATTGACAGCCACTAGGGGCGCTTCCGCGCTTCTCACTGTGATTTTCACAGTGAGAAGACGCCAGAATCCATAGGAAAGCATTAAGTAATGCTTTCCTATGGACTAACTGAATGCGTCGGAAGAGGGAGGAGAGTCCCCAGCGAAAGGTAAGAATTTAACCCCTTCCTCCCCCTTCAGCCCAGTGGGAGGGGGACCCAAAGGGTGGAGGGGACCCAAAGACCCTATAGTGCCAGGAAAACGAGTTTGTTTTCCTGGCACTATAGTGGTCCTTTAATCACCACTGGAGTGATACTAAAAACCTTGAGTTATTTAAATGTGCTTAGGAATTTGGGATAGTGTGCAGGTAACTTTTTTTTTCGTTCTGCATAATACTTTATGTGTATAGAGAGTATAATATATACATACACATTATGTTATATAAGGTTATGGACGGGCTTTATCTTAGGCATGAGAAGAAACAGAATTATTTTAGGATGGAGTCAAATTGAAGTTTGATACTTGGCAGAGGTGGAGATGAAAATATAAAAAAAAAGGAAAGGAGAGAAAAATTTGATCAACAGTTTGAGTGATGGGTAAGAATTAGTAGGCTGAAGGTGAATAATAATGCCCTTGCCCTGTATGCCGCCGGGCTCCCTCCAATCAGTCTGCCCAGCAGCTCCGGTCTGCAGCTCCGCCGGGTGCAGAGCTGCAGACCGTGTGATAGAAGTCTCGCGAGCTCCCAGAGCGTTACTATGGCAACACTCAGGGAGCTCGCGAGACTTTTATTACACGGCCTGCAGCTCTGCACCCGGCGGAGCTGCAGACCGGAGTGTTAACCCACCGGACCACCAGGGAGACACTGGACCACCAGGGATGTCTAATGAAGGTAGGGCACAGAGCCCAAACAATGCCCCCCCCCACCCCAATGTAACCCCTTCTAAGCCTACCCCCCCCCACTGTAACCCCTTCTCTGCCCCCCCCCACTCCACTGTAACCCCTTCTCTGTCTGCCCCTCTCCCCCCTGTAACCCCTTCTCTGCCTGCCCCCTCCCCCCACTGTAACCCCTTCTCTGCCCCCCCACTCCACTGTAACCCCTTCCCTATCTGCCCCCCACTGTAACCCCTTCTCTGCCTGCCCCCCTCCCCCCACTGTAACCCCTTCTCTGCCTGCCCCCTCCCCCCACTGTAACCCCTTCTCTGCCTGCCCTCCCCCACTGTAACCCCTTCTCTGCCTGCCCTCCCCCAATGTAACCCCTTCTCTGCCTGCCCCCCTTCCCCCAATGTAACCCCTTCTCTGTCTGCCCCCCTCCCCCTGTAACCCCTTCTCTGCCTGCCCTCCCCCCCCCCACTGTAAACCCTTCTCTGTCTGCCCCCTTCCCCCCAATGTAACCCCTTCTCTGTCTGCCCCCCGTAACCCCTTCTCTGCCTGCCCTCCTCCCCCCCCACTGTAACCCCTTCTCTGCCTGCCCCCTCCCCCCACTGTAACCCCTTCTCTGCCTGCCCCCCTCCCCCACTGTAACCCCTTCTCTGCCTGCCCTCCACCCCCACTGTAACCCCTTCTCTGCCTGCCCTCCCCCCCTATAACCCCTTCTCTGCCTGCCCTCCTCCCCTGTAACCCCTTCTCTGCCTGCCCTCCACCCCCCACTGTAACCCCTTCTCTGCCTGCCCCTCTCCCCCCTGTAACCCCTTCTCTGCCTGCCCTCCCCCCCACTGCAACCCCTTCTCTGCCTGCCCTCCCCCCAACTGTAACCCCTTATCCGTCTGCCCCCCTCCCCCTGTAACCCCTTCTCTGTCTGCCCCCCTCCCCCTGTAACCCCTTCTCTGTCTGCCTGCCCTCCTCCCCCCCACTGTAACCCCTTCTCTGCCGGCCCTCCTCCCCCCACTGTAACCCCTTCTCTACCGGCCCTCCTCCCCCCACTGTAACCCCTTCTCTGTCTGCCCCCTTCCCCCCCAATGTAACCCCTTCTCTGTCTCCCCCCCGTAACCCCTTCTCTGCCTGCCCTCCTCCCCCCCACTGTAACCCCTTCTCTGCCTGCCCCCTCCCCCCACTGTAACCCCTTCTCTGCCTGCCCCCTCCCCCACTGTAACCCCTTCTCTGCCTGCCCCCTCCCCCACAGTAACCCCTTCTCTGCCTGCCCTCCCCCCATAACCCCTTCTCTGCCTGCCCTCCACCCCCCACCGTAACCCCTTCTCTGCCTGCCCCCTCCCCCACTGTAACCCCTTCTCTGCCTGCCCCCTCCCCCACTGTAACCCCTTCTCTGCCTGCCCTCCCCCCCATAACCCCTTCTCTGCCTGCCCTCCACCCCCCACTGTAACCCCTTCTCTGCCTGCCCCCCTCCCCCACTGTAACGCCTTCTCTGCCGGCCCCCCTCCCCCCTGTAACCACTTATCTGCCTACCCTACCCCCACTGCAACCCCTTCTCTGCCTGCCCTCCCCCCACTGCAACCCCTTCTCTGCCTGCCCTCCCCCCCACTGTAACCCCTTCTCTGCCTGCCCTCCCCCCCACTGTAACCCCTTCTCTGCCTGCCCTCCCCCCCACTGTAACCCCTTCTCTGCCTGCCCTCCCCCCACTGTAACCCCTTCTCTGCCTGCCCTCCCCCCACTGTAACCCCTTCTCTGCCTGCCCTCCCCCACTAACCCCTTCTCTGCCTGCCCTCCTCCCCCCTGTAACCCCTTCTCTGCCTGCCCTCCTCCCCCCTGTAACCCCTTCTCTGCCTGCCCTCCCCCCCTGTAACCCCTTCTCTGCCTACCCTCCCCCTGTAACCCCTTCTCTGCCTACCCTCCCCACTGTAACCCCTTCTCTGCCTACCCTCCCCACTAACCCTTCTCTCCCTGCCCCTCCCCCACTGTAACCCCTTCTCTGCCTACCCCCCACTGTAACCCCTTCTCTGCCTACCCCCCACTGTAACCCCTTCTCTCCCTGCCCCTCTCCCCACACTGTAACCTTTTCTCCCCCTGCCCCCCCACTGTCGCCTTTTCTCCCCCTGCCCCCCCACACTGTAACCCTTTCTCCCCCTGCCTGCCCACTGTAACCCTTTCTCCCCCTGCCTGCCCACTGTAACCCTTTCTCCCCCTGCCTGCCCACTGTAACCCTTTCTCCCCCTGCCTGCCCACTGTAACCCTTTCTCCCCCTGCCCGCCCACTGTAACCCTTTCTCCCCCTGCCCGCCCACTGTAACCCTTTCTCCCCCTGCCCGCCCACTGTAACCCTTTGTCCCCCTGCCCGCCCACTGTAACCCTTTCTCACACTGCCCCCCACACTGTTACCAGTACACACTCCCTCCCACACTGTCACCCTCACCTCCTGTCTCTGCGTGTCCTTTTGTGTCGGTGTGTGTGTGTGTATTTGTGTGTCTGTGTGTATCTGTGTACATGAGTGTCTGTGTATCTGTGTGTGGGAAACTAAGTGTCATTGTGTGTATCGCTGTGTCAATGTGTGTATTTGTGTGTCTGTGTGTGTGTATACACTGCACACATACTCCATACAAAAAAACATGCTTACATTGAAACACACATTGTGTATATGTATATTTTATAAACACAATATACACACACACTGCATCCACTACACACACTGCAATCAAACGCAAACATTACATACAAACACACCCCTGCATTAAAACACTAAAATGATCTACAAACACCCCTTCATTCAAACACCAACACTACACACAAAAAGCACACCTGCATTTAAAGTCCTACACTACATATACAAACACCCCTGCATTCAGACGCAAACATTACAAACAAGTACACCACTACATTCCAATAGCAACAGTACATACAAATACACCCATACATGCACACATATACTTAATACAAAAACATGCTTACATTCAAACACTGCTCACAAATATAACCCTGCAATGATGTGCAAATGGTAGATCTCCATCTGGCATATAATTGTTGAAGTTCTCCGACAGATGGAGATCTACCTTTTGGCCACACTTTCACTAGATGGGGACCCAGAAAACATACTTGCACCACGGTCCTCTCTACATTAGTTCCACCACTAGGATAATCAACGTGAGGTGCCTGGATGAAAGAGCAGGACAACAACATTTCTGATTCTGAGTCTGTGAGTAAGCAGTTGTATGTCTCTAAAACTGATTGCCATGATGTGTAAAGTTTCTGCCTCTAAAACTGCCATGATATATCAAAATTATGCCTCTAAAACTGCCATGTTATGCCGGTGTGCCAACTTTATGCATCTGACTGTTTGCAATGGTGTGCCAATTGACTGCTTCTGAAACTGATTGCCATGATGTGCCACGTTTATGCATCTAAAAGTGATTGCCATGATATGCCAAGTTTATGCATCTAAAGCTGATTGCCATGGTGTGCCAAGTTTATGTATTTAAAGCTGTCATGATGTTCCAATTGTATGCCTCTAAAACTGACTGCAATGATGTACCAATTTTATGCATCTAAAACTGATTGCAATGGTATGCCAATTGTATGCATCTAAAGCGGATTGCCATGGTGTACCAATTTTATGCATCTAAAGCTGATTGCAATGGTATGCCAATTGTATGCATCTAAAGCGGATTGCCATGGTGTGCCAATTGTATGCATCTAAAGCGGATTTCCACGGTGTGCCAATTGTATGCTTCTGAAGCTGATTGCCATGATGTGCCAAGTTTATGCATCTAAAAGTGATTGCCATGATATGCCAATTTTATGCATCTAAAGCTGATTGCCATGGTGTGCCAATTGAATGCTTCTGAAGCTGATTGCCATGATGTGCCAAGTTTATGCATCTAAACGTGATTGCCATGATATGCCAAGTTTATGCATCTAAAGCTGATTACCATGGTGTGACAATTTTATGCATCTGTTTGCGATGGTGTGCCAATTGAATGCTTCTGAAACTGATTGCCATGATGTGCCACGTTTATGCATCTAAAAGTGATTGCCATGATATGCCAAGTTTATGCATCTAAAGCTGATTGCCATGGTGTGCCAAGTTTATGTATTTAAAGCTGTCATGATGTTCCAATTGTATGCCTCTAAAACTGATTGCAATGATGTACCAATTGTATGCATCTAAAACTGATTGCAATGGTATGCCAATTGTATGCATCTAAAGCGGATTGCCATGGTGTGCCAATTGTATGCATCTAAAGCGGATTTCCACGGTGTGCCAATTGTATGCTTCTGAAGCTGATTGCCATGATGTGCCAAGTTTAGGCATCTAAAGCTGATTGCCATGGTGTGCCAAGTTTATGTATTTAAAGCTGTCATGATGTTCCAATTGTATGCCTCTAAAACTGACTGCAATGATGTACTAATTGTATGCATCTAAAACTGATTGCAATGGTATGCCAATTGTTTGCATCTTAAGCGAATTGCCATGGTGTGCCAATTGTATGCATCTAAAGCGGATTGCTATAGTTTGCCAATTATATGCTTCTAAAGCGGTTTGCCATGGTGTGCCAATTGTATGCCTCTGAAGCTGATTGCCATGGTGTACCAATTTTATGCATCTAAAGCTGATTGCAATGGTATGCCAATTGTATGCATCTAAAGCGGATTGCCATGGTGTGCCAATTGTATGCATCTAAAGCGGATTTCCACGGTGTGCCAATTGTATGCATCTAAAGCAGGTTGCTATAGTTTGCCAATTGTATGCCTCTAAAGCGGTTTGCCATGGTGTGCCAATCGTATGCCTCTGAAGCGGATTGCCATGGTGTTCACTTTTTAAAATACGCATTAAAAGCAAGTGGGTCTCGAAAAATTACCATTTTGAAAAGTGGGTCTTGGCCCATAAAAGTTTGGGAAGCCCTGGTCTAAACATATACCATATTCGTATATTTTGCCATCTGAGTCCACTGATCCTCCAATAACTGTGATGACTTGAGAGTCAGGGCCTTCTGACAAATGCAAATACATAATTATAAAAGAACTAAAATACTTTCCAATCTTGTAAGATGATTGGCATATTATGCATATTACATGTAACATATAGGAGTATGGAGAGTCCTGAAGCTTCAGTCGTTTATCAGAAATATATGGAGATGATGACATTGCTTGATCATCATGAAGAGCATGCCCACGAGAAATGGACGTCAGAGGTGGACAATGTTTGTGAATTCAATCTGGATAGACCACTCATCCGACGTAACCATGAAGATCACCTCTTGAGTGTGAATTTCGACCCCAAGGTATGTAGACATGACTATATCGCTGTGCAATATGCATAAGATCAGCCACTGCAGATTTGTCATAAAGAATTTTACGAATGAGAAAGTAGTGCAGTGCACTCAGACTACAAAAATACAAAAAACAAAGAAGGCTACTAAAATGCCTACCTAAGTATAAATATGGGGATTTGGTTCCACCATATGGCCATATGTTGTTAAGCCCACCACTACTTTCAAAGTACCCCATTATCGGTGGGTCCTACACTACAATGTGGGAGACAAATAAATAGTAATAGTGTCATAAATAAAATAGTGTTAAATACTAGTAAGAGCATAGTGAGTATACAAACAAAAGTGATGAAAGCAATTAAAAGCAGTGTTAAAACTAAATAATTAATGTGTTAGTGCTGAAAATGAGTATACTCACTAATGCAGATGACTGTGTTCACTGGAAAAAATAATAAAAGTGACTAGACTAATGACAAACTCCTCCTTAATATACACACCTGTGGCCACCTCTAAAGGAGACTCTGAAGCTGGGGGGGCCTGGGCGGGGTGCTTAACCCCTAAGGAATCTGGTCTGGACTCCAAATATAGTATTAACAGAGAAAGGATAGGGGGCACTCCCGAGACCTGAATTTTGCATGAAAGGTGCTGCCGCTGTGACCAAAATTTCATGAATGAGAAAGTAGTGCAGCGCACTCAGACTACAAAAATACAAAAAACAAAGAAGGCTACTAAAATGCCTACCTAAGTATAAATATGGGGATTTGGTTCCACCATATGGCCATATGTTGTTAAGCCCACCACTACTTTCAAAGTACCCCATTATCGGTGGGTCCTACACTACACTGTGGGAGACAAATAAATAGTAATAGTGTCATAAATAAAATAGTGTTAAATACTAGTAAGAGCATAGTGAGTATACAAACAAAAGTGATGAAAGAATTTTACGTGAACACCTACATGGTGACATTTCAGTTTACAGTGAGTCTAGGGGGCGTGCATCCATTGTCATACAAATAACATGTCTAAATGGGTAAAATCATACAGTTTAATTTGATCAGCTTTTAACATAATCTAATATATTGAAAAATATATTAAATTTTTCATATAGACATATATATATATATATATTATATTATATTTAAGGTATTTTATATATATATATATATATATATATATTATATTTAAGGTATTATATTATATATATATATTATAGTTAAAGGAACACTATAGTCACCTAAATTATTTTAGCTAAATAAAGCAGTTTTAGTGTATAGATCATTCCCCTGCAATTTCACTGCTCAATTCACTGTCCTTTAGGAGTTAAATCACTTTGTTTCTGTTTATGCAGCCCTAGCCACACCTCCCCTGGCTATGATTGACAGAGCCTGCATGAAAAAAAAAACTGGTTTCACTTTCAAACAGATGTAATTTACCTTAAATAATTGTATTTCAATCTCTAAATTGACCTTTAATCACATACAGGAGGCTCTTGCAGGGTCTAGCAAGCTATTAACATAGCAGGGGATAAGAAAATCTTAATTAAACAGAACTTGCAATAAAGAAAGCCTAAATAGGGCTCTCTTTACAGGAAGTGTTCATGGAAGGCTGTGCAAGTCACATGCAGGGAGGTGTGACTAGGGTTCATAAACAAAGGAATTTAACTCCTAAATGGCAGAGGATTGAGCAGTGAGGCTATAGGGGCATGTTCTATACACCAAAACTGTGTCATTAAGCTAAAGTTGTTCAGGTGACTATAGTGTCCCTTTAAAGTATTTCCATAACCACAGTGCAATGACATATAGTATTGTGAGAGGGGGAGCATTCTCCAACAGTCACCCCTATCTATACCTTCCTGCTAGAGGTGATCCCGCACTAAATGCATAACTCAATCCGTGCCCATGGGGTCACGTATCGTATAAGTAAGGCCTGTTAGAGAGGACAGTGAAGATAGGTATAGCGAATAAGAGGACAGACAAAGAATAAGCAAAGAGAGTTCACTTGCTCCCCCCCCCCCACCGCAGGCCCCTTGTATCCCGTATTCCATTCGAGCATCAAAGTCACGCTCCATATACACAAACCATGGTTGCCAAGCCTCAGCATGTTTGGAACCCATCCCAAGTAGAGAAGCATGGAGCGCCTCAACTGCATGTACATCCTCAACCCTTCGCAACCAATTCTCCTTCGTGGGAACCTCGGTCTTTTTCCAAAAAGCAGAGATCTGTGCCTTAGCAGCATTAAGCGAGTGGCGTAAAATGGCTTTCTTGGAAACTGAAATAGGTTTTGATGACATATCTAGCAGAGCGAGCTCAGCTGACCATCGATATATATATTTTTGGTGTGTGTGATGTTATGTTTATATTGAAATATTTTGAAAAAAAAAAACATTTTAAATGTTTATCCCCCAAAATTTAATCATTTAAAAATGTTACACAAAAATATGAAATCGAGGCCGTAGTTAGAGAAGTGATAACTTTTGAAACATCTAAGAATGCACTGTAGGCTTCCATGGGGAGGTTCTAGAGGAATTCTGGGATTGCTTGTTGACTACTGTCCAAGGTACTAGTCATATAAAATTACAATGTGTGTTATAAGAATTATTTTATTAGTGGTATGTCATTTGGAACAGATAATACAGGATACCTGTATTGCTAAACATTACATTCTTTAACGTAAAATAGTTTATATATTTTCAACTACAGAATATATGCATAATAATTCTATATAATTGTAGCAAATCATGTGTTAATTATTTTTAATTTTAATTATTTTTTTTGTAGCTGGTGGCTGTTTTACGGGAAGTGAAATATTTGCAAATATTAAATCAAACAGACATCCCGAAAGCAGCTTTAATCATCTATGAAAAAAGGGAGCTTTTACATAAGGTTTGTGGTTTTAATACACAAGCGATTTTATAAAAATAAGTATTGCCTTGTATTTAGTATTTTTGGTGCAAGCTACATTTTATATTTTCTGATTTTGGTTTTATACAATATAAGTAGTGTGATTTTTTTTTTTTTTAAATATTATTTTGCAATGAATGCATATAATAGATCCTTTCAGTGCAAATGCCACACTTATTCGTCCAGAACCTGCACAAATGGAACACATGAAACAGTGCCAAAGCGTGCCTTTAACATGCCCTGTCCTGCAACAGTAGCACATAAAAGAGATGCTTTCTTCTATATACGCATTGCAAAATAATGCATGAATTATTAAATGTGCAATCTTTTATATCTAATAAATACACAAGGTAATAATTGCTTTTCTCTCATGGATTTAATAGAGGATATCTGTTTTGTATGCACACCCACATTTAAAAGTTGGAATCATATAGACATATGACCATGGCATTTATTCATATTATTCATCTTAATCGTGTAAGATGATGTGCTTTGATATTACGGTAATTGTTGAATACAATTCAAAGTGCTAAAGTTCTGGTCCAATCCTTTTCCATCTGGTAAGAACTGAATGCAGATCAGATTTGATCCAGTTTTGATTCTTCTTCATACTCTTTATTCTCTTTGAAGACACACATACAGGATCAGGTGCTTATTCGCTAAATAGGGAATTGTGCTCAACAAAGTTTAGATTTAGAAAGACACGGAACGTCTAGATGAGTAGAATGTTTCTAAATAAGCTCTCTAGGTGTAACATTTGCCAATTCGGTTTTTATTTCACAGTTTAGGGAGTAACATTATTAATCATTTTGATTGCTCTTTTTATTTCAGTGGCTACTTAGTCAAAACAAGCAGAAACCTTACATGTATTTGCAATTTAAAATTGTGTGAGAAAAAATGGGCTAAAAATTTAATTTATTTAAATCCATTTATTAAAATGGATAATTAGATCGGAATATTATTCAACATTTCTGTAATGCTGAATTTAACAGATTTATTTTTACATTGTAGATGTGAAAATCAAAAGGTTGCACGAGTTACATATGGATGTAGGAATTTTGAATATTTTGTGATAGTTTTTCTGAATTGTTGTTTCATTTTTTTTACAGTATATAGGAAACTTGGATCTCATCGTTCTGTGGTACAATAATCTGAAACAAACTGTTTTGGAAGTGGAATACCCCTTGATCAAGCAGGACATGATGGACATTGATGAACAGCTTAAACACGCGGAGGAGCTGTACACATGGAATCATGACAATTGCTGGGATTATATTGTCGCGGTCAAATCCGTCGTTCAGGATCTGGAGAAGAGAGTGCAGCAATCAAAGGATAATGTAGCAGCAATGGTGCAGATTATGAATGCATGGGCTGAGCAGGCAATGTTCTCAAGAAAAGACAATAAAAGGGAAACACTTATAAACCTAGATGACAAAACTGATAGAGTTAGTAAGAGATACAAATTAATTGAAGAAGATGGTTATACAATCCACAGGCTGGTTGAGGTGAGTGTATTTATATTTCAGAACTCTGTATTTTAATCATAATTATGGATGTATACAGCTGACATGTACTGACATGAGGTATGTGGACACTGAGCTAGATTTCCATACTGGATCATCTGGGTTTGGAATCTGAGGGAAGCAATGTGCATGTACTGTAGCTTCCCACCTTTCCAAGCCAAGTAATACAAAACAGGAATCACGGGTAGTAAAGTATACTCTGTTTAGAACTATGGTTTCTCTATGTGTCTGCTCTATCTTGACTACTATTTTAAATACTACCAAAAAGATATTTAATATATCTTACTTCAGACAGAATTCTCCCAGATCTTCAGAAGATGTTCCTGCAGTCAGATTGCCAGAGCCTCTCATTCTGTTTTGAGTAGAAACGATGGGGGGTTTATAGCCCATAGACCCCTGTCCAGCCCTGGTCAAATAAGCTTATAATCTATCACCTGATGTCTGGAATTGCTCAATCTTTTTCCCAGTTATATTTGTTGCCAGACAACTACGCATTGGTACAGTTGCTCCTTGAGTTCTCTTGATAACCGCAGAGGCCAGGGCTTTGCATTGTAATGCAAATGATACACTCGCAACTTGGGTGAACTTGGATGGTAAAGAAAGATATAACAATAACCCTGGAATAGCAGCAGGAAAGATGGCAGCATTATAGCAGCAATAATTTTTTGTCGCTTAGGTGACTTTTTAACCAACTGACATTCATGGATATAAATTATGGTAAATAATGACTTTACACATCATACGTACAGCCTCTGATATTTAACCTTCAGTGTCACATCATTGGTAGAATGTTTATGGATTTCAATGGCCAAAGAACTGATACAATAAAAAGATTATTTTGATAACTCTTGAAATATTGACATCAAAAATACAATCATTTGATTTCTTTTCAGGAAAACAGGAAACTTCTTAAAGCTGATCCCAAGTCAGATTTTTGGAAAATATATTTGGAATACATTGATGACATTGTAACTGATGGCTTATACCATGCTATCTTGCGTTCCCTGCAATTCTTCATGGAAAACACAGATGGAACTTTAACTCCAGCTCCTTTATTTGAAGCACAAATGGTTCTTAACAGCACAGAAATTTCTTTCAAGCCTTCTATACAAAAAGAGGGTGGGGATGAATTTTACGACCAAATAGAAGAGCTATTAGGGGACATTTTTAAGATGTCTGGACAGGTAAAGCGAATTGCCAGACATTTTGAAGCTGTCAATTACCAGGTAAATATATATTTTAATTTGTATTTTTCTTTCTTTCTTACATACTGGGGTATTTAATGAAATGTGAATTATCAAGAATTCTGAGTAAATTCAAAGGGAATTAAAATTTTTAGACCAAAAGTAGGTAAAACAGACTTGTCTGTCATAGTGCTCTGATTGGTGTCCTCCATTATTAATCATAGGGCCGCCAGCATGGGTGTGGATGAGAGGATGGACAATAGGTTATTAATATTACTAGGGCTCCCACCATCTGGCATGTGTGGGGGCCAGAGAAGTGACAATAGGTCCTCCCTTATTGTTAACATTAGGGACCCCACCCACGGGCCATGTGTGGCGCGCAAGGGAGGGGACAATAGGTCGTCCACCTTAAAATTTAAAGCCGCCCCTCCTGATACTCAGAAGTGGGGGCAAGTTTGTAGTTATTCTCCCCCATCCCCCCATTATTTCACAAGCTCCATCCCAAAGGAATGACGCATTTTCTAGCGACTGGGCAATAATGGCTGCCCAGTTGCTACTTTTTATTGGCAATTGGAGGCAAATGGAGGTAAATTACCTCTGTTATAGCAATATGGAAGTCTTTTTTGAACCCCATAAGATTTTTGTTTATGAATTAATTTATTTTTTATTATTTCCATTTGGCCGCTTGCTCGCAAGCACTGGACAGCCACCACATAATCAACCCTCTCACCACCGAGGCATTTTAAACTATTTTCCCACTGGTATTAGCACTGCCAGTGGGCAAATCATTCTGATGTTTATTAATCCAGGCCTGAAGTTGAGGTATCTGGGCCCTGATTTGATGCAGCTGTCCTGCAGCATTATGTACCAAATTCAGGCACGTTCGGGTCCTGAATTACAAAATACAGACATTGTTGAATTCCATGAACAATGTCTGGATTTTGCAGTCCGAACGCCCCCATACAACAGTAAATGGTTTTGCCTCATTCAGTTCTGGGTCATTCGAACTTTAGTGAATAATAGTGATGTCCCCAACGGTTCCCGGCGAACATAGCTTGTTCGCGTTCACCACGGACGGCGAACATATGCGATGTTCGGTCCGCCCCCGATTCGTCATCATTGAGTAAACTTTGACCCTGTACCTCACAGCAGACACATTCCAGCCAATCAGCAGCAGACCCCCCTCCCAGACCCTCCCACCTCCTAGACAGCATACAATTTAGATTAATTCTGAAGCTGCATTTTTTTTTGTGTTTGTGTTTATTATACATTATCCTCTATAGCCAGTAACCTGTGTTTATTATACATTATCCCCCATAGCCAGTAACCTGTGTTTATTATACATTATCCCCCCATAGCCAGTAACCTGTGTTTATTATACATTATCCTCCCATAGCCAGTAACCTGTGCTTATTATACATTATCCCCCCATAGCCAGTAACCTGTGTTTATTATACATTATCCTCCCATAGCCAGTAACCTGTGTTTATTATACATTATCCTCCCATAGCCAGTAACCTGTGTTTATTATACATTATCCTCCCATAGCCAGTAACCTGTGTTTATTATACATTATCCCCCCATAGCCAGTAACCTGTGTTTATTATACATTATCCTCCCATAGCCAGTAACCTGTGTTTATTATACATTATCCCCCATAGCCAGTAACCTGTGCTTATTATACATTATCCTCCCATAGCCAGTAACCTGTGTTTATTATAGATTATCCTCCCATAGCCAGTAACCTGTGCTTATTATACATTATCCCCCCCATAGCCAGTAACCTGTGTTTATTATACATTATCTCCCCATAGCCAGTAACCTGTGTTTATTATACATTATCCTCCCATAGCCAGTAACCTGTGCTTATTATACATTATCCCCCCCATAGCCAGTAACCTGTGTTTATTATACATTATCCTCCCATAGCCAGTAACCTGTGTTTATTATACAGTATCCCCCCATAGCCAGTAACCTGTGTTTATTATACATTATCCCCCCATAGCCAGTAACCTGTGTTTATTATACATTATCCTCCCATAGCCAGTAACCTGTGTTTATTATACATTATCCCCCCATAGCCAGTAACCTGTGTTTATTATACATTATCCTCCCATAGCCAGTAACCTGTGTTTATTATACATTATCCCCCCATAGCCAGTAACCTGTGTTTATTATACACTATCCCCCCATAGCCAGTAACCTGTGTTTATTATACATTATCCCCCCATAGCCAGTATCCTGTGTTTATTATACATTATCCTCCCATAGCCAGTAACCTGTGTTTATTATACATTATCCCCCCATAGCCAGTAACCTGTGTTTATTATACATTATCCCCCCATAGCCAGTAACCTGTGCTTATTATACATTATCCTCCCATAGCCAGTAACCTGTGTTTATTATACATTAGCCCCCATAGTCATTTATCATTGGACCTAGGCAGCATGATGTCTTAGGCCGGCCCAGAGAGTGAGTGAGTGAGTGAATAATATAATATATATGTTCAGAAACATATTAGTAATATATGTAAATCGGGTTAATGCAAAGAGGGTGAAAAGGTATTAAAGAAAAACACACTTATTGCATCAAATTTACAAAGCCAAACTTTTAAAAGCTTTCCTCATTTCTTTCTCGGGATGAGGAATATATCGGTTGTAGACTGAGGATTTCCATCTGCCCAATCTTTTAATAATATGCACAGGAGTGTCAGTGTTGAAGGAGACCGAAGCTGCCCCTATTCTAAATGAAAGACCTGAGACATGGATACAACCCAATCTTAGGAGTAGTGTTCTGATGTAGAAGATGAATTTAGCCGTAGTCAGAGGGATTCAGTGAGAGTAGTGGTGAAATGTGTGTGGGTAAGTAAGAGTCAAGTATTTTAACTGGGCACTAGTTCTAGGTGGGATAAAGTGGTATAGCGGATGGATGAGTACTTTGGTTCGTTTTAGAGGTTTGTAGTGAAAGTATATAGTGATCATGATTTTTAGCGATATCCAATATTTTTAAGGTGGTCTCAAACAAACATAAAATGCTATATAAAATTTGTGGGAATATCGAATAGTCGTGTACAGTAAATCAGAGAGGGCTCAGATTAATATCGAACCATCGATCGGTAACCTGGATGAAGTAGGGGGTCTATCTGTTTTATTAAATACGCAGTAATATGCTTTTAATGGGATAGGACGTTAGGAAAGGTGTGTGATTGGGATAAGTGGTTGTGGCTGTATTTACCTTATCCTGGGACCGACCTGGCTCCTAAGCTTGAGCCGCGCGTGGTGGATCACTCCTGCCTCCACACGAGCCGCATGCGGCTTGATCTCCTCTTCTGACTTAGCCGCGTGCACTGACCGCAGTGATCAGTCACGTGGCCCGTCTGGCACTAGGAGCACGGCTCGAGTTACGAGCTCGCTCTTAAAGGGGCAGTGGGAGCCAAAAGTTGATTCAGGCTCCCATTGGCCCACGTCATTCCAGCACCCCCACACACAAACTTTTTGGGGGCATAGGCATGACGTGGGCCAATCACTGGTGTAACAGTAGTGTACATTAAAAAAAAAGCTAGAAATTTGACTGTGAAATAATACCAGTCAGTTTCCTTCACACGTGTGCGTTTCAGGGCCTGCCAGGGCACATTGTCACACCAGTGTAACTCATATCTGGTGTAACAGTAGTGTACATTTAAAAAAAAATACAGGGGGCTTGTTGTCACCTTTCGGGGACCCTTGGTGTTGTACGTGGCTGGGTGGAGGAAGAGACCTTCAATGACATCAGTGAGGACAAGGAACGGGACATGACTAGCTTGGTATCCAACCTTGTGCAAATGGGGAGTTTGCGGTTGTGCAAATGGACTGTTTGCGGTTGTTTGCGGTGCGTTAAACAGGGAGTTTGGTCTGTCACTGTGAAGCGGGCGTAACCCTTACACTACGTGATCGATACAACATCATACCTGATATTTTAAAGCACGTTATTCCAAACAATTTAGGAATGTTAGGTGATTTATGCCCTTTATGGATTAAAACCAGACTCAACTATGTAATTTTTCATGGGAGTTTTGCCATGGATCCCCCTCTGGCATGCCACAGTCCAGGTGTTAGTCCCCTTGAAACAACTTTTCCATCACATTGTGGCCAGAAAGAGTCCCTGTGGGTTTTAAAATTCGCCTGCCTATTGAAGTCTATGGCGATTCGCCCGGTTCGCCCGTCCGCGAACATTTGCGGAAGTTCACGTTCGCGAACGGAAAATTTTATGTTCGCGACATCTCTAGTGAATAATCCTGTAAATGTGTTTTTGTTTTGTTTGTTCTATATGTATATTGCAAAGAGCCAGTTCTTAAAGTAAAATAGCTGGATCAGCCAGTGGTACTCATGTATGCTTGCTTTTTGTTTATTTGATATTCACATTTTCTAACAGTAATAAGCACCATTTATACAATCTATTTTAGGTACTTTACCAAAAAATACAACCTGTCAAACTGTAAACTTGTGATTCTAAGTTGGTGTTAAGTTGGTGGATAGCAGTAGGACAATGCACTAACCATAACCCATAACCACCAGTCTCACACTAGGATGAATGAAGCTGGCTATCTGACCCTCAACATTTGTGTGAGGGTCAATGTGGCAGTAGCTAGGCAAGAGGATCTGCTTT
The DNA here is from genome assembly GCF_036172605.1 of Pelobates fuscus. Classification (NCBI taxonomy): domain Eukaryota; kingdom Metazoa; phylum Chordata; class Amphibia; order Anura; family Pelobatidae; genus Pelobates; species Pelobates fuscus. The sequence goes on along the minus strand of NC_086320.1, from coordinate 324,490,448 downwards.
CTTCTTTTTTCACTACCCCCCAAAAGGGTTTTCTTTCTACAAACAGTTAACCTATAAAAACCTGTAGCTGTAATTGGTAACCTAGTTTCACACTAGCATCACTGACACAATAGCAATCTCCTATCTCCCAGTCAAAGTTGTTTTAAGTGAACTCTGACAGACAGTAGCTATACGGCTAGCTAGCTAGATCAATACAGTGGTACTTTAAAGGTACACTATAGGCAACCAGGCCACTTCATCTCATTGAAGATGAGCCGTTCATGCGCATTAGGTTCCCCCTCGGCGCTGACTTCGAAGTGCAGAGAGACTTCAGCATTGGAATGCTGTGACTGACAGAAAGGGTTATTCAACCCCTGCAGTGCTGCGAGTGGGGGGGAGGACAGGCAAGAGAGGGAGTCAGAGGAACAGTGTTTAGTGTTAGGAATACTGTTTTGTATTTCTAATACTAGAGTGTTCCTTTAAACCTAGTCTCCCATTACGATCATTGACAAAATGGCAAGCTCCTATCTTCGACTGGCAGTAGCTAATTAGGTAGACACAGCGGTAAGCTAAACCTAAACTCACATTAGAATCAATGACACAGGCTATATCCCACTACCACACACGCTGCAGTCAAAGTGTTTTCCTGTTTGGAAGTATAGATTGTTTTAATGTTCTTCCTTTTTCTTTTTTTTTTTTTTTTTTTAAAATTCTTTATTTTTGTAGTGCTTTGCAAATTTCACATATAAACACAGACAGTGCAAAGGTTTCACAAAAAGTTTTCACTGATAGAGTACATGACATGTCTGAGTAAATGCACTTTTTTGTTTTTTATAATATCAAGGTTATCATGCTTAGGCCTACAGAGGATAGGGTAAATGATGTTAGGTAGCTAATCACAGGTCAAACATGCTAAGAGAGGAGTATTAAGACTTATGCAGGCTTAAGTAATGCAAGAGGAAATAAGTTGCTTAGAATTCAAAGATAAAATCATACAGCATGGTATAAGCTTGTACATGGAAGCTAAACTAAGATATGAACTGGACTGGAGGTAAGTATTGGAGCCTTGCTGCCAACAGTGACAATGTCCCTCGAGATGTGTAGTGTGGGGACCGGACTACATGTCTTATTGAATTTGATATTGAATTTATTCTTGTTAGCCTATGCCCATTGGATATACATAACTGTCCAGCATAGATGTGCCTTGCCAGGGGCGACATGTTCGCTTGACGAGGAGATGTCTGCCACTGATAGCGTGAGGGACGGCTCAGAGGTGGCTATGGCGGTCTCTTGATGCGGGTTAGAGCAGATCCTGGTATAATTCCACGGCAGCAGCGGTCAGGGCATCGGTAGCTTGGGCGGTGTGCCCAGCTTACAAGTGGCAGCTCTGCTGTGTTTTCGGCTGTGGTATATGCTGCCTGTAATCCTGCGGACGGAGCTGCTTGAAGGGAGGCAGCGTTGGTAGCGTCGCTGCCATTTTGGCGTCCTGGCGTGGAATGCTCTGTGTCCTGCAGGCTCGGTGGGCCAACGTTGGGGGTAATTCCCTCCAGTGTGGACCGGGATAACCCCCCCGGTCCATGGGGGGGGAGCAGGACCCGCGGGACGCATCACTGAGCTGCTTCACGGCTGCCAGGTTCCAAAACAGGACGGCGGCCGTCCGCCCCGTTCTACACCCACATGGGCTGCAGGCCCCGAAGCCTCACATCACCTTCTGGGGCTGCTAGACTCCCGATCTCGGGGACCACAGTGGCACCGGCAACTACCTGGACACGGGAGGTACTGTCTTGGCTCCGGGGCAGGCTGTAAAGTTGGTATTATCCTCGAAATAGGCCAAATCCCGCAGGAGCCCCTCCAGCCTGCGACCGGTCAGCATGGCGGTCGGGCCCCGCCCCCCATGTTCTTCCTTTTTCACCCTCTATTGGTCATGTGTCCCTTGATCTGTGCATAGAATTAACATTCACTGGCTTTCATAATTGGGCAGGCCCTTTGTCCATCATGGCAAACAGAGCTGCTTTTTTGCCTCCCACCCAAAAAAAAAAAAAAAAAAAACAGCCTCTTCTCCATTCCACCCCCCTTTTTTTCCTGCTGTCAAGAATGAATTACAATAAAAACAAGCATGTTCTGCATTATGTGAGTCATTTGTTCTGGGACTCCATTTTGGCATTTTTGAAATTGGAATTTTGTCCGATCACCTGATTGGCCAGAATTCAGATGAATTACAGTTAGGAAACTACATAGTCTCAAAGTCTAGTAATAGACATCACAGTCTCCCCATCTATTTTGACAGCTCTCTATCCTAGATGATTAGAGGGATTTGCATGCCCATTTTCTCCTAAATGATTAACAAAACCAATATGTTTTCTAAGACGGCACACTGCAATTGTATCTGAAGCTGCAGTAGAAATAGATATTACCACCCAGCACCTTGACCTCTGATGTTTTTTAACTGAAATACATTATTGCTGCAAGATAAGATAACTAAATGTACTGTCATTTGTACAATCAGATGGACCACTAGCAATATTTATCTCACTTGTACTCATTTTTATTTATTCCAGAATGATATGGATGAAATGATAGACCTCTCTGAAATACGACAGGAGATTATGGGAAAGATCACCACAGTCATCAGCAAAGTAATAGATTACAAGGGGCGATATGATTCCTATTCCTATTTGTGGACAGATGACAGATTGGAGTTCATGAGACAGTTCCTGCTGTACGGTCATGTATTAACCGCTGAAGAAATTGAGGCTCATGCAGAAGATAACGTTCTAGAATGTCCTCCTACAATTGAACAGTTTAAGGAACAGGCAAGTGCCACCAGACGTTTACTGTAGATTCCTACATGTTGGACTTGTAAGTTTAAAAATATATTTCAAGTAACAATCATTTTCATGTATTTTTTTTTTCTTTGCAGATTGACATTTATGAAAATCTATACATTCAAATTAGCTCGTCTGAAGATAACAAAGTATTTGAAAACTGGTTTAGGGTGGACATGAGACCTTTTAAAATGTCACTGCTAGTCATTATAAAGAAATGGAGTTGGATGCTCAAAGAGCACCTTCTGAGATTTGTCATTGACAGGTAATATTTTTGACTCAGCTGTTATCTGTATTATGATTTTAATTAAGATGTGAAATCTTTATATACTGAGTAAAAAAGATTCTGTACATAATGCATATAGTTTACATAAAAGACAAATTTGTAAGACAAGTGAGAATTGCGCTCATTAATAAAATGCACTCTTCTGAGTGCACTTTTTAATAAATGTGTAATTTGTGTTACATTATTCTATACCTGTCTGTTATTCTGTTCAATATATAACTCACTGGAGAATATAAAAAGATCAAAATATGTCTATGTACAAGAGGGAATCTGTGAGCCTATTGTTTTCTTAAAGAATTTTGTTTATTGCATGAAATATTCTTTATATTTTGACTTGTTTGTAACTGTTTTGTACAGCACTACTTATTTAACTGGCACTTTGCATATTAGATTATTCAAGGCCTTATATAATGACTGCATCATTCACTGTGAGTGATGCCCTGATCTACAAAGCTTCATATGTGTAAGTGTAAAGGGTTATGTATTTATTTTCTGTAGATCTTGCTTCATGATATTTTGTTACTCTTTTCGCAGCTTGACAGACTTGGAGCAGTTTATTAGGTTGACAGACTCTGCTCTGCAGATTGACATTCCGGAAGGAGATTATAAGGCACTTGTTGGCATCATGGAGCATCTTCTGGCCGTGAGGGACAGACAGGATGCCACGGATAATCTGTTTGAACCCCTTAAACAGACTATTGCACTATTAGAAAACTATGGACAGAAACTCCCAGACTTGATATATACACAGTTGGAGGTATTCAGAAACATGTTTAAGAACTTCAAACAATGTCTACAGTGATGTTTTGTGAGTTAGAAACACCTTGATGTTTAAAGGGACACTATAGACACCTAAACAACTTTAGCTTAATGAGGCAGTGTTGTTGTATAGAACATGCCCCTGCAGTCTCACTGCTCAATTTTCTGCCATTTAGGAGTTAAATCACTTTGTGTACACGACCTTTGTCACACCTCCTGCAAATGACTTACACAGCCTTCCTAAACACTTCCTAAAAAATAACCTACATTTTTTTTTTCAATTGCACAGTCTGTTTAATCTAGAATGTCTTATCTCCTGCCTCCCGTGTGTAATTAAAATTAAAATTACAAGGAGATAAAAACTTGTAAAGCAAGTTAACTGTCTGATTGAAACCATTTTTTTTATGCAGGCTGTGTAAATCACAGCCAGAGGAGGTGTGGCTAGGACTGTGTAAACAGAAAGTGATTTAACTCCTAAATGGCAGAGAATTGAGCAGTGATATTAATATTGATTTTTTTATATAATTATTTGTCATACTCATTTTAAGAATCCAGCCATTGGAAAATTTCAGCCAAGGCCACATTTCATATATGTCATGATTCCAGCAAGCATGTCTATCTACCACATATCTATTGTAAAAATACCTGTGTAGACCAGTGTGTCTCAAACAATATTTTAAAATCCATTTCAACAGGAATTACCGGAAAAATGGAATAATACCAAAAAAATTGCCATTTCTGTAAAGCACGACCTTGCTCCTCGCCAGACGCTAGAGGTTTCCATTATAAGAAAAAAATGTGCTGCTTTTGATGTAAGTGAAATTAACAATAGGTTATACATTCTTTATGTTTGTTTCTCATATTCATAAGTGTTTTGAGGCTTGCTAATTAAAGTTATGTTATATAATATATATTTTTTTTTTTTATACCACTCAGATTAAGCAAGCAAATTTCAGGGAGACGTTTTGTTTGGATGCACCATTCTCATATAATGCACAGAAGCCGTATTCACGTCTTGATAAAGTGAGTAAAATGTTGATATTCCATATGTCAGGCAAGTATTAAGAAGCCTGCAGTCACTCAAAATTGTGTTATTGTCAGAAACAACAAATAGATTGAGAGATAGGACAGAGTGAGCCCTTAGAGTGGCCCTATGTAACAAGAGCCTAAATATAGATAAATATAATATAGTGTAATTAAAAACAGGAGAATGACAAGGACAATCATGAAGTGCAATCACTAGAAATCGCAAATACACGGAAGCAGCAGGAGCAATGTACCAGCATAAGAACATTGATTATGGAACGACTTTTGTGTTAACTGTAACTTACTGTTAAAGGACCTGCAGTCATTCAAAATTGTTTTATTGTCAGGAATGACAAGTAGATAGCTGCTCACAATATATATTGCAAGATCCTAGCCACAAGGGATGAGACAGAGCAAAATGCATAGATAATTAGAAAAATGATATCATGAAACATGAGCATCGCAAGGACAATCAACAAAGAACAATAGCTAAAAATCGCAATACAGAGAGGCAGCAGGAACAGCTAAAGAACATTGATTGTAGAGTGACTTTTATTTTGTGTTAAGTGTAAGTTTAAAATTAGCCAGAGTTTGAAAAAAGAAAAAAAAAAAAAACAACAACAAGTTTCTTGTTGGAACACTTGTCGTGACATGTGGCTTAGTGTCACTTTCTAATGAATAAAACATTTTACCTATAGCTAAGGCTAGCCAATTGCTTTCATATCCATAGATTAAAAGGTAGTCCCAGGGGAGGAGCTTGTCTGCAAACTTGATCAGACACCATTTCTGCAAGCTCCAAACAGATTAATCAAATCACACCGAATATCCATAAATCTGGAACCCATCCAGCCCTATAAAGTGGCTAGAACGCATCTACAGAGCCCGCCGAGCAACTAGATGCCTTTCTTTCTCACCCAGAAGCAGACCAAACAGAAACGAAGGTTTGGGGCCTACCTCTCACTGACACCTCAAGGCCTGGAGACGCTCCTAGGAGGCCTGGCCACTATAAGAGTAACATTGGACCTGCCATCTGAAACTCCTACCACTCACACGCCTGCAATGGGCCACCGCTCGCAAAGACCTGGCACGCTGGCAGATGGTAGGGTTATTGGGGCCATATTACAAAGGCGCACCCAGCCTAAGCATTCTCCTGCTGCAGATCCGCGAGACGTCCCCGGAACTCAGGTACAGACACTGCACGGGCCAGACCTGGTAGCAGACCATCAGGCATCACAACAGGTGGCACAGCCACCTACCGCTGACTCGACCCCGGCTACAAAGCACAAATTAAAAATACTACTGGCAGATATACATAAACATCTGGCAGCAGAGCTAGCACCCATCAAAACAGACCTGCAGGCAGTGAGAGACCGCATACAGGCCTCAGAAGAAAACATGGTTGGAGTACAAACCCACCTGTCCACGCTTCAGGACTCAGTGCAACAGCTCTGGACACAACAAGTGGCCATGTCAGCCCGACTGACAAACATGGAAGACCGCCAACACCTTACTCATGTCAAAATTCGTGGTATACCCATAACCATCTCAACGGAGGAACTGGTGCACTGTGCTAGATGCATACTGGCATATTGTCTCACGCTACAGCTAAAAAGTGTCCATCGACGGGATATTCCACCTACCTAGCTCCTCAAAATCACCACCTAATTTGGCCCGGGATGTGATTCTCAGATGTCTGACAATCCACGAAAAAATCATCATAATGACTGCACTCACAGGCAAAACGCCTCTCAACCTTGAGGGCACACCACTGACATTCTATCAGGACTTGTCAAGAGCCACACTCCTTTGGTGAAAGTCACTTGGCCCAGTCACAAGTCATCTAAGAGAAGCTAGAAAGGAATATAGATGGGGGGCCAATGGCTCCTTGAACGTAACCCATCATGGGACGTGCCATACCCTCACATCAGCCGCAGAAGCACCTACTTTTCTGGAAAAGCTGGGGTTGATAGCTCCAAATACCAGCCCAGCAGCGGGACCCTCCACAGAGTCTTGGAATTCGGACACTATTGTTCCCTTCACTCCGAGACCAAGCACCACCCGAGCTCCAGTACCATGACTGGGACGAGGACTCTCTTGACTGCTGGGTGACACCATGTCTAAAAGGCAAATTGTCTACAAGTCCCACGGACACAGGAGTTCCGCTCATACTTTTAAGTTTTAAGTTTTTTGTTTTTTTTTCACTTTGTTTGGCATTTTTAGCTGCAAGCTCCACCTGTTATTTTGTGCAAACAAGAGGCCCATTGGAGGCTCAGACCCACCGCTACATAACGCGGCCACTCGCTAGGGCCACTCAGACCACAGAGATATAGGACCATTCGGTACCTAGAAGTCGGCAACTAATTGGTGACACCCATGCAAGTACCCCCCGCATCCTCCTTGGTTAGGGGACACTACTCAAGATGCCAGGCAGTAAACTATTAGCCTACCTTGCTAATCAAGTAAACGACCCACCTACCCCGGGTAGGATACCTCGCAGAGTAATGGCTGCCATGCCTTGCCCCTCCATCACCTGGAGCTCCACGCTCCCAAGTACTACCATATGCAACAGTCACGCATATAACACTCAGACTGCACCTAACAGCATACACATTATCCAGCCCTCACTGTGAGGATCACCCACAAACACCAGACTATTGTTTTGTCCACAGGCAGGCAATGTCTTGATTTCATGTTATAAAAACAAAGTGCATTGTTTTCATTTTGTATCACTCATGGAATCCATGTCTATCTTCTTTTCAATCTTGCTATCTCATGTCCGTGTGAACAATATGCACTGTAAAAAAAAAAGTAAGTATAAGCTGTACAACATAACACATAGAATAATTGTTCATCTAGATTTGGAGACTGGGTTTCGGGCGATCGTCAATTCAGTCAAAAAAACTAATTCTGTGCTGTTGCATGCCCTTATCCAAAAACAAATGAAATGATCAATAGTCAAGCCATTTCAATTGCTTCAAGATTCAGGGTTAAATTTGCACTAGCAGCTGTAAGTAAATAACTAAAAACTGCCAGTGGGGTGTCTAGGGAGATTTTATACTACTGTGTGCCCCCACTTGCTATGCTACAAGTGTTGACATGTCTGTTAAATATCAAGCGGCCATGCAGCTGCGAATTGCTATTTTTTTTGTTAGCAGACATGCCCCCACGGCAAGGTGAGTGGGGGCATGGGGTAGGTATGAAACCACGACCCTTTAAAATGTGACTCCCACATTAGTTTTTTTTTTTTTTTACTATTTGATGTGGTGGCTGGATATCAAGTGCAAGTGATTAACCCTCACAGCATTTTGGCCAAATTTTGGCACAACCTCTGGGCTAACACATTGCTGAATTCTGTAGAGCCCAAACAAAATATTAAATTCAGAAGATTTTGTTAAAAAAAAAAAAAAATCTCTCCATGCATATATAATTCTGAAGATGATCTTCTGGCCATTTATCATGCACTTACAGAAGTATATAATACTTGTTTTGGATATGACTTACTTGTCTTGGAAATTAATATTTTTGCTGGAAGTTATTAATGATAGATTTTGGCAATCCACAGGCAAACCAGGATATTTACAAACTGGAGGAAGAATTGCTGCATATTCAGGAATCCGCTGACCTCTTTGAAGTTGCTGTTCCTGACTACAAACAAATGAAAACATGTCGCAAAGAGATAAAAATATTGAAAGAATTGTGGGATATTATAATCACTGTTAGGGTATGAAATGATGATTACTTTTTTTTTTTAATAATTTTATTCGTTTATTATATTATTATTTAAGATTAAAGTGAAGACTCAGCTTAATCTATATCACATACCACAGTCCGAGAGCTCAGAGTTACCACATGGCTTCTTTATTGCCTCTTAAACCGACAGTTGGTGAACAGCCTTTATCAGGGCGGGGGCATGCTGGGCTTTTCAGCATTTGTTACAAATTCTTCTTTTATTTAGTCAGCACATGAATGGTTGGTTGAGCATCGTAGAATTTACAGAAAGTCTACTGTAGGGAAGATCGAGTTGCCTCTATTTAGAAATGATCATTGATAACTTTGTGTCATTGCAGTGTTACATTGTATCTACACACAATCTTTTTAGGATTTTATATCAACCAAATGTTCTCTCAGTGATCTACTTATCTTATTTATCAACCCTCTTTTATCTAACTAAAATGGCTTAACAATTAGTCACTACATAAATATCATATTAGCCAGAGACTAGTTATTTTGACTATTGATCTCTAATGTAGCAAAGTCATAGTTATGTGTATAATACTTGGCTTTGTATAGCTCTTGTGAAACAATCTATTCAACCCAATAGTTAATCTTTCTGTGGTTTGTGGTTTTGGCCTGTAACTCTGAGACAACCTAAGTCCAATTGTCCTATCTTTTGCAACCTTCTGTGCTATCACACTTGAGCAATGTTATCGTTAAGAACAGTTTGACTTGGCAGGGCCAACCTCAGCGCACTGTGGCCTCAATGCACCTCTCTGTGGCCACAATGTGAAAATAGATTAGTAAAATGTTCTAGTCAACCACTAAGCATATGTAAGTGAGCTTTTGGTTTAATACCGATGTGATCACATTAAGTAGTTATTTATTTAGATATCTTGAAGAAAATGAGGCAATTCTAAGCCAACTTTAAACGTAACATATACACACAACTTTAGTATTCCCTTCTGTACAATTATGTGTATTCCCGAAGGCCAAGCCTGACAAACCTGTCTGTGATCTCTGTCAGTTGTATTAAGAGTTTGAAGGCTCGTAGCAGTGAGGACTTGAGTATGATTGACACTGTGTTCAGGGTAAGTATTCTAACTTCAGACATTGTCTCGATAAAGAAAACTGTCAGGAATCTCAGTCAATCCACGACACTTTCAATTTGTTTATTTCCTATTGACAATGATACAAATGTACAGATGCATTAACAGTATTTTGCGCTTATTCTTCCAGAGCAGCATCTCTGATTGGGTGAAAACTCAGTGGAGGCAAATTAATGTTGAACAGATGGATGTTGAGCTGAGAAGGTTTGCAAAGGCAAGTTATACAATTATAAAGCTGCTGCATATATATATATATGTATATATATATATATATATATATATATATACACTAAAAGCTATATATTCTTTTCTTAAATCTTCAGTCTGGTGTGCGCTTTTCAGTTATTTTAAGACATCTTGAATGCTAGCTGATTTGTCATCTCTGTTTGTTCGTGTTACTTACTCGACAGCTGGTGTTGTACTTGCTTGTCTTGTTTGACTTAAACAAAATATTAAAAACAAAACAAAAGATAGTCTCTGCTATTAATGCACACGCTTCCTTACTTTGAATATTTTAAAAAGTCACAGTATTATACAGGCTTTATTACTGAATATTGAGATGTTGGTTCCACGTCAATATTTATTCCATTAAAGATAACTTCCTTTAAAGTCATGACTGCATTCTTCAAGTACATTTAGCTGTTACTGCAATAGATATTGGGGCATTGGGGTCTTTAAACTGTTGGGGTATTTAAACTATCCAATGATTACAATTTGATGAGTTGCAGGCTTTCTCCATAATGCCAAATCCGGGTTGAAATACATAGTCTTCTGCATTTATCTATCTGAGAAGAACATCCAAACACTCTTTATGGAGAATAATAATCTAAAAATAATTTGAAAGTGTTTGGCTTTTAATGTTATCAGACTAATTTATTAAAGTGAGAATTATCAGGAATTTAAAATCTAAGGCCAAGGTAGCTGAAGCAGAAATATTCTGCAATTCAACTATATTTTCACTCCGGTTACTTTGGCCTTAAATTTGAAACTTTCTATGGAAATCACTTTTAATTCCAGGCAGTTTTCACTTTATTAAAGAACCCAATGTGGTCGGTGTGAGCAAATTTGCAACAATTGCCTGGATGCATTCAGTTTCTGAACTAAAATCAGTGCTTATTGCATCCGAATCTTACACAGAGTATACAATTCTGAATATTCACAGACCACCAATTTTTCTGCACTAGCAGCCAGTGGACAAATAGGTAAAAATCAAGGACCACTTCTGAGCTGTCCCTTTAAACAATATTACTGTTTCTCAACCTGATTTGAAATGTAAGCCCTGGCTTTGCCTGATCTGAACCGGCTTGTGATGTAATTTACTAAAACTGAATTAAACAAAAATTAAAGAAAACAAAACATAACTTCAAGGTTAAAGCAAGTTCTAAGTTATATTTAATGTTTTATTCAATTATATCATTTCCAGGAGAGTAACTGTTACCTTTTAATAATAATGTCAACGTATTTCACTAGGCAGGGTACATTTATCTTGCACTAATTTTCAGATAGCTCTTGGACGTTATTATATGTTGTTGTTATTATCTATAGCGGTGTCTATAGTGAACTATGCGGCCATGTAGTTTAAAAAAGGGATTCATTTTCTCACCACAGAGACAATACAAACAACTCTCTTATTAAAATATATGGTTTCTCCTATCATTCCGTTTGACCTGTTTATTCAAATAAAGTCTTACTACCATCTTAAAGGGACGGTAAAACCATTTTATGTGGCTGACGGTCAAAAGTGTTCCAAACACTTACACTGACCCTCCGCTGTTTGAAATATAATTCTTTAGTTGCCCTGGACTTGTATTAATGCAGATGAGATCTGTATTATCGTTACCCAAGGTTAGACAAATTTGTATAAGTTGACAGTAATCACATACATTCATTTTTATTTTATAATAATAATTTCACACTATTAATGTAATTTAATATAGAGTCACTTTTCAGAAAGCTTGTAAAATGGCGTGCTTGAGTACAGTGTTATAGAGGGGTTGCAATAAGCGTACATTTTAATCATTTTTTGTATAGTATCTTAACCAATATTTTGTTTCACAGGAAATGTGGTCATTAGACAAATTAGCCCGCTCATGGGATGCATATGTAGGCTTGGATTTAACTATAAAGAATTTGATCACATCTCTGCGAGCTGTAACCGATTTACAGAATCCAGCGATTCGAGACAGACACTGGCATCAGTTAATGAGAGCAACAAAGGTCAGTTCCTCACCTTCTGCTGATTAAACTAAAATGCAAAGATTAAAAACAAGGCACAGCAAATTCCATATTAATTTAATGTTTGCTTGTCTTTAGTCAGAATCTAGACATCATTTATGTGACATCTGTTTCTTATTGCATTAGCTTGATATAATGACCACTGTCTGTGCAAACTGTAGGGCTCTCAAAACAGTTTCCATCATGAAATATTCCTTCTCCTTGTATTTTTGTGTATTATGCTCAAGCATAACTTGATATTTTAATTACTTAATACTAAATAATGATTCTAATTGAGTTTTTGTTCGGGCAATTTTAACAATTTGTATTTACCACAGACAAATTTAGGAACCTTAATTCTTAAAAAGGTGCCTTTGATTACTTACAGATCACTGCGTGCAGGTCATTTGAAATTTTATTTTTTGAAATTTTGAGAATCATTTTTTTTTTTTTTGAGATAGCTTAGGGAAATTGACCAACTTTTACATTTTACATTTACATTTACATCAGATACATTTACATTTAAATTTACATCAGATACCCTAAACTATTTAATAACACAGTCAAAATGGTACAGCTTTAATATATGAGATAATAATGTGTAATATGTTAGTTACGATTGCTAAAATAATTTTGAACATGATCCAAACTAATGTAGGCCTACATGGCATTAAACGATACTCGTAAACGTTTTATTTTTTTAAATTCTTTTTATCGAATGATTTTACGTTAACAAAGAAAAGTCACATACAAAAAAAGACAAAAGCATACACACCAGTGATAATGCATATGTTCTACTAAAGAGAATAGAAGAATCAGTATTCTGTATTATATGCATTATACAAATACCAATTACAGACAAAAAAGGACCAAAAAGGCGGTCAGAGCTCACAGATTACAATATTAGATATCATTATTTTGATTTTCAATGGAAATAATAGTTGAGAATTCGTTTTGGTCATCTACCCAGAGTTGTGAGGACCATTGTTCTATATAATGGGACCATCTTTCTAGCTTATTATTTTTTTTTGCAAAAGGGGAGGTTATATAGGTATATTTCTTCCCCGTGTAAATTTGCTAAATAATTCGGTTTTTTTTATATGTGCCCATGAAAACACTAGTGGGTCTTTCCATGAACGAGCAATCAACATTTTAATCGCAATAAAACAATGGATAATTAGGCATTGGTCTAATTGCTCTAGGATGAGTCAGTCTAGATGTAGCAAGGCTACAGTTGTAAATTTAAAAAGTTTAATATCCATATTTTCTAATAGAGCAAATATCCAATGCCATATTATTTTTATACCTATACATCCCCACCAAATATATTCATATGTACCCACCTCTAGGTTACATCTCCAACAAACCTCAGTATAAGTTGGATAGATGTTATGTAACCTGTCTGGGACATAGTACCACCTGTTGGTTACTTTATAGAATGTTTCTACGTAATTTAAACAGTGTATATTTTTTTGTGACATAGTGAAAACCTTGTACCAATTGTCCTTGTCAATATTACAGCCTAGTTATTTTTCCCACTGAAATATTGCTGATGGATAAGGGATTGAGGAGGTTTATTTTATACAATCTATGTTTTTGGAAATGGGCCTTTTGACATTATTATAGTTAAACAATCCTAATAAAGGGGTACCAGAAAGGCTCTCAAAACATGAATATTTAAAACATTTTTGAGTCTTATATAGGTAAATAATTATTGGCTTGGTAAGGAGAATTCCTCTTGTAATTGGGGAAAAGTTTTGATATTGTTTCCTTGAATCAATTGTTTAATATAACCTATCCCAGCCGTCATCCAGGTTTCAATGCTAAGATCCTCTATAAATTGTTCTAGTATACCTATCTGAAGATACGGCAGGATCTCGTAAACATTTTATCAAAACAGAGCATCAACATTGAGAAAACAGGAAGCGGAAAAACTATACTTCCTTCTGTAACAACTTGCTACATCTCCACCTACTGTCCAGTCTCTTAAACATACTTTTGTATAATGCATGATATTGCATCGCCAAAACAATACAAAATACTTTGTCATTGTAAAATGTTTTTGAACATAGGGGCACTCATCTGCTGTCACCCATTAAATGACAGTGGGAGGTACAGATATATTACATAGATAAACATATTCGTGCTTTAATACCATATCTACACAAGTCGTTCACTGAAACAATATAGTTACACAGTATATAGTGACTGCTCTAAATTTGGAGCGTCATTCACACAGCAATATTTTTAGGGTTCATCCCTGTGTTTGGCTTTTTGTCCAATTGGGAAGGCTTCCTGTGACAGTCCTGGAGTGGCACTAAATGTGTACTAAATATTAATTCAACCTTGTTTATGTGTCAGTTTGATAAATATACAGCAACAGAAATCACTGTTCTCATATCTAAAAATAACAGAGTTACAGAAAATGTAATGGGAACGGTACGGTACACCTGATCACTGCAAATGTGCACAGTAACAAAATGACATGCTCTACATATTACATGGAGTAAGAATGTGCCCATTATCCTTCATTATGCCTCATATCCTAAGCACAGCTGCAACATACTTATGTAAGCTTGAATGTTTGTGCCTGCAATAGGTGCATACAAAGAGGTATTGCACTACTGGTGCATACATTCATTTATCTGCTCATCAGACAGATGCTGAATGTAAATCTTTCAGGTTCAAGCATCTATTTCAGATACATCATAAAGACTTTGCATGTTGTCTTGGATATACACATTAGATAAAATATGGCTTCTATTATCTGTAGTCTGACATTCACACTTCTAGCCCTTACAGGGGTTTTCTTTGTGCCACATAACCCTGGAAGGTAGTTTTACTTTTTTACCAATTAAAGTTTCCTGGATTTGATTAACATAGACATTCATAAAAGTTCAAATGGCCCTTTACCAAATGTGGCAAAACCATCCTACTGCATACAGGGCCATTAGGACTGCAAAATCCAGACAAATGGAATTCAAATTGTGGATTTTTTGCGAAAAATTGACAGATAGGCCCATAAATGGGCATATGAGTACAGAAATGGAAGTCTCTCCGCCGTAAATCTATTTTTTTGAGACCATTTTCTTGGCTCTTTTTGGCATCGAGGTATATCCTTGTAAAATATCCTGGTGAATTGCTTCTCCTGAAAAGTGGTTGATAGGTTAAGTTATTCTTAACCTATAGTGATTTTGTGTTTCCAAGACCAACTTTAACTGACTCCACCTCAGCCTCATGGCTTTTTAATGTGCAATGTTTTGTATATTCTAATAAAGTTGTTCTATTTTGTATTTATTGGAGAAACTTCCATTTCTGGACTTGTATGCAGTTTCTGGGCCTATCTGTCCATTTTGTAGCACAATCGCATTATTGTGGGTTACCCCCACTTGGAGCCTCTTCCAACACATGAATTTGGTTGCCTAGTGGAACCTCTTTGATATTTGTGCAAATGGGCCTGAAGTCTGGATTTCAGAAGCACCCAATGCTGCCAGATGGCTAAAACGTGGGCCGAATTAATTAAATCCATGCTGGAGGTTTCAACTCTGGGACCGAATTTTAAAAAATCGCTAGCATCCAGTAGGTGATTAGTTAAAAAAACGTGGTGGCACAAGGCTAATTATATGGTGGCTGGCGAGCTGCAACAAGAAATAAAAAGGTAAAAAAAAAAATGATATAAATATATAAATAATACCCCCACTTTACTGTAATGGAGGTATTGCACCTCACCTGCCATGGTGATACTTAATTTGAGGGCCAGACTTTCATTATTATTATTATTTATAAAGCAAAAACAATTTCGTAGCGCTGTACAGATGTATTTGTAACCAGACAAGTTTGATGCACAGGAACAGATGGAT
The DNA here is from genome assembly GCF_036172605.1 of Pelobates fuscus. Lineage (NCBI taxonomy): Eukaryota > Metazoa > Chordata > Amphibia > Anura > Pelobatidae > Pelobates > Pelobates fuscus. The sequence goes on along the minus strand of NC_086320.1, from coordinate 324,474,676 downwards.
TGAGGGCCCTGCTCAATGAGCTTACATGCTAGAGCGAGTGGGGTATAGTGACACAAAAGGTAAGGGTAGGCTAGAAAAGTAGGTTGCTAGGATAGTGTTCATTGAGGGCTTAGTGTTTTGTTTTGATGACAGTTTCAGGAGAGGAATCAGGGTGCGGGAGGGAAAGCTGTTCACAGTTTAAATTATATGCTTTCCTAAAGAAGTACATTTTGAAAGATTTTTTTGAAGGAGTGGAGTTTGGGTGACAGTCTAACAGAGGGGGGAAGGGCATTCCATAGGAACGGTGCCACCCTAGAGAAGTCTTTAAAGTGAGCATCAGAGGTAGGAGTACGAACAGAGGTTAGACGTAGGTCTCCAGTAGAGGGTAGGGGCCTAGACGGGACATATTTGTCTATTAGTGAGGATAAGTAGGTGGGAGCAGCATTGTGTAGAGATTTGTAAGCAAGTGACAGGATCTTAATTTGGTCCCCATATCTTACAGGAAGCCAATGGAGGAACTGACAAAGGGGGGAGTTGTGGGAGGTGCGGGCCGACAGGAAGATTAGCCTCCCTGCCGCATTCATTATAGACTCTAACGGGGCAAGTTGGAAACACGTAAGACCACTGAGAAGCGGATTACAGTAGTCAAGGTGTGAGAGTACAGCAGCATTGACAAGCACCTTTGCTGTATTAGGTGTAAATTAGGTTCGGATGCGCGCAATGTTTTTGAGATGGAAGCGGCAGGATTTGGCGATTAATTGGACATGAGGGGTAAAGGAGAGGTCAGTGTCAAAGAGAACATCTAGGCAGTGAGCCTTAGAGGTAGAGCAGATGGTAGCTCTATTGACTTGGAGAGACACAGACAAGGAAGTAGCAACACTTGAGGGAGGGAAAACCAGAAGTTCTGTTTTGGACAGGTTCAGTTTAAAGAAAATTTAAAATTTGGAAACAGCAGATAGGTAGTCAGAGACACGAGTCAAGAGGGGTGGTGAGAAATCAGGGTAGGTGAGATCTGCATAAAAATGATACTGGAAGCCAAAGGAGTTGATGAGTTGAACAATACCACTCATGATTCCTCAGGTCTAAGTCCATTCTTTGTTACTTATGGTCGGCATCCTACTGTCTTGCCTGCTGCATTTTCCAATACTGCCATTCCTTCTTTGGATTTTCATTTGAATCTCATATGTGACACTTGGACTCAGGTTAATGATGCTTTAAACGTTGCTGCTGCTCGTTTTAAATGCCAGACGGACAAGCGGCGTGGTGCCACGTCTGTGTACCAGTTTGGTGACAAGGTTTGGCTTTCTTCACGACATATCAGGCTGAAGGTACCCTCTATGAAGTTTGCACCCAGATACATAGGCCCTTTTCATGTCCTTCGCAAGATCAACCCTGTTTCTTACTCTCTGCCCTGCCTGCTAATCTTCATTCCGAATACCTTCCATGTCTTCTTGCTTAAACCTTTGGTTTGTAATAAGTACACATACTCCTTCGGTTTCAAAGTCAGTTCTGTTGTTGATTCCAGGTTGTCCCACAGTTTTCTTCAATATTTGGTCAACTGGAGGGGTTATGGTCCCGAGGAAAGGTCTTGCGACAGTGCCGCCCAATCCTCCAAGAAGACGAGTCCCGGCTGGTGTGGCGTTCTAAGGGACGCCGGCCGCTGCGGTCCCTTTCTTACTGTTAAAGGGCGCACTGGCCACATTAAAGATGGCACCAGCGTGCATGTGACGTCACCTTATCGATGCACACGCACGTTTTGCGGTCATGTACTAACCAATCACAGCACTGAGAGGCATATTTAAACCCTGTAATGCCTTTTTTTCAGTGCCCTGTAATGGTTTCTACTTGTTGGTTGTCACAGAGCGCGTTCTTGGTATATTTTTCTGGTATTTGACTTTGGCTATTGTTTTTGACCTTCCCTACTTCTGGTATCGTGACCCATGGCTAGTTATTCGTATTGTCTCATTCTGTATCCCCGACCTAGGCTTGTTCTTTGACCATTCTCTTTTACGTTAAGTCCGGCCATTCTAAGATCCGGTATACGTTGTTGTGTTAATATAGTTTTGCATGTTGGGTCACATAGTAATCATGACAATTGGTAGATGGGGATAGACGGCATGGTGTTGGGATGAGGTTTGTGTGGTTTCTGATTGACTTAGAGTGAGTAGAGCAGATGACCACCCCTGGGTTAGGAGAGTCATCCCCAGATGCTAGAAGCAGGAGGAGAGATAGAGACAAAGGTTGTGAGCGGGTTTTATATGGATGAGGTCTGGGATGAGATCAAGTGGGAGAAGGATGGAGATAATAGAGAAAACAGTGCAGGGCATGAGATGAAAGAAGGGGGGAGTGTAGCATAGATGGGGTTAATGTGGAGGTTGTTGGGAGGTTGAGGGAAGTAGGTGTAAGGACAGATTTTGATACTGAGGGAGAAAATGGAAATTAAGAGGAGGACAAGATAGAGCATTACTCAAATGGGTATGCACGTTCAGAAAAAAACTTGGAAGTAGGCCAGGGGAGGCACAGAGAGGAGGTGTAGTGATGTAGAATGCTGGGCTAGAGTGGAACAGGCAGAGGTGAGAAAGATAAAGAGTGAGTGCTAGGGGTTAAGAGAGTATAGGAGTGTGCTGATTGCATCTAACTTGCCTATAAGCACAGATGCTTTATATGATCTTGTGGTCTAAGGCATTAGATTGGTGGAGTTGGATTAAAAAAAGATATGCAAAACTTGATCATCAATTGGCACCACCAGGTTGTTATGCCTGTATCTGTTTTTCTTGCCAAGTTAAGTTCTTCCTGTAAATGGTTAAAACACGTTATCAATGTTACAGTCCTGTAAGTACTGGATACAAATGTTTTCAGGCAAACCTAATTAATGTTATTTAAATAATGTATCTGAAAAAAATGTTTTCTTGGCAGGTGCAATTTTCAATGACTGAGCAAACTACCTTATCAGATTTACTAGCTTTACAATTGCACAAGGTGGAAGACGATGTTCGTAACATTGTAGACAAAGCTGTGAAAGAGATGGGCACTGAAAAGGCAAGTAGAAACAAATCTAGTGGCACATAGAGTAAAAGTTGGTATTGTCTTGCCACCCATATTCTGTCCACTTGATTAAAGTATAACATGAGTGCTTAAGTTTACAATGTCCTGTTACCTGCTTGAAGTCTGATTGCCCATTTGAAAAATGCATCCATAAATGAAATTTTTATGATAGTGATTCCCCTTTAATTTGCTTAAAAAGTGCAATATTAAAAAAAATCAATCCTACAATACTTGAAAATAAAAATTACTTCTAGAGTAATAACGAAAACAATAATACGTCTTGACAAATGTCTAATAAAGAAATGACCATAGATTGTGCTCTATATTGTGAGTAGTCATGAACTGACAGCTATTATATTTTATGCCAAAATTGAGTCACTATCTTTTTCATAAACCTGTAATCAGTTGTACAAATAATCCTTTGTTGTAACCCCCAAATGTAATTAGATTTTATTTATTTTTTCTTTAAACACATTTGTAATGTATAATGGATTATAACTTGTTATGGTTATGTTTAGATACTTACAGAAATTAGTCAGACCTGGAATACAATGGAATTTTCCTATGAACTGCATCATCGAACCAGAACCCCTTTAATAAAAACAGATGAGCAGATATTTGAAATGCTGGATAGCAACCAGGTTAGTTCCTATAAAAATATGCTCTTTTTCTGTTGTATTTCTCCATTATGTTAGTGATCTTATTGGAGACTTTTTTTAAGCCAGCCAATGCCCCTTCTTTGATATTAAAGGGACACTATAGTCACCAGAACAACTACAGCTTAATGTAGTTATTCTGGTGAGCAGGGCCGGCGCCGGATCCCTGTGCCCGGAGTCCCCGCTGTGGCTCCTCATGCTGCGCCGCCTGAGCGCTTTGGCAAGCCCCAGGCGGCGCAGCACTGCTGTGTGGAGGGCGGCCGGGTTTGAGTGACCGGCAGGAGGGAGGCACAGAGCGCTCCTTCCTGCCGGTCTCTCAATGTAGCGTGGCCGGGCGGAACGCGGGACAGGAACCTCTGTTTCCTGTACCCGGCCGCTGGCGGAATGACAGGAAGTGCTCACTTAGTGCGGCCGGCCACGCTACATAGGCAGGAAGGAAGAGGAGGGTAAGGACCATTAGGGGAGGGGGGGGGGAGCAAGAACCATTAGGGGAGGGGGGAAGCAAGGACCATTATGGGAGGGGGGGGTAAGGACCATTAGGGGAGGGGAGGTGAGGTAAGGACCACTAGGGGAGGGGGGAGTAAGGACCACTAGGGGAGGGGGTAAGGAACACTAGGGGAGGGGGGGAGTAAGGACCACTGGGGGAGGTGGGGGGGAGTAAGGACCACTAAGGGGTTTGGGTGAGGGAGGACCACTAAGGGGGGGAAGGACCACCAAAGGGGGTAAGGAGGGAGGACCACTAAGGAGAGGGGAGGAGGGTAAGGACCACTAAGGGGGGGAGGAAGAGGGTAATGACCACTGGGGGGGGAGAGATTACCACTAAGGGGGTGGGGGGAGGAGGGGGAGGTTTACTAAGGGGTTTGGGAGAGGGAGGACCACTAAGGGGAGGGATGGAGGACCACTAAGCGGGAGAGGGGGAAGTGAGAAGACCACCAAGGGGGACTGCAGAGGGACAGGGGGCCAAGGTAGAGCACTAAGGGACAGAAGGGGAGAACACGGAGAGACAGGAGGGAAGGGGACATCAATAATTGACAGGAGGGGAGAGCACTATGAAAATGTTTAAAAAAAATAAAGAGCTGCTCCCCTCTCAGTCCCTATCCTACCCCTCAAACCCTCTCTTTTACACTACACACACACACACACACACACACACACACAGAAACATGCAATGCATTCCTACTCACACACAGACACACCCGAAACACACAATGCATCCCTTACTTTCACACAAACACTCATTCTCTTACACACAGAAACAAAATGCATCTCTTACACAATCAATGCACCCCTTACATACACACACTGCATTCAATTACATACACAGAAACACACCTTGCACCCCTTACACACACACACTCACACACAGAAACATACAATGCATTCCTTACACGCAAACACACACTGCATCCCCTATAAACACACTACATCCCTTACACAAATTGGTATCCCTATACACTACATTCTATAAGAACACACACACATTGCATCCTCTACAGTAACACATAAAACATCCCCTACACACATACACTCCACTAGTTTAGTTGATAACCTTGTAAGTTTAAAACCTTTGAGTGGTCAATGTTCACTGTCTGTGTGCCAGAATAATGAACAAATTACAGCACATTTACAATCAAAGTCATAACCCCATCACTTCATATAAATCCTTAGTTTTAATCCCTTTACTACCAAGTGCTATTTGATTGAGAAAATATTAACATAACATTTATTTGAAGCAAAGGATGCATAGCTAACAAAGAAACATATCATAACACAGAAAGTTTGTGTATAGATTGCATTGCAGACAAACTTAGAAATTAAAATGATCTGGGAAATGAAGAGCTTTATATAGTATACAGTGTCCTTTATATTGCAATAATTTTACACACAGGGTCTGAAATGTTAGTATAAAAACAAAAATGCTAATTTTCTTACATACAGTAGATTTGACAACATCAGCAAATAAAAATGGCAAAAAAAAACTTGCTTATGGGTATTTATAAGGATCCTGAAGGCATTACTAGCAGCACAACTTACTAAAAATGACAAAATAATGTATTATTATTATTATTATTATTGGCATTTATATAGCGCCAGCATATTCCGTAGCACTTTACAATATTATCAGAGGGGGAGATTTAACAATAAATGAGACAATTACAAAACCTTACAGGAACAATAGGTTGAAGAGGACCCTGCTCAAACGTCAAGTAGAGGTTGGGTATAAAACACAATAGGAATATTTGCATTTGAGCATAATGTCCATATACAATAAATACGGTTAAACACATATTTTTTAGATAAATTATTTAAAACTGCTATGTCAGCCTCTGGACTGCTAATGTAATTCTGACAGTAAAATTGTAGAGTTCAGGTAATCATAACTAAAGTAGAAATGAGGCTGAGTGAGTCTTTATGGACTAAATGTTATTCTGCAAAAAACTGGTATACAAAAACGTTTATACTCGATTTTGGTATTAAAGGGGTTAAGCATTAAAAAAAATGGCTTTGAGAATAAATGCTTTTTCACTCTAGACAAATCTGTCAAATGTGGCCCTTTGTAGTAAATTTCCTGCATGTCTGTAATAATATCTAGTCTATAACTGTTATTAATCGTCATATTTAACGCCAGACGCGGCAAAGGTGCTTGTCCATGCCATTGTTATCTCTCACCTTGACTACTACAATCCCCTTCGCAGTGGTCTTACTTGTCCCCAGCTTGCCCCATTACAGTCTATAATGAATGCGGCAGCGAGGCTCATCTTCCTATCTGCCCGCACCTCCCACGCCTTCCCCCGTCTGTCAGTCCCTATATATGTGCTTCCTATAAGATATAGGGCTCAATTTAAGATTCTGGTACTTGAGTAAAAGTCTCTACATAATGCTGCTCCAAACTACCTACGCTCTGTCGAAGACCTACGTCCATCCTCTGTCCGTAATTCCACTTTTGATGCTCGCCTTTAAGACTTCTCTATGGCTGCACCATTCCTGTTGAACTCCCTTCCCTTCTCCATTTTTAAACTTTCACCCTGTCTCCACTCCTTCAAAAAATCATTGAAAACTCACATATCAAGGAAAGCATATCAATTAACCCCTTAAGGACCAATCTTCTGGAATAAAAGGGAATCATAACATGTCACACATGTCATGTGTCCTTAAGGGTTAAACTGTTACGAGTTTCCATTCCCCCCATCCTTGATTTCTCTCCTTCAACTGTCCAAAAAAAATAAAAAAAATAAAACCCACTTAGCCCTCAGTTAATACTTTTCTAGCAACCTACTTTTCTACCCCTACCCTTTGTGTCACTATACCCCTCTCCCTCTAGCATGTAAGCTCTTTGGGCCCTTAACCCCTCTGTTCCGGGGCATCCAACTCGTCTGCTTACAATTACGTGTTAGTTAATCCACCCATTGTACAGCGCTGCAGAATTTGTTGGCGCTGTATAAATAATAATAATAATAATAATTTTGTGATTATGCACAATTCCCCATAATAGTGATTTGTGCAATATCTCTGCTAGATTTACACTGCTCTTCAGATAACTCTGCAGATTACTCAGACGTGAGGGTCAGCCCTCCCAATGTTTAAGACCCAGTGACTGTTTAAACCAGGGACCTGTACATACAACATGAAATAAGTGACTGCTTTGTGGTTTTCTGTTGTATCAGGTGCAGTTGCAGGCAATAATGCAAAGCAAGTACGTTGAATATTTTATTGAACAAGTGTCAAGCTGGCAAAAAAGGCTGAACCTAGCTGATTCCATCATTTATATATGGATGGAGGTTCAACGTACATGGTCCCATCTAGAAAGCATTTTTATTGGGTCTCATGACATCAGAAACCAACTTCCTGAAGATGCTAAGAGATTTGATGGAGTAGATAGAGATTTCAAGGTAAGCAAGGAACAAAATATGTAAAAAAAAAAAAATATATATATATATACCAATAAACCTATATTAACATTAAACTGTCAGAAGTAACTGTAACATAAAATTCATAATTTTAAAGGCAAAGACGAATATTAATAATATGATGAAAATTTGGCAAACTATTGGTGATACCCAAGTGTCTTCCTGTTTGAATAATTATAGTGTTAATATTAAAGGAACACTATAGGATCAGGAACAGAAATGTGCATTCCTGAACCTAACTATTTAGATGGCTCCCCCCTCTTTATTCTCCTTAAAAATATATTTGACTCACCTTTATTCCAGTGCAGCATGGGTCTGCCAGCATTGGTCCCTCCCCTGATCTGCTTCCTTAGCTAACATCATCAGAAATGATGATCTCAGCCAATCACAATGCTTTCCCATAGGAAATATATACAACAATACTCTTGTAGCATTTGTGAGTATCTCATCTGACACTTGCCATTCGAGCCTTAGATTCCCACTAATTGGAAACAGTTTTATTACACATATTATCTCATATAAATATGTAAATAATATAGAAAGAAAAAATATTGTTTGTAGAGTAGATCACCCTTCGATCTCATCATGGTCTGCTATAGAATATCAAGGCCTGTTGGTTAGTGATTTATTTAACCTTTTCATCATATTAATTGTTAGTTACTTTATTTAAATTAATAAATATATTAATTTTACTCAAAAATATATTTAACGCATCATTCTGCACGTTAGGCTTTAGTGTATAGCAAATCACACTTAACATGTGGGATAAGTATTCATTATACCACTGGAGAAGAAGTAATAAGTTTCCATAACGTGTCATTATAGGAAAATCATGCACAAAGTTACCAATACCTAACTTACCTCTCTATATACGATTAGCTGTACATACACACATTTATTACATTTTACATATACACGGTGTGTAAATAATGTGCAACAATGTATCTGAGAATGTATTTAAATTAAGGTGGGTTTTTTTTTAACACTTTTTGATCTCCTTAAAATGTTAATAGTAGTAAATGCAAACATATGTATACAGATCAATCTAGGCATATGCACATCTCTGCCAATGTGTATACACACATCTCTCCATACGTCTATAGCCTTTTATTGAATCCGGTTTTCCATCTGTCTAAACGTCTGGATACACATCTATCCTGCTGTACATATGCATATTTTTTTAATGCTGCTATATTAATGAATTATTATGACAAAATGCGTGTTAATCCACTCAGGAGCTGATGTTTGAAACTGAGAAAATAAAAAATGTTTTGGACTCAACGCATCGGCCCCATCTTTATGAACTTCTCGAGGATCTTCAGCTCAGGTAAAGATGATTACAGCTAAAACTAATTCCATTCATTTAAGACGATTGGAAGTTTTCTGTCTTCTATGAAGCAATAAGTATAGAATGTCGATCAGAAAGAAACAGAGTAAATGTGAAGTATTTCATTGTGTTTAGAAATAATAGGTATGTGCTGTTTGTATTTGTTTACTTTAATAAAAGGTGTCTGGGAATTGAATGGATATTTCCTTATATTTTCAATAATTTCTGTCTTATCAGACCAAGAGTCTGAGCAAATTTCCTGAATAAGGCTAACGATCACTCTTTAATGAAGACTACATTTTGTAATGCGTTGACTTTGAGGAGCAATAGGAAACTGGGGGAGAATATTCATATTTGAATACAAAACCGAAAACATTAATATTAATTATGCAAATGGTGGCACACATCACCCTATTCTATCAGAAGTAGTTTGATTTTGTGCAGTCATGGGGTGTTGAACTGGCATTATGCTCTGTTGACCTGGCATCTTTTAACCTATCCCAGGAAGCAACTGTATTATTACTTATGTTTGTAAGATATTAGTGTATTCCAGAGCATAGCTGGATTTTAAATACTCTTTTAAATACTACAAGATACTCTGCACACTGGTTGCCCCTATGTTGCTTCTCACTCACCCCTGGGGCGTTCCATTCCAAAGAGTATCACATGCCTACAGAAATGGAACGTTTCGGCCCACGGGGCCCTAAATCAGGTATATGCATGCTGTGGGCCAAAATGTTGTTTTTGTTGGGATGTATCATGTCCAATAAACTTGGACTCAACATTGCATAATCCAAGTGTAGTCCTCTTCTTATTTCTTTAAATACCTTTCTAGGCAATGACTTAATGTCCTCAATCCCCCAGTCAATTAATGCCCAGAGTCACTTCCTCCTCAGCCAGTGGTTGTCTTCATCTCAACAGCCAGTAAATGTTCCAATTCACTTTCACCGGTCAGTTTATTTCTCCAGTACCAACTTCTCAGACAGTTAAATTTCACCTTTACTTCTATATGAGAGTTAGATAAATTGCAATAACAAAGTTATCAAAACCTTCTACAATAGGATTTATGCAATTTCTAACACAACATATTGGTGACTTTTGTACAGTATGTGTGTATGACTGGTGTTTTGTGGGATACCAGTAGTTACAAATGTAGTTGCAAAATAATGAGGTATTGCTGTACTTTTTGATACTTTTTAATTGGACTAACAGAAATTTGCAGTGACAAGCTTTCTGAAGTAACTCACTTTATCAAGTCTAGGGCATGTGATAAATCACAATTATTTACATAGCACCAAACTATTCTGCAGAGCTGTACAATAGGTAAACAAGACACAAAATCTCACTTTCTAAAAGGATAAAGGGAAGAGCACCAAAAGATTGTCACTGCAAATTTCTATTAGTCCAATAAAAAATATATATTAAAAGATACTGCAATACTTCGCTATTTTGCATCTACATTGCAGGACTAATATGGCAACTCAAATATTAGAAAAAGAGGGAAAAAAAAGTGCAATAAAAAGGTAAGGCAGTCTCTTTGTGAAGGATCAAGGAAGAGTGGGGATCCTCACTTTGATGTTTGATTGGTAGTATATCGCGGCACAGTCTTAAGTGAGGTTCTTCAGAACATCAGAAGGCTAATAGAGTAGTATTCCAAAAGTAGAATTTTGTGATAAGAGGACAAATAAAACACAAACAATAATGACCTCTTGGTGCAACTACTACATTTATACCTATATTTGGGATGTTCTTGTGGGGATAGAGGGATCCTCACCCTTTAGATTGTTTGCTGCCTATGCTACTTTCACTCTTGTGCCCTAGTGCCCTATCACTCCTTTTGTTTTAACTCAATTATTATTACTATGTAGTTTTAGTGAAGCATTATATTTCTAGTGGGCAACAGCTATAGTCAAGTAGTCCAGTAGTTAGCTCTCTTAAAAATTATGCTGGAATAGATTCACAGAATCTCTTTGTCCAGGGGCACCTGTAAAAAGAAAATGTATGCGTCATACTGACTGTGCCATTTATTGCCTGTGACCGTTATTACACCAATAAACTATTTGTATGGTTCCCTAAAGCTCTCAGTCTGTCCATTATTCTGTACCTGTACTTGGCATCTAGAACACCCGGTCCATTCTCCTACCTAAAGGGGCACTATAGTGTCAGGAACACAAACATGTATTCCTGACACTATAGTTCCAATATCACTATTTGTCAGGAAAGTAAAAGAGTTACAACTCAGAATTGACTATTTCAACTTCCTATAGGAAAGCATTGTAATTGGCTGAGATAATGAATTCTGATGATCTCAGCCAAGGAGGCAGGGTGGGGGCGGAGCCAAATGCCACCCTGACCAGTCAGCAGCTCCTCATAGAGATGCATTGAATCAATACATCTCTATGGGGAAAGTTCAGCTGGATACACTGAACGTCAGTGCTGCACACTGTACAGCACTTCCCAAGGAAGCACCTCTAGTAGCATTCTGAAGAGTGGCCATTAGAGGTTCTCCTAGGCTGTAATGTGAACACTGCATTTACTCTTAAAAAAACAGTGTTTACAGCAAAAAGCCTGCAGATATTGACTATACTCCCCAGAACAACTACAATAAGCTGTAGTTGTTCTGGTGACTATAATGTCCCTTTAAATTAGCATGAAGAATGCTCCCTAAGATGTCTGAAACCATAAGAAAATTCTGTATCATCTAAATGGATGGAACCCTTTCCCTACAACCAGGATAGGTCACTCAAAAATATATAAAAAGTGTTACATCATTCCCAGCATGCCAATAATTTGTCATCCATGTCTTCTTTTGTACTTCCGATCAAATGAATAGCTTTATGTGGTCACACTGATACATGTTTATTAGTAATATGTAATTTTAACATTTTATCTTGTTTATATGTTACAGTGTACAAACTTTTTACTTCTGAAATAAAAATGTTTTTGTGTGTGCAAGGGTGGGGGAATTGTTTAACTGCATAGAATTGTAGTACTGGTTTGGAGCAAATTTTAACTAGCTCTCGTATTTGCACAGATTACACACTAAATTTATACTTTTTGTTTTTAGGCTCTCTCTCTGTGAAAAGGCACTATCTGAGTATTTGGAAACAAAACGTTTGGCATTCCCGCGCTTTTATTTTGTTTCTTCTGCAGACTTATTAGATATTCTATCAAAGGGAACTCAGCCTAAACAGGTATGTAGATGGTGATACAAAAAAGTGGGTAGCTTGCATAAACAAAATATTTAGACAAAGCATCTAGAAATAAAATAAAGAATAGGTTTAGTGCATGGTTAACAGGGGCAAGCTGATTAAAAATGCACAAAAACCCAAAAGGTTATAACGTATTAAGTTTGTAGACTCACGTCATTTCTTCCTTTCCTATCTCACGAATATGATTGCCAACTCTCCGAGACTTTTGTACATTTTGGATACCTAAAAACATTAGACCCTTAGGGTCCATGTTATGGCGTTTCTTGAAGTTTGCCGACACACTGTGCTGCTCATATCCTTTCCGTATATTATTAACATGATCGTCTATTCTTTTGTGCTGCTGGCGTATAGTTCTCCCAACATACTGTAGTCCACATGGACATTAACAAGTACATCACATTCCTAGTGAAGCATGCAATAAAATCTTTCATAGGGTATTCATCATTCTTATATTTTATTAAGATTTTTTTTTATCCCTTTTAATGTGTTGTGCTTACCACATTTGCCAGTGCACTTGTTACATGAATGAAAACCCTTTCTCTCTGTTAAAAAAAATTTGAGCAGAGTTTTATCATGGGAACTTAGATACAATGTAGTACTCCAGACAATGGATCCCCTGGGCACTGTTTAGTAGATCTCCCTTTTTCAAGTTATACTTTTTGTTTGCATATCCCTTTTTATCCTTAGATTGATTAAAGGTAGGTTCCCCCTTCCTCGTTTCTTATACCAGTGGAGCTCTCCTGATGTTAGTTTCCCCTTGTGGGATTCTATACCTCACTTTCTCCTATTTCCTAATAACTCCGTCTGTCTTTGTCTGATGAGATGCCATCGACAATATTACTGTGTTTATTGATTTTAAATTCTTAATTTAATACAAGTTCAAGTAATGATATTACCATTGCTTTTAAATTATCCCACAATACAGAACTGTTTGTTGTGAACCATGTGTAAAACGTTTTGATACAGAAATGGCCAACTTGGACAATGTGACTGTTTCTGAACTACATTCGCCATGTTACCTTGTGATTAATAATGAGATATTTTCCACTGCACGCAGTGATCATACACCACTGTCATTTGCATCAATATAGATAAAACATACTCTTTATATAGCAATAAAGAAAGCATAGTCTTTACTTAACAATATTGATTTCTATGATAATGTCTGTTTAAATGATAAATCGGGTTGCTCTGGCAAGGAGAAGACATCTGTAAATATGGATTTTAATTTAGACCTTAGAGACTAATAACAACTGGACATGGGCACTCGAAAGCTTAATTTCAGAGACATCAAGCAATCAGGCTATTATCTGTGGTATGGTTTAAAATGATAGTATTTTAAATTGTAGGATTACCGGTAGTTACATATATATATATATATATTTTTTTTTTTTTTACTTTTATGCTTTGGGGTATTTGTGTTTTCGGTGGAATTCATTCAGAATGTTCTACTACAACAAGTGTATGCCATTGAGCTAACCATCGGAGCGCCAGAAAAGTTAATTAACACATTGTTTCTCAAGGTATAGTTAAAACCAAAGGGCTTGCTGCTTGCATTACTACAGATGTGCTTGTCTGCAGTAGATAGCAATATTTAATCACAGGCTCATGTCCCCCGGGAAGCACATGCCCTGAGTGTCTGACATGCATTAACAACAATAAAGACAACAGACCTAACATGCTGAGAGATCACAGATCGGATGCTTCTTATCTAGTGTTGATAAATGGAGCTAGGAGTTCAGGGTTGTTACTCATGGTGTCAGTGACCTGGCGGTGGACGATAATAATGAGATTTCCAGAGTTTCTTTCAACTGTCATCCTCATGTCCTCCCTTCAGCAATAATCCACCAACTTGCGTGACAGCAGAAGACCCATTTATTCTGCGGCTCCTCACCCAGATAATTATGCAGCAAATTTACACTGTGCTGTTTATAAACAGACAATGGACATCTATCAAAGGAAAATGTGTTGGCTTGAGAAAGATCTATTATACCGCTAATGAATGATCAAGAATAAAACCACACGATTAATGAGTTATGTCAGATGAAAAACTTCACCTATTTTTTTAACTCGTCATTTTCAAACCTAATGTTTCAAAATGAAAAAAAAAACTAAATGTTGCTTAAAAATGTACTGTTCGGTTTGTGTTTTTCATGAATTCGCATATGCCTACATGTTCATAGATAGATATAGAGATAGACAGATGGACAGACATATAGATAAATAGACAGACAGACAGACAGACAGACAGATATTGTGTTTCATGTAAATTCATTAACTTTTCCAATGTTTTCTTATTGCTGATTTTATTTTAGGTGACACGACATTTAGCCAAACTCTTTGACAATATTGCCGATCTTCAGTTTCGAGATACTGCTGAAAATGTAGCAACAGGGATGTACAGCAAAGAGAAAGAATTTGTGCCCTTTAATGTCAACTGCCATTGTACTGGACAGGTAAATGTGGAACATTTTTCTGTTAGATTACAAAACTCTGTCTCATTTGTGTGCCACTATGTGCCAGTGTGTGTATCGGTGTGTCAGATACATATATACACACACACAAACAGATACACACGCTGGCACATAGTGGCACACAAATACACACTGACATACAGAGACACACACATTGGCAAACAGATACACACACTCCGATACACATACGCTGTTACGCTACTAGGGGTGATTTGGATTGGAACTCAACTGCAGCTTGTAATCTCCCTAACTACAATAGTGAAGAAATTGAGAATCCTTAAGTATCAATACTATAGCTTTAAGAAAAGAGAGAATCACTGGTAACTTGATTCAACCAAAGTTTTAATAAGTGTTAAACTTAAATGAATTGCATTTAGGCAATAATCCAATAAGAAGAAGTGCAAGTAATCAACAACACAAAGTTCATTATTCAGTATTTCTTCAGAGATGTGTTAAGTAACATTAGTTCATGAGAATAATCTTCAATAGGAACAATAATCAAGTAGCTGAGGATATTTGCAAAGCAAGAACAGTTCCTAGTGAATAAGCATGATGGGAGTTGTCCTTCATGAGATTAGTAACTTGAAGCACTGAATGTAATTGCAAAGCAAGAGACAGTTCATAGTGAATAAGCATGATGGGAGTTGTCCTTCATGAGATTAGTAACTTGAAGCACTGAATGTAATTGCAAAGCAAGAGACAGTTCATAGTGAATAAGCATGATGAGAGTTGTCCTTCATGAGATTAGTAACTTGTAGCAATGAAGATTTGAGTAAGCAAGCATTAGTTCATTAATAAATGATTTTGTAGACAAATAGCTGAAAGATATACTTAAGGTTAATATGGGTAGTCCTCCAATAGTTCAGAGATATGGTCCACTTGTAAAGTAGCAAAGTATCCGTTCTCCAGTAATCCTTTATGGCATGCAGCAATCCTTGCATTTGCTCAAAGGCTGGAACGGCTTGTCTGAGCTTGTGGAGAGGTAAGTCTGGTGGAAGTAGCTCCCAGTAGCTGAGCCTATGGAGCCCGCGGTCTCGCGGAGCCAGCTCACACGTTAGCTCACACAATCAATCACCAAGCACCCTCTCTCTGGCCCAGTCTCCCTAAATACCGTCAGAGCTGTGTCAGAGGGGGGCGGGGTCCGGCTCCTCACCGCTGAGTGCCGAACCCGGAAGTGTTACTCCATGACATACGCACACTCAGATGCACACAGTGACACATACACACATTTTGACTCACAAATACACACACACTCATATACACACAGTGACATATACACACACACCTGCACCCACATATACACACACTGACACATACAAACACAGATACACAGAGATAGATACACACACACACACAGATACACACTGTGTGTCAAGGTGTGTGTATCTGTGTGCCACTATGTGTGTGTATCTGTGTGCCACTATGTGTGTGTATCTGTGTGTCAGATACATACACATTGACACACAGATACACACACTGGCACATACAAACACAGATACACACCTTGACACACAGACACACACCAACAGCATACAAACAACTGCGCTTTTTTCCCCCCTGATGTTGATACACTATGTCAAAAGGTTCCACGGGAAAAATTAATTGGGAACCCCTGCTTTAGAGTGATACAATGTTGTCACATAACTAGCGACAGTTCTGATCCAATAATGCGTCAGAATGACAAATGAAACAAGTGGAAATATTAATTACAAAAGTGTTATGTATAGTATTTAACATACTGGAATGTTACATTCTACCAAGATTGCACTGAATAATGTATTTTTCTATTGGTTCTTATCTTATGGTTTTCATGAAAAAAAATTGTCTGAACTTTGGAACCAGTATTTATTTTCTAATCAGTAAAATACATTTTTTTAAGGGATTGCGTAACACATTACAATTACATTGGCTGTATTTTGCAAAGTGATTTTCCCAGCGTGCACCTAAATTGCCCCTGATTTGTTGCCCTGTTAGTATATTGTTTATATATATTTTATAACTGGTGCATAAAACTGATGATTTGTAATTGTTAATTAAATCCTGCTCTATTGAGCTGATATGCAGTAATAAATGAACAGTCAGTAAAATCCACAATAATTGTTTTAAATTCTTTATTTGTATACAGGAACACTAAATGCTACAAACAATCACAAGACATATATTGGCACTTTGTGTACCTAAATTTACAACATAAAAAAGCCTCCATAAACATTGTCAGACATATGAGAGAATAGGTTTAATAACAAAGTAATACAATATATGGTCTTGTAAGCTCTATTCTCAGCAAATGCAGAACAGAAGCACTAAAGAAATTCCTAATGTGTTGCTTGATTAACTCATAAATGTACGACCAACAAAAATCACAGCAATTCTTTTTTTTTTTTTAATTATAAAATAATAAAAAAACTAATGACAAGGCACCTAGCTCTTGACCAGTGATAGCCCTAGGAAGAGTGATTTTCTCCAATGCAACTTCCTAACTCCTCCCAAGGTGAACAAACCTTCGTGGAGGACCATGTGCTATTTTGGACAATAGCTGTCAATTTATCCATAAGGGGATCATTTTTAACTGAATTGATGAAGATTTTAATTTGTATTTTTTTTAGGTGGAGCACTGGTTGAGTAGATTGGAAGAGACAATGTGTGAAACAATACGCCATCATATCACTGAGGCAGTGACTTCTTATGAGGAAAAGCCCAGGGATCAGTGGATCTTCGATTACCCAGCCCAAGTGGCTCTGACCAGCTCACAAATATGGTGGACCATTGATGTTGGCATTGCCTTTGACAGATTAGAGGAAGGCTTTGAAACGGCTCTAAAGGATTACAACAAAAAACAGGTATAAATAAATCCTACATGCAATGTTGACCCCTTTTACAAACTGTCCGAACTGTCCAGCGGCTACAGGACAAATACATGCAAATACATGCAAATGAAATAATAGATGTTACATACTTCCTTTCCAAAGCTGTCTCACAGATGTTTGGCCATATTGCCTATTGGCCAGCCCAACCAGTGCAGACCTGTTGATAGGAGCAAGAGATACTGAAATGACCACCTTGTTTGCCTGACTGTACCGTTTCTGCCAGGGATCATTGTAGCCTGCCAACTATTGTTAGAGTGTTGCTCTTATTCATTTTATCCAATCTCTGTTTAGAGCTATTCTTTCTATGATGTTGCTCTCTGAGATGGAATACAATTTTTCCATCTGACATTCTAGGGGGGTTTTTAGTGTTTAAGCAGGGTAAACATAGACGCTGTGTCTTAATATGCCTACTTTATCATATCAAAATATTGTACACCCTACATCAGCGCTTCTTGTTTATGATCAGATATTTACAAATTAGAATTCCTTTTAATTCTTCATGTGTTTTATTTCATAGTTCTTCTTTTTATGTATTTTATCACAAAGAGTTAATGAGTGATTTTTTTTATTTGTACCACTCGCTGCCTGCACTGCTGCACATATCTTGCTTACTGACCTATATTCACCAAAGACCATTAAGGCTTTAAATACATTCATTCAAGCTGTAACATTAAAGCATAATAATGTTAAAACAGAAAGAAATGATCCTGAAGGTGGGATGCAGTGTAGATGACACATTTACAGTTTTCTTCTTTGAACATTTGTTTTATTTAATTTGTTGGACTCATTAGACCAACAGCTTCTAGTCGATGATCACATCACCCCCTGGCATACATGTGGGTCACAGCATACGTGGAATGTAATTACCGCTCCTGCATTCAGTACCCCAGTAAGGCTTTCTGAAGATCACACAGTATCTAACAGTCCTGCTTCAGTTACTTATTAAATGAGCTGTGTGTAAAGGATACAACATCAGGCGGCCATTGGTGCATACAGAGACAATTCCGGCCTCTGGGATACTGTAGTTGGAGAGGTTACAAAAGTGTATTTTTTAACCTGATCTGTAACAGGGGCATCTGAGGTATGAGTGACTAAGTGTCCTTTTATATTAAATCATTTTGTATAATTGCCACATATGTTAAAGCCAGTGTCACTACTTTGTGTCATGAGTTACTATGTCCATAGCCAGAAGCATCAGGAAAGCACAAATAAAGACAGTCTGGATGGACTTCTTTATTGGTTACTGAAGAATTACAACATGTATGTAAATAAATACTTTGCTAACAACATTTATTTTTTGCTTAGGATAAGACAGTATTCAATACGTTTTAGGATATTACAACCCAGCACGCAAACAAAGGTCAGGACTAAGTAGAATGCTAAAAAAACAAGTATAGTTAAACGGACACTATAGTCACCTGAACAACTTTAGCGTAATGAAGCAGTTTTGGTGTATAGAACATGCCCCTGCAGCCTCACTGCTCAATCCTCTGCCATTTAGGAGTTAAATCCCTTTTGTTTATGAACCCTAGTCACACCTCCCTGCATGTGACTTGCACAGCCTTCCATAAACACTTCCTGTAAAGAGAGCCCTATTTAGGCTTTCTTTATTGCAAGTTCTGTTTAATTTAGATTTTCTCATCCCCTGCTATTTTAATAGCTTGCTAGACCCTGCAAGAGCCTCCTGTATGTGATTAAAGTTCAATTTAGAGATTGAGATACAATTATTTAAGGTAAATTATATCTGTTTGAAAGTGAAACCAGTTTTTTTCATGCAGGCTGTGTCAATCATAGCCAGGGGAGGTGTGGCTAGGGCTGCATAAACAGAAACAAAGTGATTTAACTCCTAAATGACAATGAATTGAGCAGTGAAATTGCAGGGGAATGATCTATACACGAAAACTGCTTTATTTAGCTAAAGTAATTTAGGTGACTACAGTGTTCCTTTAAGTAGATATATTGCTGGAGTTGTGAATGGCTGGACTTAATAAGATACCTCCATAAATCATGGAAGATCAAAATGTAACAAGTGGATCATGGAGCTGGGTCAAGATAATAGAAAAACAAAACAAAAAAATGAATGCCAAATATGAAAACCAGAAAAGGAGAATATAGAATAGTCAGGAACATTCGAAATACCATAAAAAGTGTATAATAGTGCAAGTATGGAATACTGTAGCATGAAATTATTGTTAGTTATTTTTTTTAGTTTTGATTTAGGACCCCTCCTTGTTAAAACAAATCTTAAATCTTAAACCTACATGTAATCCAGCGTCAAGACAATCTAATAATCTTATATTTGTTGCCCAATCCACCTTCTGTGAAATTATCATGCTTGATGATCTCTGGACTAATCCAGTGCTTCTCATACAATGCATGCATGGAAATTGGCAGTGCAGCCAGCAGTATTGGCTATTGACCACTCCTATCATGTGCCACAGTTAGACAGTACTATTCATTTTTTTGTAATGTGCTCTTGGGGCTGAATTCAGAAAATACCTGACAGCCAAAGGGCTAAACCAATTTATTGATACTGAAAGCATACCTAATATAACCTCTATAATATATAGAGTTCTGCTTAAAGGAACACTCCAATGGAAATGTTTAATTTTTTTTTTAGTAGATATGCCCACAGTGGAAACATACATGCAATTAATCATACATTTTTCATTGGAGTTACGGTATATCTAAGAACAGCTTGCAAAAGCTGCAGATCTCTTGTCTGCTGCCTTTGCAAGCCCTCCCCTTCTAATCCCACCCAGGCTTCTGTGGCTGTCCAATCACAGTCTTCCAAATGCAGCTCAATGAGAAGTCTTTGCAAGTCAGGTGCTCTGGGCAGTTGTTGCCTCTTGAGTTTAGCTCCACTGAGCTAACCAAACCAGGAAGTTACAAGATTAGTTGTCTGATTGGCAGCCATGGATTGTACACAAGGTTGATTTATAAATGTGACAATTTCTATAGGAATCTGCACTTTTTGTACTCTAAAGTGCTTTAGGTGTGTTTAGTATCCCTTTAAGCAGATCATGTAAAGAAACACTCTAAGCACTAAGACACATTTTATTGAATTAAGTAGATTTGGCGTGTATATTGTGCCGTCTCATTGCTCACTTGTCTGTTATTTAGTAGTTAAATCATTTTGTTTATGTAGCCCTAGTAAAGAGAGATCTGATTTTTAAACTTCCTTTACTGAACAGAGTGTTTAAATTGGAATGTCGTCTCTCTTGCTCTGTTAATTGATGCAGGAGCCTCCTGTGTTTGATTCAAGTTCAATTAACAGAGCAGAGATAAAAACTTCTAAAGTAAACACACTGTGCTGTAAGATCAGATGGAAGATAAAAATATTTTTTTTCAAGTAGGCTGTGTGAGGCACAGCCAGATAAGGTGTTGCTAGATTGCATAAACAGACACAAAAGTAATTTATGAAGCATACACCAACTCTCTTTCAGTGACATAAACTTGCTTTGGCGCTTACAATATCCATTGAACATCTGTATCAATTTTAACTATGCATTTTTTTCAGATTGCCCAGTTAAATGCCCTTATCTCCATGTTACTGGGAGATCTCACAGAAGGTGACAGACAGAAAATCATGACAATATGCACTATTGATGTGCATGCCAGAGATGTGGTGGCCAAGCTTATTACTAATAAGGTATGTGTCTTGTTTATGTACTTACAGCGGTGAGCAACGGTAACCCATTAGGTAACATTTTCAGATTTGTGTGACTTGCTTGTCATTTCTAAAGTGTCATTCATTGTTTTGCTTTGTTTTGTTTTTTTTTGTTTTTGTTTTGTTATATACTTTCTCCATTGTTATTTTGTCATTTTGGTCTTGTTTAGAGGAAATCATATCCTAAAATATCTAGAATCCTGAATACATTTAATAACTAGAAAAGCTAAAATTTCTGGGGAAATTGTGTGAAGTGTTCTTGCCTCCACCAGTAGTCTACAACTGAAGTGGGCAGAGTAACTGTTATTATTTATTTATATAGCACATTTAATTGCAACGTTGTTGCCCAAAGTGCTTCACAGTTACATTAAAACATACATTTATAAAAACATTAGCAGGTGTACAAAAGGCCCTGTCTATGACATCACTTGACATCATGGCGGTTGCCATCTTTAAACCGTCATATTTTAAAAACTATAAATCCTACAGCGAATAGCTTTATATTGTGAGAATCACAAGACCCAGACCTACATTTTGATGCATAGTATGTCTCTGAAGTATTACTAATGAAGGCACAGTCTCAGTTTAGAAATTGCCCTTCAAGTTTGAGCTGGCTAGACTGGAGTTTCAATGAATGTCAATGGATGGCGTGGTCGCAAACAAATGGTCATATTGTGAAAACTATCAGAACTATGGCTTAGCCGTGTACATGTTTAGTGGCAGCAGGGATAGCTGAACGTTTTGATATAAGATTTGTGTAGGTGGGCTTGAAAATGAGGGGGTGGTGGCAGTTTAGAAATCATGTCCTGATTTTTCAGCTTTTGACAGCTCCCACTCTAGTTTTGAACATTTTGCCATTCATTCCTATGGGACCAATTTCGCCACAAGAACGACGATATTCCGTGAACCATTCGGCGAAACATTCCACAAAGTAATAGCAATCCAATCGGGAACAATCCGCATGTTTTGGTACATTTCTGTCCATGTAGTGTAAAAACTGTGGGAGGAGTTAGGGTGGTAAATTTGGCTATAATAATAATAATAATAATAATAATATATATGTGAGATAACATTAAGTGGTCTTGCTATGCAAGAACACTTAATGAGTGGTGTTCTCTAATTATGTTTACTGCGCATTGTTGCATTTGTTTAATATATATTTAAATTCTGACAGTCATGTGGCTCCCTAACACTTTATTGAGGTCATGCACAAATAAGCTACCTTACATCTAATCTGACTGGACCCATTCTATATTATTTATATTAGCATTTTGAGACAATGTCATACTAAATGGCATTTTATATTAGAAACATTGTGCTCTCTCTACGTAGCATGTAACAGTATTTTGGGGTGATCAAGGCATGTTAAATGGACTTCTAGCAGAGTAATTAACTAAAGTGAGAAGTTAAGGTGAATTAAAAGTGAATTCCAAATTAAAGATCAAAATAGCCAGACTGGAAAAATCATCAAAGTCACTGAAATGGTTTTAAATTTGAAATTATGTTTAAATTCACTTAGAATTCTCACTTTAATGAATTATCCTTTAAGTCTTTTGATTCCTGTGATATTTGTTTAGTCTTGCCAATGAAAGACTCCAGTTTGATCCTTAGTAACATTCATGTTTATATCGGCACTTTCAATCTTTCATGATAAATATATTCACATGCAATTATTTTAGATTCTTGTTAATGACTACAATCTGGACACTGTATATAATCAGCAATTATGTTCCTAGGTAATGCGCATGTCATGATAGGAGTTTTAAAAGTGAAAGTTTGGTTTGATCTTACAAATGAACTATGTTATTGTTATAGGTTAGCAATTCTCAAGATTTTGCTTGGCTGTCACAACTGCGACATCGGTGGGATGAAAAGGTGAAACACTGCTTTGCCAATATATGTGATGCTCAGTTCCAGTATTCCTACGAGTATTTGGGCAATACACCTCGACTTGTCATTACACCTTTAACTGACAGGTATTGTGCTCTCAGAAAATATAAACTATAAGGGTCAATTTCTTAATTCTTATTTTTCAACAATAACATTTTCTACAAGCATTTAGTTTACAAGTTAAATACGTTGCACTTGTGTCCAACATTCTGTATGTCCATCAGATAGCTGTATTTAAACAGCAACAGTCCAAGACGTGGAAAGTGCATGAATCTCAGAAGGCACAGGAGCATTATTGCACTGGCATGCATTACAGATGGCAGCCACTATCCACCACCTAATGTGGGCACTTCATCTAAGATACTAACAAAGTGGAGGGGTGAACCTCCATCTAATCAATGTACAAAACAAGGACTTTGCACACATAGTTTCGTCCTTATGAGCTTACTCTGATCCACAATAAAGTTTGCAGAACAGAACAGTTCTTTTTGTTGCAGGACCTTTTTTTTGTTGCAAATTTCTGTTTATTGAGTTTATTGAGTTTATTAAGTTTTATTGAGTTTTATTGAGTTTATTAAGTTTTTTTTGAGTTTATTAAGTTTTTTTTTTTTTTTTGAGTTTATTAAGTTTTTCATAAGTACCAAGTGAAGTGATAACAAGCAGAGACTCGCAGGTTTCCTGCACTGCAAACGTATTTCAGAGCCTTGAGATACGCAGATCTCTTGGCATAAAAACATACAGGAGACGCGCAGGCCTAATAATCAGCATAACAGTATAGAATGTTGGACCTCTATTTTATGTGCATGGTCGGTCCAGATCTTTTTTTTTTTTTTTACACAATCCACCAGCTTAAACAGACTGAAGATGCTGAATGACAAATAGACAATAAATATTTCTCCATGAAGCAGTTCATTCCAGATAAACTGAAAGGCATCATACTAGATCCAAGGAATGTCATCACTCTTCTTCTTCAGAAGAGATAGGCTAAAGGGTAGGCAGAATCACTGCTTGTTTAAGGTGAAAGGATTAAATCACCTTGGTCAAAACAATGTGAGGGACAACTCTGTCTTGATGGAAAACTGTAGGAGTTACCTTACAAGAAAGAGCCTGGAGTCTGATGCTAAGGTGATCAAAAGAACTGTCTTGACTGAGAATATGAGAGACAGCTGACCCAAGGATTCAAATGAGTTCTCAGGGAACGTCTTAAACACTGGAGGCAAAAACCTGGGAGGACAAACGGACTTGATCAGCTGCCCATCTAGTACAGCTGAAAGAATTAAAACCTGAGTTTTGAAAGTACTGGGTGCCTTATCGAGACCTTTGACTTGGTGCCATGTATATGGGCGTCTCAGGTGAAAGAGGGTGAACTCCACTGAGGCCAGGTGATCAGAAAAGAACTGGGTTGTGTTCACAGAAGTAGATGGGCAAGTAAAAGTTGTGGGTTCCATGCTTCTCCATGAACCAGTAGAGATCAAAAGATTTTCCTGACAACCACAACACCCACTGATTCCTGCAGAGGAGATTGAGGACTGCAGCTAAGGTGGGTGCAGATCACCTTAAATGCTCCTTCCCCGTTCCAGACAGTGATCTGCACCCTCTCTGCACAAAGCACCATGAGTGAGGAGAACAGACATTACTGGACCACCAGAAAGTAGGACCATGATCACAGCCCCCACAGGACTACCAGTCAACTGTGATTAAGTTCCCTGCCCATAAGTAAGCCGGCGGAGAAAACACATATTTATTAAATTTTATTTTTAACAAATAACAGCCTCCACAAACTCTAGTGTCACACATCACACACAGTCAAAACCTACATCACACACAACCACATCACAGACATCGCAATCTCATAGCCACACATATCATACACAGAAAAAATCCACACATCACACACTGCTAGCTATACACATCACACACAGCCAGTCACCCACATCACACACAGCCAGAAAGCAATACACACAGCCAGCCACATGCATCACAAACAGCTATCAAACACAGCTACAACTATTATGCCGCTCCACACATTCACAACACACGCATACACAGTTTTACAGCTACACATAGTAACCCTACACACTACCTCCTCACACACAGCTTAAAGGTTTAGTTTGATAAATCGAAATTATGCTTGTGATTGAGCATTACCACCTTATATTGAAATTAAAAAATAATACAATAAAGAATTCATAGGGGCACACTATAGTTAAATATGCTGTGCATGCATGTTCTCATGAGCTGGGAAATATTTATATGTATATCACCTAAAGATCGTCGATATCATAAATCATTACATAGTATCTCTAACACGAGTCCTGAACTGCAGTTAAAATACAGGTCCCTCCAATATGAAAAATTATTTTATGAGGGGGCGGAGCCAACACCCGAGCCGACTGGTCGCATCTCCAGAGAGCTCTGCGAAATATCAGCACAAAAACAGATAAATCGACTATTTTCACCCCCCCAAAAAAGGAATAAGCAAGCTGAACTGCAATAGTAAATAGAGCAGCAATGGGCAGGAAAAATAAGAAACAAAATCGGACAAGCCACGACCAGGCACGAGCATTGGGGACCTATGGCGGCGAGCGCATGGTGCCCAGGAGCCTAATATGGCAGACTATATGGACGAACTTGATAATTCCGACGACCTACTCTCGGATCCAGAAGAGGTGAACTTACCCATGGCACTGCAGCCGATACAGCATAAGCTACAGCCGGATGCTACACCGGTCACGAAGGTTGAGATGTGGGAGCTACTGGCAGAACTCCGACGGAACATCCAGGCGGACATGGCAGACATGAAAAAAGACATCCAGGGTCTGTCGGATCGCATGGATGCCGCGGAGCGAGATTCCAGCAACCACACAATGCAACTGACCACGCTACAGCGGGACATAAAGTCCCTACAACAGCAGCACCTGCAGGTGAAACAAAGAATAGCGACAATGGAAGATTCACGGCGCGCTCAAAACATTAAGATTAGGGGTATAACGGAGTCAGTCCCGGACACTGAACTGCCTCACATCATAAGATGCCTGGTAAGCAAAATCCCCCCGTAGCAGGCCAAAGGAGTAAGTCTAGATGGCGTCTTTAGAATACCCAAACCAACGACAGCCCCATTGGCAGCACCCAGAGACACAATAGTTAAACTCCAAAAGTGACAGGATAAAGAGGCAATCATGTCCGCTACCAGGGGTAACACGCCATACACTTTTGAGGACATGTCCCTTACATTTTATGCGGATTTGTCCAGGGGCACTATGACATGGCATGCAACCCTTAAGCCACCCACCACCCTGCTTCGTGCACGTAAATTAAATATCATTGGCGCCCACCCCACAAGCTACAGGTGCTTCATGGAGAAGCTACATATTTAATAGCTGACAGAAAAGAAGCGAGAACGCACCTAGAGACCTGGGGCCTCCCACAAGATGCCCTACAGCAACCCTGCAAAACCACTAACACCCACGAATGGAATCCGGCCACCTCTGAGATGTTCATCCCAAGAGGATCCACCCAAGCTGCATCGACAACGGGCCATACCTAAGAACCACTCTTGGACTTGTAAGGCCATACTACACGCTCTTCACAGTGCCTTACTGTATAAAAACAAGGCCGCAAACAAGTTATGACACTTTACTGTACTACTACATTAATTTATCCCATTTAATTGCCTGCATAGGTACCTATTGTGCCCAACGTAGGGGTTTGGTTATATGTTTCAATATCTACATGTCAGTATCCTATTACGCTACACTGCGCACCCTGCTCTGCTCTTAACAAGGCAGAAGCCCCACTTACTAAATGCAACGGGTCTGACCGTGACCTTAAACACTATGTCTAAACTAGTATTACGATCTTGATGTAAAGGAATATGAAAATGTCTAGGGCTCAAACTTATGATGCTACACTGCGCACCCTGCTCTGCTCTTAACAAGGCAGAAGCCCCACTTACTAAATGCAACGGGTCTGACCGTGACCTTAAACACTATGTCTAAACTAGTATTACGATCTTGATGTAAAGGAATATGAAAATGTCTAGGGCTCAAACTTATGATGCTAGAAACTCCCGACTTAACCATTGGTATATTGCTCAGTTTAATCCGTAACACAAATGATATGTTTAATAGTTTACTTTCCCTTACTATAAAATGTGCACCATTTTCAATGCCACTATTCATGCCGCAATGATAAATGTATACGCTGTTGTGGTGTCATTGATATGCTCTGTAAACACCATGCACAATAAAAATAAAGAATATAAAAAAAAAAAAATTGTAAAAAAAATATTTTGTGAAAAGCAAAGTGGATGATTTATTCTGTGAAATGAATGTAAGTATAAAAGGTAATCCTAATACAAGACAGGAAACCTGAGCTATTATGCAGATAATGGTCAGAGTAGATGGGACAATTTGCAAACCTGTTCAAAGCTATGTTTTTCTGTATATTTAAAAGTTGATTCAGAATATCTCGACAAGCTGGAACGTGTGTGCCATCAGAAAATGTATGTGCCACTTGCTTTTCTTATAGTTCTTTAAAATTACCCTGCAACAGTATTTCTTATTTTTCAATTAACACAGGGGGATTATTTCTAATCACATTGTAATAATCTTGGTAGTCTGGAGATCCATTGAGCAAGGCAGGCATTATTTTTAGCGACTATCTTTATAGCAAGTTGTACGCTTGCAAGTTGTAGTTGTAGTTGAAAAGCCCACAGCCCCATTATAAATGACAAGCTGTATTATAGTGCTGTACTTGCAGTAATGTTGATGAGCATCGCTTTGCATCCTTTGCAGTCATTCCACATCATTACACCAGGATTAGGGACACGTAGCGCTATTGATGGTTTAAGATGAGAACCATGGGAGTCACAATTCACTGTATCTAGAATGCAGGTACCACTAAAGTTAACTCTCGCTAAACCTAAACACCAACTAAATCTTTGAGCCCATTGTTGGATGAAAAAGTTTGGGCACCCCTGAGCAAATTACATATTTTATTGACCTATCTACAATATGTTACTTCGAAACCACCATCTTGAATTTGTTGAGTGTCATTTGAATGCATCTCACACGTATTTGGGTGGTTTCTGAGTGAGCTTTGACTTATTCAGGGTACCAATACAACGTCTAGTGCAGGGGTAAGCAATCTTCGGTACTCCAGATGTTGGGGACTACATCTCTCGCAATGCTCTTACAGCCATAATGCTGGCATGTGAAGTCCAAAACATCTGGAGAGCCAAAGGTTTCCTATCCTTGGTCTATTATTATTATTATTATTGCCATTTATATAGCGCCAACAGATTCTATAGCGCTTTACAATATTATGAGAGGGGGATTTAACTATAAATAGGACAATTACAAAAAACTTACAGGAACAATAGGTTGAAGAGGACCCTGCTCAATCGAGCTTACATTCTATAGGAGGTAGGGTGTAAAACACATTAGGACAGGAATTTGCAATCAAATAAGGTGGGCTGCCCTTTAGGAGAGGGCAAGAGACAGGTGAATTAGGCACCACTTGTGTATTAGGTGCAAACATATTTTCATCTTTCACATGAACTAGAATGTTTTCTTCTTTTTTTAGGTGTTATATTACCCTCACTCAGTCTCTCCACTTGACCATGAGTGGGGCCCCTGCGGGCCCGGCAGGGACAGGCAAGACAGAAACCACAAAGGATTTAGGACGTGCGCTCGGGGTAATGGTTTATGTTTTCAACTGCTCGGAACAGATGGATTATAAGGTAAGTTAAATGGGGAATTTACAATCTGTGCTCTCTCTTGTTACAAATGAACAGAGCGCAGTTGCATTGCAATTTGTCTTGTAGTCCGTGGGAAACATATATAAAGGCCTGGCACAGACAGGAGCCTGGGGATGCTTTGATGAGTTTAACAGAATTGCAGTAGAAGTTCTATCAGTAGTGGCGGTACAAGTGAAAACCATTCAAGATGCCATTCGTAACAAGAAAAACAGGCAAGTAGACCATCTATCTAGAAATAATAACTTACATCAAATCAAAATGTAATCTTTTGCAAGGAAAGCATTTCATGGCTGGTCCGTCTCTCTCTGACAGATTTCTGTTCCTCGGAGAGAACATCACATTGAAGCCATCAGTGGGAATATTTATCACTATGAATCCTGGTTATGCTGGTCGAACGGAACTGCCGGAGAATCTTAAGGCTCTCTTCAGGCAAGCAAGCAATTGGAGCTCTTACGCCACCTATTGTTACAAATTATAAAACACTTTTAGTTTAATGCAATTTAATGTACTAAGGCCACAATAAATAACAGCGATCGCTGTTTAGAAGGAAAAGCCTTTGAAAAAAAGTAATTTTTTTGCAAGTGATTCTTCAAGGTGGTAGGTAGGGTTTTTTCTTTAACCCCTCCATGACAAATGATGTGCTGGGACTGTAATGATATCCTACATTTCGCCTTACTCGGTATCTTGAAAGGGTTAAATGTGCAACTTGTCTGCATTTAGGCTAAATCAGATTAATAAATTGTAAGTCATGCCTAAAACATGTCTTTTATACACTTTCAGGGTATTCAATGAAGTGAGAATTGCAGGGAATTCAAAGTGAATTCAAAGTGAACCAGAAAAAAATTCTCCCAGACAGCTATGATCTCAGTTTGACTACTTTGGCCTTTAGTTTAAAATTCACTTTGAATTGCCTGAAATTCTCATTTTACTGAATAGCCCTGTATGACAGAGAACAGAACATTGTGAATAGATATGTTAACACTAATAGTGCAAGTGATAAATATTTTAACAGGGCTATATAAAATATGGCATTGATTTTAGGAACTATTTAATGCCCAAAAAATTACTTATAATAAATCACCAACTTGAGGGGCAAGAGACACACAATATATGATGCATTGTTAAACTTAAATATACCTTGAAACATTTAGCACACTTTCTAAAATGACATCTCATATAGATGCATTCATATTGAATTGACCGTGATCCAAACCTTGCTCTCTGTAGGCCATGTGCAATGGTGGTTCCAGACATAGAGCTGATATGTGAGATAATGCTGGTTGCAGAAGGATTTATTGATGCTCGACCTTTAGCCAGAAAATTTATAACACTTTACACGCTATGCAAGGAGCTGCTTTCCAAACAGGTGAGATTTTCATCAAACAATAAGCCTTTTATAGCATTTGACTGCATCTTACAGAGATTCTAGACTCGTATTCTAGAACAACTAGAATATTTAATAGAAACATGGATTTAGAATAAAATTGGTAATGCGTGTCATTGTAAACAGTAAGTTATACCAATGTTTGGTTTCTTAGAAGCAATTCATTAAAAAGTGAACCTTGGTGAATGGACAGCATAATTGACCCCATATACAATAAGTTGAAAAGTAATTTTAAGTATTTTGCATATTTTTTTCAGTTAGACTGTTTTGATTTTATTTTTATGAATTTGTTTGACATTTGTCCTCATTTCATGCAGTTCACCATTTAGTGATTAATACCTTGATTAATTCATTTTTCCATATTATTTTGTTGAGCACCATTTCTATACTATTTTTTGGGGCATATTTTTTACCCTTTCAAACATAAAAATAAAGTTCAGATTGATAATTTATGGTTCTGTTTAAAAAAACCTTCACTTACATTTTTCACAATTGGTGCCTTGATATGTATTACTATGTATTAATATTAAAGGAACTCTTTTTTCACCCAGACCACTTCATCTTAATGAAGTGGTCTGGGTGCAGTGGTCATTTCATTTTAACCCTACATTTAAAACCAATAATAAAGTACACAGATAATCAACTAGGGGTCAGGGATTTAGAAATTACTTTAAAGGAACTCCAAACACCATAACCACAACATCTCACTGTCATTGTTCCTCCCATTGTAAGTAGTCAAACTATCTTTGAACAGTATGCCTTCTTACCCGAGGTCCGCTGGGCGTAACCTGCCGTCTCGACTACTAATGCCATAGCATCAGATGATGCTCTCAGTCAAAGAGCTAAGCAGCCCTAATGGAAGTTCCTGCATAGGAAATCCAACCTCTCTAGCATTAGTAGTCGAAGCGGGTTATGGGGCCTGTTGGAATCCAGCTAAGAAGTCAAAAGGTTCAAAAATGGTTTGACCAAATACAATGGAGGGTAGCCAAGGCACTATTGACACCATAATCACCACCGTTTACTTCAGCAAAGGCTCTCCGAATGCTTGTAAAGTACCCATGACTCCCAGCCAGGTTTATTGGTTGGTTGAAGATTGTAGGAGTTGTGCATCACTTAAGTTTTTTTATAAATTCCCTTAGGTGTGCCTCAAACTATCTCTAGTTAAATCTCAGTTACGACTTCCAACCATCCAGTTAACTCTTCCTAGCCCACCTACTTAATTATCTCTCCCTTTCTAACTCCCCAGTTAATACACCTGTCCTCTCCAATTACCATAGCCTCTTCTATCCTCAGTTAGCTCTTTCTAGCCCACACCCTTGTTCTTTCTCTCTAGCCCACCAACCCCTCCTAGTTATCTCTCGCTGCCCCTCCCTCCTTCCCCATTATCCCTGTCTTTAACCCTGCCACAAGAGTTGTCTTGTGCTTGTCAAAGTGTATGAGTCCTAATGCTATATCTGCCCACGCCAAAGACAATTCAGATTAACCCCTTAAGGACAGATGACGGATATATTCCGTCATGATTCCCTTTTATTCCAGAAGTTGTGTCCTTAAGGGGTTAAAAAACAAATTATATTTCACTAAATATATAACAAAACAAATGGAATTTCAACATTTTGTCTTAGTTCCAGCTGAAATTAAGATTAGATTTCTTAGTATTATCAAAAGAAATACATATCCCAAATTGTGCCTGAATGAAGCCTGATTTCCCTGACAAGAACTTTATGTAAACTAACATGATATAATGAAAGCATAACTTTTCATGTATAATTTGTAGAAATTAAAAGATTACAGGCAGAAATGTCATCGCCAAATGCAGTATGGTACAATAATACCGTGTCTATTGAATAGGCTTTCATCAATACGTTCATTATGTTCTAATCTCGACAATACAAAAGATTTCATTGCAATTAAAGACAAAGCTCATTAAAAATAGTTTTTTTGGGGGGGGGATAGGTATGTCTGCTATTAATTTCCTGTGATATTATTATTCACCCATTTAGCCAGCAGTCATTTTTGGAGAAGATAATTGTATATTAAGCAAACAGTCCCATTAGCTACTAGTCAGAACATGTTAGATTTCCCATTAGTACATGCATTGTATTTGTGCCATAAGTAATGGCACCGTATAATACACCAAAATGCAGAAATCCTTTCTAGAGACAGGCAATTTATAATACAATATACAGTACTGTGCTACAATTGGTGTTTTAAGACACAAATGACATGAAAGCTTTGTACTCCAAGCTGCGGAAGCATATTATGCCTTTAAATCTTTCACAGTTATAGTGCGATTAAGAGATCAGTCACAATCTGGTGTTTGGAAGAAAAATCATGGCTGACATAAAATGTTAATATTTGTGATCCACCTTTTTACTTTTTTTTTAATGAGGTTTTACTATTTTCATTTCTGTTCAATTACATCAGCTAGGTGACGAATGTGGGGAATGGTTTATGTATTTATTTAAAAAAAAATCATTAAGAAAAAAAAAACATTAAAAAGAGAAGGGGACATGCTAAACTGGCGAATGGATCAGAAGGTTGATGAAACTGGGTTCACGTAGAATTTAACACTTTCTGGGTTGTTTACTAAGGTAAGGATCCAACGAGAACTCAATGTGACTTTCAAATTGAAGGCCAGAGTAGCGTGGCTTACTGAGAGAACCTTTCTAACTCAGCTATTTTGACCTTAAATTTGAAATTCACTTGGAAATCACCTCGATATCTCATTATACTAAATAAACTCTTCACGAGCTACTGGGTCCACACTCATTTGTTTAACCCCTTAAGGACACATGACATGTGTGACATGTCATGATTCCCTTTTATTCCAGAAGTTTGGTCCTTAAGGGGTTAAATTTGCATCATTTTCAAACAGAACCTAAAAAATAAAAAATAAATACTCCAAATAAATTGTGGTGGAAATTTTGACTCATTCTGTGAAAAGATAAAAACTACTAAATCAAAATTGCATACATCCTGCAAAAAAAGTTCACAGTTACTTTTTCAGCAATGCATGCTTTCTTTGACTATACAGCCTGACAGTATCAAAAAAACATATAGCATGTAAATGGGATTTCTACTGTTAATTTAATGATCTATGTTACTAAAATAACAAAACATATATCTGGTTTATAGATTCCTCTACAAATAACACGTACTGTCTTCTAGCTGTATATTGTTAAATGTGTTTAATGCTTCTGTTTTTCCCCATCACTGTTCATATATAAATATACACTCTGGGTTTTTATTTTTAAAACAGGATCATTATGACTGGGGCTTGCGTGCTGTTAAGTCTGTCCTCGTGGTGGCAGGTTCATTAAAACGTGGAGACAGCAAGAGGCCTGAAGATCAGGTATTGCATTCAGTAAAATCTCACTGCCCTTTACTTTAAAGTTATACTTAACGATACAATTCCATGTTGGACGCTCTAAAACCTCTCAGAGAATCACTATTCTAAAGACTAGATTGTTTACTATTAGACAACTAGTTTGAGTTTCAGTAAATATGGCTTTAACTTCAACTAACAGTGGTAGTTTGGATGCTGTGTGTTAATTGTAGGATTATAAATGGACCTGAATTTTCTACAGCTCTCCCAATTAAACACGATTTAAATGACAATACTAATCATACCTCATATGAGTCTCAAACACTGAAATGCTATCTCTAATGTCCCGTTTTACATCTGATTTAGCCTTGATCATTTATCAAGTAGAAATATTAATTAAAAAATAAAAAATTCAACTGTTAGAATTTTTTTTTGTAATGTCATCTGCTCTTGACTGATGCAAATTTGTTTTGTTGATAAACACCCAAAATGATGACATATACTATGAGACATTGTTCTATTTGACATTGTTATGACTTAATACAGGTTAGATGAATGTAGTCGGAACTCAGGAAGAAGACACCATACTGATATTTAAATATAATGCTAACTTATACACTAAAATAATGTATTACAATTATGTGCTCTTTTTTCTGGTCTTGTTAATGCTTAGACAAATGAATATGTAGACAAATTAATATAATTAATGTTTACTTACCAATCTGATATGTAATATACCGTAACGTTTTTTTCCCAAACATTTTGACAAAATGATCCTGCACACTTAAAGACTAATTCATACATATTTAATTTTCTATAGGTGCTCATGCGAGCTTTAAGAGACTTTAATTTACCCAAAATTGTCACAGATGATGTCCCAATTTTCATGGGTCTAATCAGTGACCTTTTTCCAGCTCTGGATGTGCCCAGAAAGAGAGACATTGCCTTTGAACAGATGGTTAAACAGTCTACATTGGAGCTTCACTTACAGCCCGAGGAGAGCTTTATTCTCAAAGTAAAAACAGAAATCAATTTATTTTTAATTACTGTCTATTAAAATTACTGCAGTAAAGTTGCAATAAACTTGAAGGTTAACTTTTATTGCAGATCTATCAAAGTGCATATATACAAGACGGTAAACCTCGCAAAGGTTAATATGCTTCATTATTATTGTACCTGGTGTGCTGGTATTAGCTGATGCTCATAAATATGCAATTAAAGGGACACTTCAAACACCTAAAGCACATATTTACCTTGCAGAAGTGCATTATGTGTGAACAGTGTGTAGTCTCTTTTACAAATGTAAAAAAAACGACAGATTTCAATAGAAAGTGGCACATTTTTTATTAAACTTGTCACACCCCCTAGCTGTCAATCAGGCAACCGGTTTTGGTTACTTCCTGTTGTGGTTAGCTCAATGGAACTAAACTCAAGAGGCAGCAATTGCTCAGAGCACCTGACTTGCAAAGAAGTCTCATTGAGCTGCATTGATAAATCTGTGATTGACCAGTCTGTGCTTGGTCGACAGGGGTATGTCTTGGCTGCAGACAACAGATCTGCAGCTTTTGCTAACTGTTTTTAGATATACAGCCAATTAAAAAGAACATCAATAAATGCTTGCATGTTTTCATTGGGGGTATGCCTACTAAATTGTTGAAACAAAAATCCATTTGAGTGTTCCTTCAACTGTTGGTTTGATACAAGTATGTGCATTTGGCATCCGCATATTTTGGTTATGTTTTTTTTTTGTTTGTTTGTTTTTTTGCTATACTCGGTTTAATTTTCTTCACAAATAAATGAATAACAATATAAATAGTTCTATACTGTTTTAACAAATGTCTTTTTTTTTTTTTTAGGTCAAACCTAAAACCAGTTATAAAATATATGGTCACTTTTTTGGCGAAATGTGTTTATCAGATTTCATTTTCCTTTTTATGTAGAGGAAAAATAACACCATAATCTGCTGAGCCAGACTGATGAATTTTCTATAATTTATTTGTTTTCTTGTGTTTCCTGAATCCTGCATAGATAATGTATTTTGTGATTTTGTGGAGATGTTCCTTGTGTTTGGGGGAGTACATGCACACAATATAAAATAAGTAAAAAATTTATAATTTTACCTTAGATGTGTTTTCTTAAAACTACATAACACCTGACCTGCATACTATATCCCTTATAATACTAGAAGTGTTTAGTAGTAGATTGAGGGAAGCAAACAGGGACATGGGTTGGTATATATATATATATATCAATGAAGACACATTCCATATCTGTCATTACTTCACAGCATCAGTCATCTTCAGTTGGAACATCAGCTGAAGACCCATGAATTGACTAACTTATGCTTTCATTCTAATGGCACACCACTAAACTGAAAGATTAATGAATTCTATGAATAAAACAGAAATGTATTTAATTCACAATTAGTGTTCATAATAAAGAACGAATTATAGGAGACGGAATGATGTTGTTCTCTTATTACTATTTGCTCGTCATAGGTTGTTCAGCTGGAGGAGTTGCTAGCTGTACGCCATTCTGTCTTTGTGGTTGGAAATGCGGGAACAGGAAAAAGCAAGGTAATACAGAGTCAATGTTATATCTTTAATGGTATAGCAAATCAAAACTAGACGTTCTCTGGCCATTGCAAAGTGAAGGGAACCATCATGTACTGCTTGTTTATTGAGGCCGTTCAGAATTTCTCATTCTCTCAATGTGCATCATATTATATCCTACTGGTCAGTTCCTAAAGGGACACTCCAGACCCCTTAAGCACTTTGGCTTGCTGAAGCGCTTTATATAAAGACGGTGTCCTCATTTTTCATTTTACAAAAGGGCCATCATGATTGGCACTTTTATAAATTAACCTTGTTACAGTCCATGGCTGTCAGTCAGACAATTGATCCTGTTGTATCCTGGTTGTTAAGCTTAGTGAAGCTAAACTGAAGAGGCCTCAATTGCCCAGAGCACCTGCCTTGCAAAGACTTATTATTGAGTTACATTGCAATGTCTGTGATTGGACAGCCATGAAAAGTCTGGGCGGGGTTAGAAGGGGACGGCTTGCAAAGGATGGATAGCTGTTAATTGGACAGATCACATATATATAATGAATTGAAGAGCAGATTAGTAAAGCCATGGTCATTAACACATGTCCCTAATTTGATCATATACCAAATTTTCTTAGCTGGAAGCCATTTTCTCCCAATGATTGCCTAAAGCACCCATCCAGATGTACAGTATCACTCGTGAACAGACATGCAATAACCTGCGCTGGTTATAGACCATTAGCCCCAATTCTAGCTGCTCAGAGAGTACAGACTTTAGAAGATGTACCCAGGAACACTGTGTCAAGTCTAAATGCCATCTAGAATCTATGCATATAGAGTAACACAAGTTTAGAATAAGCACACATGCGTGTAAATAATTTAATTTTTGAACAATACAATGTAAAAAGAAACATTACAAAGTACATAATCTTATTACAAAGTACATATTGATTATTTCTAATATTGCAAGGATTGCAAGAATAAAAAAACAGCAATCAACATTTTACGAGCTTTCTTTTTTCTACTAATCTGCCAGATGAATGATCACGAAAGAGCTATAGTTGTGTACGTTATACATTTTCTCAACCAAAATTTTTTATAGAAATGCAAGTTCAAGGATTGTAACATAAGCTTGTAACATATTTTTTTTGTCACGACTAGTTAAACAACTATGATTATGATGGTTGTTAAAAATAGATGTTAAAGTTGCATGGATTTTCTGCATAAGTGGACAATTTAAAATTATATTTGAAGCTATTTTAATTTCAGATAAATTGACCTTGAAAGGTGTTAAGGAATCTAACCTACAATTTGTGACTTCATTCCAGATCTGGCTATGTGACAGTTATTTGTATAATTTCTTTTCTTATGCACATACAATACTACAATACTTCTGCACCTACTCTCTTTCATCCCAACTAATTACCATCCCTACATTATGTGTACTTAATTGCTTTCATTCTACTCCAAACGTCTTGTTAATTACCGATGCTTTAGATCAGGTAGTAATCGGAAATTAATGTATTCCAAGAGAAAATATAGAATGTCAATTATATTTAGGAACATGGTATTCAGAATGTATTCCTGTTTTCTCCTAGATATTGAGGACCCTTAACAGGACATATATTAACATCAAACGGAAACCTGTATGGAATGACTTAAACCCTAAGGCTGTTACGACAGATGAACTCTTTGGTTTTATTCATCCTGCAACAAGAGAGTGGAAAGATGGTACGTATTTGACTCTACAAGCAGAGCACGTATCTAACCAGGACATCTGTTAATCTGTCATTAATAAAATGTTGTTTTACTTAGTAACTGCCAAGTAATGTTATTGTCTGGACCCTGGAGTAAGTCTACATTTAAAGTAATGGGAAGACATGCACAGGTTATGTTCCAACAAGGTTCTAGATTAGGGCAAACACCTTCCACTTTTTGGATAATTGCATTCTAGATTCTACAGCTTCTATAGGTGGAAAATATTGGACGTCTTGGCCATTGTCTTAAATAAAGGAGAAGCATTGAACAATATTGACATCAGGGCTATAGGAGAGCCTTTAACATGGATGGATTAGAAGTGTTTTTTGGAACAAGAGTCAGAAATGAGTATGAGGGGGGCGTGGTTCCGGCTCTGACCAAGATGGCCGCATAGGGAGAAAACTCAGCTTCGCCGGACCCCCAATACAGCCTAATCCGCATATTAACGCGACTTTAATGGGGCTCACTAAACGCCCGGGGCACTCCCAGACCCCAAAGAACTCCTCACAGGGCCCACTGGACGGATTCCTGCAGCCACAGCCGGGGGTGAGTGGAGACCCAGCCGGTCCCAATATGGCAGCGTCCTCCACCTTGGGGCAGGGGGGACTGGCACTGGACCGCATTGAAGGCACTCTGCGGGATCTAACTGCCTCTATGGTGACCAAAAGTGACCTCCAGGCTGTCACAACAGCAATACAGGAGACCCTGCGAACGGAGATCGCGGGGATCTGCACAGAACTAACTGCGCACGCAGGCCGCATTACCGCGATGGAGGAGGCCCACTGACACGGCTGTTGCACGCCAAGGTGAGATGCTGCTTTCCATACGACGTCACCTGGAAGACGTTGACAATAGAGGCAGGAGATGTAACATACGTGTCCGTGGTGTTCCAGAAACTGAAGGAACGGAAAATGCCACTGAAATACTTATGGAACTATTCCGCTCACTATTGCAACCGTCCCTGCTCATCCAAAGCATTTAGTTATATCAGAGCCCGGCACTAGATTTGCACAGTGTATTAACCATACATGATTTTTTTTACTGTGAAGGGACTGTTCAGTATTTTTGTATAGTTCTGTTAATATCTGGACCTTAATCTCTAATAGTACAGACACAAAAAGTAAAATACCTTAAAGTTAAACTGATCTAAAGAAGCAAAGACTAAAGTCTTTATAATCGACTTGAGAGACAGTGCAGCCAACAGCTACAAGACATGCTTACTAGAGTATTGCAATGGACACACATGCTAGTAGAAAATTCATAAATATTGAAAAAGCAGCATCATGTTTGGGTTCCATGCATATTAATATTTTAATTTTATAGTGTTAGATCTCTGATTGTAATCTGATAACATTATAGGTGTTGGATACAGAGCTGCATTAAGATTGCCCAGGACCCTAGGCGGGATGACAGATTCCCCTTCCTAGAGCCCTGGGCCCTTTTCTGTGAGTGTGGTGTATGGTGGAGGCATTGGGAAGTTTCAAGGGACCATGAGGGAGCTGTTAAAGTGATATCTGTCTCCATGAAGTGAGTGGGCGCAGGGCTGAGCAGGAACATTTATTGTTCTCCTTGCTGGCTCAAAAAGGCCCCATCACAAGCAGAACCAGAGCTCCAGGCTTTTACAACATATATTTATGTTAATTAAGCTTTACTGACTGGCTGGCACCAATTTATTGAGTGTTGGTATTAAATTATTAAATTAGAGTAACAATCTTCAATGTTCATTTCAGGACTTCTATCATCTCTCATGAGAGAACAGGCCAATATTATGCACGATGGTCCAAAGTGGATTGTCCTTGATGGTGACATCGACCCGATGTGGATTGAATCACTAAATACTGTTATGGATGATAATAAGGTAAGCAGCAGTACCCAATGTATGTCATCTGAGAAGTGAAAAATTATATTTCTGCATTTCAAAATGGAATTGTATGTAAAGCAAATTTGTCCCTATTGTTGAGATGTCTATGTTTTAAATGCTATAAAATAAAATTTACTTACCACTTTAAATACATTGCATTAGAGCTGTCCACGCTATAATTTGCCCTAGTGGCCCTCTTTATTTTCTTGTTATGAAAGGTTTTCATAACTCAGTATAATAAAAAAAAAAATTAAGAAATGCACTAGACACATAAGGAACAAATATATACATTTTAGTAATATAGAGGAAGAAGGTTTTATTGGACAACCATTTACTGATATACTCCCAACGTAAATCATGGCGCAAATGAGAATCCTCTTAATTTTTGGGGTAATTTTCAATACTTTAAGCAGCACATATATACCTAATATGTTCTCCACAGTGTGGCTAATTCATTGAAGCTTCCCATCAGTCTTTTGTTTCCTGTGCCCATGTGATCAGCCATGGAACTTTATGAAATCACTTATAAATGTAGACAGAGAGCTTGCCTTCACAGGAGAAACAGAAAGTCAGGATTTCACTAAAAAAAACGAATTAATGCAATAAATCAAGCTATAAACAGTAATGTGCTGGGCCAAAGCTTTCCAATGTCAGTTTAGATCAGGAGTGGCCAAAAAGTAGATCCCCAGATGTGTTAAAAATACAGCTCCATGATGCTTTGTCATTCTAAAGGCATGCAAATCATCATGGGAGATGTAGTTCTACAACATCTGGGGATCTACCTATTGGGCATCCTTGGTCTAGGTGCAAGCTAAACCAAACAATTACAGCAGGAGGAAATGTCATTACAATGACAGGCAGTACACATAGTGTCTAAAGAAGATACTAGCTAGAATTGCCTCAATATTACCATGAATTGCAGCTACATGAAAACTTATTGCTGAATATCCATCTCTCGCAAGATAGTGGAAACGAAAATCCTTAATGAAAAATGGAAAATACATGTAAAATTACAGTTAGGACTTTAAATATAGAAAACAAGCATAGTTACTCAATATGCAGATGTAATGGAACATAGTGTAACAACCAATCAGCAATTTGAGCTCTAATCAAGGTCGTGACAAAGACCCTTGTTAGAAGTCGAGTCGTTGCTTCTTGTTTTTCCACCATTGTGTGGAGGGTGTGCCATATTTGGCTTGGTTACACCTTATGATCAATGTTGAGGAGTGCATTTCTTTCTTATTTTTTAAACAATACAGGACTTTAAATATATGTAGACAATATAGTGTATATGTATTCATACATAATATAATATATAAATATATAAAAAGATGTTACTAAGCGTTTACATAATTTTTGTAAATTTAACTCGAGGTCCTGACACTCGCCAGCAATGAAAGAATACCACTAAAACCTACTATGCGACTGGTCTTTGAGATTCACCATTTAAAAACTGCCACACCTGCCACAGTATCAAGAGCTGGAATTCTCTATGTTAATCCCCAAGATCTTGGTTGGAACCCGTAAGTACAGTAAAAAACAATAATATAGCAATTAAGAAAAATAGAAATTCAAAATTTGCATTATAGCGTTTGTTAACACAACAGTGTATGTCCAGTAGCATATGGGTTTTTCTATTAAGCATCCAGTGACCTTTTGCACTTCCTACTATCTTATCATGCCACATCTTGTGAGAAGGACAAAGAGAATCAACCTGCCACAATGGACTCCCACCATAGCGTTCCACACTATATACACTATGACTTATCAGACCTTCCTCAGCGATCTCATGATTGACACTTCTGTTACAATCTTACCCTTCATCTACAATTCCTAACCCACGGTCCTGTGGGCCACTTAAAGGGAAACTCCAGTGCCAGGAAAACAATCCGTTTTCCTGGCATTGGAGGTCACCTCTCCCTCCCACCCCCCAATCCCCGGTTACTGAAGGGGTGAAAACCCGATGTCCCTCGTCGCTGTCTCCTCCTCCGCGCCGCTCCTCCCTCCTCGTCCGTCGGCCTGTGGGCGAGACTGATCCCGCCCACCACCCGAGGAGACCTAAAGCGCATGCGCGGCAATGCCGCGCATGCGCATTAGCGCTCCCCATAGGAAAGCATTGAAAAAGATTTTCAATGCTTTCCTATGGGGAAATGAGCGACGCTTTAGGTCCTCACACAGCGTGAGGACGTCCAACGACGCTCTAGCAAGGAAAATCCTTGCTAGAATTCAGGAAGTTACCTCTAGTGGCTGTCTAGTAGACAGCCACTAGAGGTGGAGTTAACCCTGAAAGGTAATTATTGCAGTTTATAAAAAACTGCAATAATTACACTTGCAGGGTTAGGAGTAGTGGGAGTTGGCACCCAGACCACTCCAATGAGCAGAAGTGGTCTGGGTGCCTGGAGTGTCCCTTTAAGCAGCACTGCCAAAGTCTGAATGAAATACATTTGGGTTCATGGTCTAGTGACATTGTTGAAATATCAGCTACTCACATTTACTCAGTGAAATACATGTTGTAGAGACTAGCACCAACACCAAAACAATCTATTTAGAACTCTGAATTGAAGATGCAGATTCCCACCCATTTTACAAACTCCAAATGCTACATATTGGCTGTAATAGCATTAGAGGAGATGTGAAGTGCCAAAGGTTGCCTACCCCTCCTTACTTTAGGATGTTGCTGTGGTCATTGCTTAAGGATTGCATTTTGTCTATTCAGAAATATGTTCACTAGTTGAAGGCCAGTATCCATGATAAAGGTTAAAGCACCGCTGTAATCAATTTGTGTGTGAATGTAGGTTAAAAAAATACATACATATATTAAGCCGCAGAGGCTCAGGATATTACGATTTTAATAATTGTTTTTCTTTATGTCAGGTATGTGGCCAGCTGGATAGAGACTAGAGTGAACCAGACGGAAAAGGCTAACTTGACTATTCTTTTTGACAAGTATGTACCATCCTGTCTGGACCAGTTCAAGCTTGGCACTGTTAAAACCATCACCCCTGTTACTGAGAACAGTATGGTACAGGTAACAAAAGCACATTATTGTGTCGCTGAACTGCAATGTGTGTGTATGTATTGTCAGTTAAATATTTTTGTGTTTTCATATGTTTTGAGGATTTGGTTAGCTCTGGTAAATTAAAATAAAGTGGAAATAAAATATTTCTGTACAAATATAGGAGTTGTGCACAGAATTGCTACTCAGATTTAGAGCCATCTTGAACTATGTAGCACTAATCACTAATCGAGTTATAGTAGACAATTGGATCTATTATTTTACATTTTTGTGGACTGGTGAAGGACTGCGGGTGATGTGAGAAAATACCACTTCACAGATAGAGCAGATAGAGTAGTAAATGCCTTGAAAAGCCTTTCAGGGAAAGTCTGCTGACACTGAAGTCAATCACAGATTCCCTAACAGGCGTATAATGCTTCCAACCATGAATGGCAAATCGAGAGTGTTCCATGAGATGCACTTAAAGAGTTTTATATTTATATATATTACACAAGATCCAGCGCACTCACTCATCCACTAAACAGCGACTTTAAAGTTCACAGATTTTATTGTTTTTTTTAGTTTAAAAAAAAAAAACACCTAATCTTGGCAAAAATAATGAGGATTCAGTTACATTATATGATCATACATTGCATAAGCCTGCCACAACGACAATGTACACCATTCTTGGCTAGTCCTACTCAAACAGCCTAGTGTCTGCTCTTGTGAGATTAACCCACTTACTTGGGGAAAAAAATCCATCTGGGGCTCTCTGAAGTACAAGGCTAAATAGGGCCCTGGGATGAGGCAGCTGTAACAGGGAGTGTAGCCCATTGATTTTATATGTATATACTTACTTGTATTTACTTTTTACAATAATC
The DNA here is from genome assembly GCF_036172605.1 of Pelobates fuscus. Lineage (NCBI taxonomy): Eukaryota > Metazoa > Chordata > Amphibia > Anura > Pelobatidae > Pelobates > Pelobates fuscus. The sequence continues at coordinate 324,431,140 of NC_086320.1, read as the reverse complement.
ATAAATAATATATTTTATTTTAATTTTATGAGAAAAACAAGTGTTACCTCACATCTGGGTTCAAATAGTATTTTATATTTGTCGGGATATTATTATTATTTTATTAATTTATTATTTATATTGCGCCATCACATTCCGTAGCGCTGTACATTGGGTGGACTAACAGACATGTAATTTTAACCAGACAATTGGACGTACAGGAACAGAGAGGTGGAGGGCTCTGCTCAATGAGCTTACATTCTAGAGGGAATGGGGTATAGTGACACAAAGGGTAAAAGTAGGGGCATCATCCCTTGTAAATGGGTTTCATTTTTGTGTTTTTTTTAATTTTGTTATCATACGTTATTTAACAAAAAAAATGTACGTTTCCAGAGCAATAACTCAGCATTACAATTCTCTCCGTCTACTGCAGACCCTTTGTTCTCTTCTCGACTGCCTCCTTATTCCTGAGAATGTACCACCAGACTCTTCCAGAGAACTCTACGAGTTATACTTTGTGTTTGCGTGTATCTGGGCATTTGGTGGGGCACTACACAGAGATCAGGTATGATATACCAGTTTGATAAAGAATATTAAACATTTTATGGAATGTAAACATGGCCTATTATTGTTGCCTAGTCCCTAATTCAAGGTTTTAAAAAACAATGTTAATTTATCTGTACTACAAGGTATATTTATTGCAAAGATCATTACAGAGTGAAGTGGTCCTGTTGGTGGCATATGAAATGGCAAGAATTTTCTTTGTACTTCTCGAACCTGCAATTATCCTTCATTAACCTCCTCTTTCTCCTTGTCTTGGGCAATTGTTTAACCCTCTGCTTATTTTATGTTTTTTTATGTTCTTTTTGATAATCAAGAATAAAGTAATAATTCTTGAATACAATCAGGGGCTGGTTAAGTTAAAATGGAAATATAAAAATGTTATGCTTTTTATTTGTGCTTTATTTCCTTATTTCCATTTTAACATTGTACATGTTTAATTTATCTTTAACTTCTATAAAAAAAAAATCTTAAAGGATACAGTCTAATAATTGCTGAGCAGAAAAAATATATAATGACTAAAGTTAGTCATAACTAGAAAATGTTAGTAGTTAATATTAATATGAGTATTTATATAATGACAATATTTAGAACTTTACAATTGTTACATCTCCTTTAGCTGACCGATTACAGAGCAGACTTTAATCGATGGTGGATAAAGGAGATGAAAACGGTGAAATTCCCCGCTCAGGGAAGTATTTTTGATTATTATCTGGATAACAAAACCCGGAGGTTCATTCCATGGAGCGAAAAAATTCTTGAATTTAAAATGGATTCAGACACCCCTTTACAGGTTAGAAAAGCTGAATCTCTTGGTTAATTGCCTAAAAAGCTAAAGCACAATATATTCTGTGTTATCGCTCGCTGGCTACAAATATAAGAAGGTAGCTTGACTGAGTTATTTACTAAAGTGAGAATTCAAAGTGAATTTCAAATTTAAATCAAAATAGCTGTATTGGAATATTTCTCTAAGCCAGCTATGCTTCCTGTTCGACATTTGAAATTCACTTCGGATTCACTTTACAAATTCTCACGTTAGTGAATAACCTGTTAGTTGTTTGAAAGCTGTTTGAGATATATTAAGGGGAAATTATGTTGTTTAAGGAAATTCTGTACAATTACCTGTCATGTGATCTTTTTCTTTTCCTCGTTACTTTGAAATAATAATTAGGATTTATAAATGGGAGATTCACTGCATGTAAGAATTCGGTATATTTTTCAGAAATATTTCTATATTTAGATCTTCGTTTTCAAAGACATGTCAAACGTAAGCCCTCAGTGGCCAACCAACAAAGATAACACTCACTTACAAAACAAATCAGTTTTCATCTTATTATATATACAGAACAGAATAGTTAACATTAATAAAAAGACAATAAATGTTTTGCTAAACTTTTTGGATCTCTTTTCTTAGCATAATCTTATATAATGATCTCTCCAGATTTCCTTTGGTCTATTAAATTGTAGAATAAATAAATAAATATGCACATCAAGCCACAATGACATAAAAGCTGTTTACTGATTAATTAATCTTGTATTTTTTATTTTTTTTGTCTTACTATGTACACCTGCAGGCAGCTTTCGTTCATACGTCTGAAACAACTTGCCTTGGGTTTTTTATGGATCTTCTAATACAAAGAGCCAAACCAGTAATGCTTGTGGGTAACGCAGGAGTGGGAAAGACTGTGTTACTGAATGACAGACTGTCTTACCTTTCTGATAGCTATATGGTATCCAAAGTGCCATTTAACTATTACACTACATCAGCTGCCCTGCAAAGTAAGTGTCACATGGCTACCAATCACGTAAAGATTATTCAACAAAGAAAGAAAGGTTTGGGAACATATATATTTCAAATCAGGGTTAGTCACTACATTGGTTTATTCATTAAAGGACCACTATATTGCCAGGAAAACATACTCGTTTTACTGGCACTATAGGGTCTCTAGGTCCCCCCCACCCTTAGGGTCCCCCTCCCGCCGGGTTCTAGGAGGTGGAAGGGGTTAAATCTTACCTGTTTTCCCCTGCCGGGCTCCCTCGGCGCGGGGAAATCTCCTCCTCCTTTTCGCCGTCATCGGCTGAATGCGCATGCGCATTCAGTCAGTCCATAGGAAAGCATTACTCAATGCTTTCCTATGGACGCTGGCGTCTTCTCACTGTGAAAATCACAGTGAGAAGCGCGGAAGCGCCTCTAGCGGCTGTCAAGGAGACAGCCACTAGAGGCTGGATTAACTCATAGGTAAACATAGCAGTTTCTCTGAAACTGCTATGTTTACAGCAGAAAGGGTTAATCCTAGATGGACCTGGCACCCAGACCACTTCATTAAGCTGAAGTGGTCTGGGTGCCTATAGTGGTCCTTTTAACTCTGAATTGTAGCAAAATAAAAACCTAATTGCCAAAAATTCAAGCTAAACTAGCCAAGCTTTGACCATACCTGTGTTGGAGATCAGGTATTTTATCTTACATTTTGCAGTTCTGATATCACTTCACTAACTTCCCATGTTTAGCGATAAACCCTTAATGTGTGATTTGTTTGGAAATCAAAAGGTTCAGATTTGAAGCTGAAGAGAAAACATTGCTTAACTTTGGACTAAAATGTGAATTCACTTTTTACGGCCACAGAACTCACACTTTAGTGATCAACCTGTCAGAGAAGATAACGTATTCATCTATTAACTAAATAGTATGTTGTGTGGATGTGCTACATCTGGGTGACAATCAGATAGCTGGAAAATATTCTCTAAAACAGCAAAGTGGAAGATTTTTTTGTTCCAGCTCAGCTGTTTTGGTGTAAATGTTGCAGTCCATGTGTCTGCTCACTAATACTCACGGATTAGTACATAAGCTCCCTGATATTGAGGTGGAATTTATATTCGCACAGAAGACTATGGATGACTAATCTGAAAGAATTACTGTAGTCTGGTGGAAAGCCTAACCGATAATGTGAGCCAAATCCAGATGTTGCAAGTACACACCTATATTAATGTGTGTAAAGGGCCAGTGGTAGAAATTTATAGCAATAATTAGTCTTGTATCCGTTATTATGCGGCCTAGCAAAGATTGCCATCTACTGGTGGTAAAAGGTAGAGACTCTGACTGCACTGATAAGAACAAGGTAAATGGGGGATGTGTAATAAAAATAGTGGACCCATTATTTTACTGGGTAATTTTATTATTATTAAAATGTACACATGTAACACCTACCAATTCTGTAGCACAATACAAAGTTCTGTTTTAAAACAGAGATAAACAACTGTATTCAAATTTACATTGTAGAATTTACTTTGTGAAACAGAGAGGTGCAGATGTTATTTGGTAGAAGACAAGTAAGAACAAAATTAAATCATAATAAAAAATAAAATATATAAAAAAAATTGTAATATAAATAAATCAAAATAAAAAACATTAACAAGCTGCTGTAAGAAATGAACAGCAACGTATTTAATTCCAAGAATCGAAAACACTCACATTTTTATAACCCAGATATTAGACTTTGAGATTCTTTAAATTACAAGCTGTAATTTGTCCAAATTTATGACATTTGGGTGACCATTCGATTTCCCGAATTCGACACAAAACAAATGAAACGTACAATGACAAGCATGTACTTATTTGAGATTCTGAATTCTACCCACGGCACCAAAAAAAGAGAAGATTGATGGGATAAACGATGAATGATGGCAAAAGGACAGCCATTAAATGTTGATTTTTATTTTTTCACAGGTCAAGTGAGAATTGAGATGCAAAAAAGGAGGAGCAGTCATAATTTTTTCTTTATGTATTCTATATTTAATAATTATATCACATATAAAAGCACAGATATTTCTACTCCTCCTTCTTTGTGTCCCTTTGCTGGTTATTTTTTCTGATCTGTGGACCAAATAGCAGAAAAAAATTGCTTATCAGTGTAGTTTAAAATATATAAATAGGATTTATATTATGTATATATTTTGCAGTACATGGATTAGCCCATTTTCGTGCCTTTTGGTTCTTCTGATGAATTTCCCAGAATCTTTTTTCATTAACAGAAATCAGCCTATCTGCCATAGGGGCACAATTCAGCCATCCTAATATTTGTTTTATTTTCGGCAGTGATTTGTCCAAAACAAATTTTTCCGCCATGCACAAGTCTACAAGATCTAATAAAACCATCTTAGCAAAGGTTTGCAGTCATTATAGTTCTCTTGTCCTGACAGATTTTTTACAGTAATTAAAGCACCCTGTGTGACTACATGACTAGGTAATAGGAGGTGAATATTTCACAACACATTTCTTTTCAATTCCAGGAATCCTTGAAAAGTCTCTAGAGAAGAAGGCCGGGCGTAACTATGGTCCATTAGGGAATAAAAAGCTTGTGTATTTCATTGATGACATGAATATGCCTGAAGTTGATAAGTATGGAACAGTCCAGCCCCACGCATTGATTCAACAACATATTGATTACGGACACTGGTAAAAATTGTCTGGTATATTTTTCATAAATTAATGCTACTAGAAAATATATCACAGTTCATTTCACTAAACATGTTTTGACTGTCAACAGCTGTTATTACAAAGGTGTCCTACAAATGTTTACATTTTTCTCAACCACACTGTTTGTGCATTGCTGAATTGAAGTGGGTGTTGAATAAACAGTGAGTTGGGCTATATTATACTCTAAACTATTCAACTAATTGTCACTGTACAACCACTTACTGTATATTGAATACATACCATAGAACTCTACATACATACATAGTCTACTCTTTTTATTCATCCTTCTTCAAGATGACCATTGCAACACATTGTGGGATGAAACGCTTACCATTTAGGGTCAGGCACATACACATCTGTCTGATAAGCTATGATTATAGACTTTGGGAGTACCTAGTGATTAGTGTATTTGTAGTTAGGGTTAGAGAAACTGGTGTATTAGGGTAAAGGTAAAGTTTAGATTAAGGAGTAGCAGGGATGTTTTCATAGGGTTTAGGGCTCACTTGAGGTTAGTCGTAGGTGTTGCTTGGAGTGCTTTGGGGGCTGAAGCCCTACAGTTGGTAGAGGAGGCCTGAGGATATTAGTGTTTTGTTTTATATATTTATTAGGTATAAATTGTCTACCCATGAATTGCAGCATGCAATTCATGGGTAGACAGTAGGGGACATAACATAAAAATGCGAGATATGTCATAACACGTCTCCACCTCTCTATTAGAGTAGGGTAATCAAGGTTAACTTTAGGCACCATCCCAAGATGTTTCTGGAACCTTGCAACACCTCTGAGATTAGCAAGCATTGTGTGGAATAAGTAGAGTCAGAGTATACTTTGGAATAAGATTACAATTAGGTATATTGGATATAGTATGGTTAAGAAGCCTATCCTGGCAAAACCACATGATGTACTCGTAAGAAAGGCCTAACCCAATATTCCAGATAATAGATAATCAGTCATAATTGGGGGCTATTGGTCATAATGGCAAAATAATGTTATTATTCCTTGAAACATGGCAATACTTAATTTCTGTTTCCCCATACTGTTTCCCCATACTCTAAAGCAAAGTGTTCCCTAACCTATTCCTCATGGACCACCAACAGTCCAGGTTTTGTCAGTATCTCCATTGGAATAAAACAGCGATACACATAAATCCTGGACTGTTGGTGGTCCATGAGGACTGAGTTGGGGAACACTGCTCTAAAGAACAATAGCATTCTTTCATTTTTATCTGAAAGATAAAGTTAAAGGGCCACTCTAGGCACCCAGACCACTTCAGCTTAATGAAGTGGTATGGGTGCCAGGTCCAGCTAGGGTTAACTAATTTTTTTATAAACATGTTTATCAATTAGTTAAGCCTTCCCCTTTTTCCTCTAGTGGCTGTCTCACTGACAGCCGCTAGAGGCGCTTGCGTGATTCTCACTGTGAAAATCACAGTGAGAGCACGCAAGCGTCCATAGGAAAGCATTATGAATGCTTTCCTATGCGACCGGCTGAATGCGCGCGCAGCTCTTGCCGTGCGTGCGCATTCAGCCGACGGGGAGGAACGGAGGCGGAGAGGAGGAGGAGAGCTCCCCGCCCAGCGCTGGAAAAAGGTAAGTTTTAACCCTTTTCCCCTTTCCAGAGCCGGGCGGGAGGGGGTCCCTGAGGGTGGGGGCACCTTCAGGGCACTCTAGTGCCAGGAAAACGAGTGGTCCTTTAATAATAGTAAGGTGGACTCAGCTGACACAATTCCATTATTGTCTTATTTGCCACATTGCTGATTTGGAAACGTCATTAGATTTCATTGTCCCCCAGGTACGAAAGGCAAAAAATGACTTTAAAAGAAGTAAAAAACTGTCAGTACGTGGCTTGTATGAATCCAACTTCGGGAAGTTTCACTATTAATCCACGATTACAGGTAATTAAAAATGAATATGACATCACTTGAAGAAAGTAATTTATAGATTTCTAGTCTACAGTTAGGAAGCTTACACTTTTTCTTCAAAGCCATTTTTTTTTTAAGTGTTTGATTATTTTACTCCATAATTTACCAGCTGCCAACAATAGTCCAACAATAGAATGAGGGTGAAGTATTTACATCACTTCTATAGAGCAGAATATATTATATTAAACAACATATTGCTCTAGAACAGGGATAGGCAACCTTCGGCTCTCAAGATGTTGTGGACTACATCCCCCATAATGCTCTTACACACATAATGCTGGCAAAGCATCATGGTAGGTGTAGTCCAAAACATCTGGAGAGCCGAAGGTTCCCCACCCCTGCTCTAGAACATTCATAAAACTGTATTTGTACTTTATGCTTGTAGGTTATATGTTACTAAGGAAGATCTACAATATACCGTACTATTTTGTCAAACAAACTCTTTCAGTTTTCACAGTTTGGCTGAGAGTAGACAGGGTAGGAGAGAAAGGGATATGGACTAGGATAGGGAGTTTGGATATGGTAATTTGGATGAAGGATGATAGGGGAATCTATGTACATAGGAATTATAGTTAGATAGTAAGGGGGATGTGGACATGAACATTTAAGCTTTGGGTTGAGGAAGGAATATTTTTATGGTCATTTGTATTGTGGATATGGGTAATTTGACAGTGGTCGGAGGGATGGAGACATGGACACGATGACTTGGAGCATGATTTAGTTTTGTGCATAGCCATCGATCCCATAATGTCATTATTGTTGCTATGTACTAGATATTGTGAGTGCATAGAAATGGGACATGTCACAGTTAATTCACCAATCTTTGATTCATGAATGTATTTCTATTTTTGTTTTATGTCCAGAGACATTTTACAGTGTTTGCTGTTAATTTTCCCATAAATGATGCCCTGGAAACCATTTTTAGCAAGATCCTGAGTTTTCACTTCCATCAGCATGCATTCAGCCCTTCCATCCTTAGAACTGGCACAGCCGTGATCCAGGCAGCAATGTGGCTTAACCAGAAGATGGTACAGAATTTCCTTCCCACTGCGATAAAGTTTCATTATATTTTTAATTTAAGGGATATCACCAATATATTTCAGGTATGTGACCTGCTATTTGTACTCTATTTTCACAATGTTGCCTCCCTTTTTTTATATCCCCCCTCTATTTCTCTGTCTTATTTTAACTGTTGTTTTCCCCTATTTTATATAGTTTGTACCTTCCCCTTCATCCCAGCAATGTTCTTCACTTAGTGGGAAACACTTGTGTGCTCCTTAGTTACACTTGGACCATCTATTTAACTCAGAAAAACACTAAATCTTCACCAGGAGCTCTCCAGCCAAATACTGTCATAATGTTGGCATTCTATTGGCATTTTGGGAATCTGCATTCCCCAAAATATGCCAACATATTGCTTACAAATAACAGTAAGCATAGTATTAAAATATTTTTCCTTTTTTGGTTGTACCTGCCAATGCAGAGGTTATACACATAAATAATAATATTACATTTCCGTAAATGTACAGGTAATAATAACTATCTCTGTAAAGCAATCTATAAATTATGTTGATGTTTTCTCTTAATTGTATGTGCTAGCAAAGTACCCCTTTAGTATATTTTTCTGTAAAAGTGCATACATTCAGAAAACACACATAACAATAAATTCTGTTGACCCTTCAAAAATTCTTTCTAGGGCATTTTGTTTGCTACCCCAGATTGCCTGAAACAACCAAATGACCTTGTGTCCTTATGGCTACATGAGTCTTCTCGTGTTTATGGAGACAAATTGGTGGAGGATAAGGATTCTGATTTATTCAAAAGAATTCTGCACGATACTGCTCGGAGATTTTTTGAAGTAAGGAAAAAAGTTTAATTTCTTGATTGCAATTTTATTTTTTTCATCGCAATTTTCATCATGGACAATCATTTCCAAATCTTATTTAATCCTGCCATTAAATAACAAAAACATGTTTACACTGCGTGTGTGGCAAAACAGATAGTCCAGTAATATATTTCTCATGAGGCATAATGAACACACAACATGATGGTATGTTGTCCAAAATATTCATTGCTTTTATACTCCAAATCAGGCTTCCTCAAACTCCGGCCCTCCAGATGTTGCTGAACTACAACTCCCATGATTCTATTAATTAGATAGATAGGTTGAGAATCATGGGAGCTGTAGTTCAGCAACATCTGGAGGGCCGGAGTCCATTCGAATGGTCCATTCGAATTTTACTTAATGACTAAACCACTTTTGCCCCTTTCCAGCTCAGTTGCACTAATGTATCAAAGGATAAAAGACTAAGTTGTTTCTGCCTGGCATTAGCATGTATGTATATATATATATATATATATATATATAAAATACTAAATAAAGGGAGCACTCTAGGTCTTCTCTTCAGTGAAAAAAAGGTATTTACTGTATCAAAATAGAATACATTACATGTGCAAACAAATCGACGTTTCGACCCTGCTGGGGTCTTTATCATGATCTTGATAAAGACCCCAGCAGGGTCGAAACGTCGATTTGTTTGCACATGTAATGTATTCTATTTTGATACAGTAAATACCTTTTTTTCACTGAAGAGAAGACCTAGAGTGCTCCCTTTATTTAGTATTTTATATTGGGACGCGGGATTGCACCTAGGCATTTTTTGACCTATAGTATAATAGAGGAGGAGTGCCGTGCTTTCTTATTGTTGTATATATATATGTATATATATATATATATATATATATATATATATATTAATAATATGTCCTTTAAGCTGATAATTCTCTTAGAATGCATACCGTAGGCAATTTGAAGGTGTACCTTTGTTACCCAAAGAGCATGTATATACACAAATGGACATTTACATGTTCAACAATAAAACATTTAGTGACAGCTTTAACAAGAGTTCTGACATTCTTTTCGATATGTCTCTTGCTGCAACAGAATCAATAAATAATCTGACAGGATAAATCTATCCGCCTTCTTGTGGTTTTTGTTCCCTTGCTACTGATTTGTAGGGCGTTGAGGACCAAGTCTTGTCGAGGCAGCCTCTCATATTCTGTCATTTTTCTAATGGGGTCGGTGCTCCTTCATACCTGCCTGTAGATAGGTGGGACTCGCTAAAGAAAACACTCGTGGAAGCTCTCGATAGCTACAATGAACTCAATGCAGAGATGAACCTTGTCTTGTTTGAAGATGCAATGCAGCATGTGTAAGTAATGTTTACTAATCCCAAATTGAAAGCATTGATTAATAAATATCCGAGATTTACCCTTTCTTGACTTGTACATTAGTATTAATATATTTGGAAAGCATTTAATAAAGCCTTTAATTTAATGTTCCTAACGAAGTGTAAACTTCAATGCAACCAGTGTATATACATTTATATATATATATATATATTCTTTTTTTTTAACAGAGATATTCATATTAAAATTATAGTTTTCTTGCTTGTTAGCAACAACTAAAAAGTGAAGTTGTTATACTAGCAGGCAGCCGCTGATCTGGACCAATGAACTGTGCCAAACGAGGAAATGTTGGAGCTAGGTTTTAAAGAACACTTTCATAAAATACGTAATTTCGACGGATTAGTATTAGTATACATCATTTCTGCGTATTTCGGCATATGGAGAAATATTAGGCACGAGCATTTTTTTGGCCCTGTACACTGTGATCTGAAGGGCAGCATGTTTATAAGCCAAGAATACATATATACATAGATATTATGTAACACTTTTAAAGCTGTAGAGCTTAAATAAACCTTTACCTGGAAGGATGTTTTTTTAAGGTGCGTGTGCTCATTTATGAATTTACATTTGTTCTTAGGTGTCGCATTAGCCGCATTTTAGAATCACCTCGTGGCTATGCCCTCCTGATTGGCGTCGGGGGCAGTGGCAAACAAAGTCTGTCTAAATTGGCTGCCTACATTGGCTCCCTTGATGTATTTCAGATCACTTTGAAAAATGGATATGGCATTCAAGATTTGAAAGTAAGTAGATATTTAGATATTTCTAGGCTTGAAAGTATATTTACATATGTGTCAATGTTTTAGAAGTGGCAAAAATCATGCACACTTTGGAGGTTGTGTAGCCTGGGCATTCCTGGGGCAAAGTTATCAATACGGACTACTCACCATGGAAATAATTAAGATTTGTCCACAGTAGTAGAATTATGCTCGAGAATTCCATCTGCAACCATTCACATGAAATCTCTATCAACAATGAATAATCAACAGACAGGCAGACACAATAGCCAAGTGCCTTTGTTTTTGTTTTTTACCTCCATCAACATTTTCACCAAGAATAAAGTAAATTGTTGGGTTTTTTTGCCTTACAGGTGGATCTGGCCAATTTGTACATCAGAACAGGAGCCAAGAACATGCCCACTGTGTTTCTGCTGACAGATGCCCAAGTTCCAGATGAACGCTTCCTTGTTCTGATTAATGACTTGTTGGCATCAGGTGATTACACCAACACATCTCTTGAAATATTTTTCCCATTTATTAATTATCTGTGTTCATCCAGAGCTTTCATGAAACCAAGTGTATCTGGAATGTTATGCTTTGTGGATGTCGCTAAGATGGCTGATAGACAGTCAAGCTATTTGTGCTGATCACAAATCAAAATAGATGTACTCCCTAAAGTACTTAGGGATCAAGATTCTTGGACCAAATTGTATGTGAAAGCACACTTTTATAAAATGTAATGCTGGTCCCTGCTATCCCATGTCCCTGTATTGCTACTTACTATCTGACGTCTTCCTGCTGTCTCATCCTTGTCTTATGTCTTTCTACTCTGCCCTCTGCTTTTAATGTCCTCTTCTAGTTCCATTATTTTCCATAACCACCTGCACTCTATTCCAGCCACATGTCTTCTTCTCCTGCCCCCGATCCGCCTTAGCTGACATCATCAAATTTGACAATCTCAGCCAATCCCATAGGAAAGCATTAGGATGCTATTGCACATGCACTGCAAAACGCCACACTGCACCAGTTAGCATTTCCTCATAGAGATGCATTAAATAAATACATATGTATGAGGAACGTTCAGCACCACCATGCAGAGTGTGGAGACGCTGAACATCAGTGCTGCACTGACCCAGGAAGCACCTCTAGTGGCTGTCTGAGTGACTGCCAGTAGAGGTGTTCCTAGGCAGCAATGTAAACACTGCATTTTCTCTGAAGAGGCAAGTAAGCTGTAGTTGTTCTGGTGACTATAGTGCCTTTTTAACTGTATAATTAAAAATAAATGTTTAGCACTTCTGTGCCTACTGATGGAAATGCATAAATACAATGAAATATGAATGTGCTATTCCTGTAATTATGTTATCGTAGGAGAAGTTCCTGATTTGTTTAGTGAAGAGGAAATTGATACCATTGTATCTGGAATTCGGAATGAAGTCCGAGGACTTGGGTTAGATGACTCCAAGGAAGGGTGCTGGAAATTCTTTTTAGAAAGAGTTCGACTTCAGCTCAAAGTAAGAGTTCTATTCTGAAAATAACTTTTTACAAATGTAAAACATGAAGGTTTATATACTAAGCTGAGCGTTGTGGAGATTTAACAATGGAACTGCATGTATTAGGTCAAAACAACTTAACCAAAAAATTATCCAGGATTTATTCACTAAACTGGGAATCTATGAGAACTTACAATATAATTGCCTAAAAGTTGCAGAGCTGTGATCTCTCTGTGTTACTTCCAAGATGGATTCTTGCTCCTCTCTCCTTAACCCCACCCCCTGGTGCTATCAGCCAATGATGGCCCCTGAATAGAGAAGCCACAATAGCATGCTTCCCCTCTTGGGCCGCTGGCTCTGCTGGCTGAATGGCAACTCAATGGAAATTCATTAAATTCCTTTTTAAAGACACGAGGCATGTGCAAAACCTGCTGAAACAGGGTAGATTTCAAACGAAACATTTTTTTATATGCCTAGATGCCCTCAAGTAAGCTTCTCCAAACAGCTGCCAATGATGGGGAAGGGGCCCTGCAGAAACCTATTGTAGAATTAAAGAGACACTCATTTTTTTTAAACATAATATTTTGGCTTACCACCCTCCCCTCCAGAAAAAAAATCTTGCTGCCACAAGTGTTACTATGGACGAGCAACCACTTCTCTTTTCCTGTTCTAACCTAGACTGTTCCATGGTATTATGACTTCGAGCCTTGATCCTCCCTGTTTTTATCTTTTTTATATTTACAGTCCTTTTGTATTTTAAACAGTCTATTAAAAAAAGAAAACAAAGACAAACTTTTTGTGCAATATACCTACCTTTTCTTGGAATGTCATCCTTGGTGGCCTAGTGGAAGGAGCAGATGTTAGGAGTCCAATTTGCTACATCATTTTATAAGTGGTAGAAAAATTCTAGAACACATACAAACAAAATATTAAAATAGATGTAGTCGCAAAGGTATATCATTTTAGTTTGTGTCAGCGATACAATAGGTCTGACAATTAACACTATGGTATGACAGGTTTCAAAGCAACACGGGCTAAATAACAGTGATTCAAAGAGAACAAGTAGTCCGTGCTTGACTTGCAGGTTCATTAGTAACAAAACCTATTTAGTACAAAAAGGTAAAGTAAATGGTAAAATATTGCTGCTTGACTGTTATAAGCAGATTCCTGGTAAAAAATAATGTAGAAATAATTTTTTTATAACTTTTGCATTCTGATTTGAGGCCTTTACATGAGAATCTATTAATCAGCTGTCAATCTGGTTAAAGATCTGGTTAAATGAGTTTATTCATCAAACTGGGCATTGTATAGAATTGACAAGGGGATTACAAATGTTAAGCCAAAACGCTCAACTCAAAAAAGACACATGACTTTTCCAATTTCCTTTTTCACCTAAAATTTGAAATTCCTGTCTCGATTCTTCACAATACCCACAGTTTAGTGAATAAACCCTTTAATGAGCACTATGATTTTTTTTTTTATTCTCTTTGGGGGTTAAAGCTTAATATATACATTTTATTATTTTAAAAAGACAAGTAGTTGATGAATTACTCCCTGTATACTGCATGCCTGATATTATTATATTGTTTAAATCTAAGTTACTTAAAGCTAAATATGTCCAGTCTCCTTTTTAAGAAAATTTGGACTGGAAGTCTGGGGTTTATGGTAAATCAGCTCTTTATTTTATGTACAGAACTTGTTTAACTTGACCACAGCCACAAATAGAGCTTGGTTTTATTCTTTAACACTTCAAACATGGCCTACTGCCCTCACGCACCATTTTAAACTGTCCCCCCTCCCAGGTTATATTGTGCTTCTCTCCAGTTGGTTCCACTCTGCGGGTTCGAGCTCGGAAGTTCCCAGCTATAGTTAACTGCACTGCTATTGACTGGTTCCATGAATGGCCACAGGAGGCTCTGCAATCTGTCAGCAGGAGGTTTATTCAAGACACTGAGGGGATTGTGGTAAGAAATGCTGGATTGTCTGTCAGACAAAGACTATGTGATTCCTAAAAGACCCTTAAATTGTTGCTTGATTTGGAAGAAGTTAATTTTATGCCCTTTGGTCTCTTAAGGAGATCAGCTGTATTACAAAAGGTTGTTTTTGTATCACTTAGAAGGTATGAGTTGCAATGTGAAATATACAGCATTGGGTTTAAGATTAGGATTATGGAATGAAGAATAGAAACAATTTAACACTATATCTGCTGATGGGAGAAGATACGCTATGCTTTTTATAAACTATATTCTGAAAAATAAATAAAATTAAAAGTTAGTTGAGTTTGATTACCCGTCGTTAATGTATCTAGGTTAGTTAGTTTAGGTTTATTTTATATGTTTTTTTTTAATAGAAGATCTTTTTACGGCAAGCAGTCATGATAAATGTACAAAGTTGTGAAATATTAATGTATGTTAGTATTGTGCTGTGGGAAAATCACAGGATGTCCACAGACTTCCTAGTGTGGTGCATAGTGGAACTTAACAGTTTATGTGTAAGTCACATGCTACAAAATGGCTTGTGGACCGATATTTATTGCTATTAACATTTATATAGCGCCCACACATTTTGCCGCGCTTTACAATTATGGAAAGAGGATATTTAGAGGTGAAACAAGCTGACATAGGTGGATATATATCATAAGGTATAGGTGGATATATATCATAAGGTATAGGTGGATATATATCATAAGGTATAGGTGGATATATATCATAAGGTATAGGTGGATATATATCATAAGGTATAGGTGGATATATATCATAAGGTATAGGTGGATATATATCATAAGGTATAGGTGGATATATATCATAAGGTATAGGTGGATATATATCATAAGGTATAGGTGGATATATATCATAAGGTATAGGTGGATATATATCATAAGGTATAGGTGGATATATATCATAAGGTATAGGTGGATATATATCATAAGGTGGTATGACCAAGATTCAAACCCTAGTTTCCCAGTTCTATAGCTATAATGTTACCATTTCTCCACCAGCCTATAAACCGCACCTAGCTTTAATTATATATGTTTTATTTCAACTGTAGTCCCTTCTTGTAACCAAATAGAAATCAAAGTCCCGTCCATTGGCCAAAAAAGTTTTACAATTCTTTATAGCAAAACATGCCTTTGATTTTCCATTGATGTGTAATGAAGGTGCCTGCCTACCTGTTGTGAAAGTTAAATAACATGTTAATTTAACGTGTTTGCAACTGCAATCTGCAAATACGAGGTAACACCACTTTAAGTTTGTATGGCAAAATCTATCTATATTGTTTGACTATTATTTATTTAACTTAGACAAATAACACTAACTGCAGATTGATAAGAGAATCGTTATGCTTAAATATTCAAGGCTCACTGATTTGTTTTGTGTAATGTGAATATTATTGCCTCTTAGTCAATGATCAGAGCTATAAGTACGTATATATACCGTAAACTGGGCTTTTGCTCATCAACCCAGTATTGCAATGGATATTTCATTTTTGGGCGCTGTGCATGCTTAGTAGGAGAACATTGCTGTATGTACATCTAGTTCAGAGAACAAACTCGAAGTTTTTATCTTTTATGCTAATAGGTTAGCGATATAAGCTGTGATCCTGACATTTTATTTTTACATTCTAGCAAGATCTTTTGCACATTGTACAAATAAAATGGTATTACCTGCAACGTGTCACTATTTAAATTTAAATATCATTATTACATCCTGCAATGATGCTCTTGCCTTTCAGAGACCAAAGCTATGATCTGGGGCTGCTGTATTTCTCTTGATCTAAATCTTGTTTGATACCTCCGAAAGTAAATAGCTACCCGTAATGCAAGCTATTAAAAACATGTCACTTCTTGCTGAATTTAGTTGACGCTTTGTATTTGGATTCGGTGTATGATGATGTAAATACTTTAGAAGTGTAATTTTTTTTATCAAATTTGCTTAATTGAAATTAAACTATAATTTACACAAAAAAAAACTACAATATAATATTCAAAAGATAATGGAGTCAGAAATAGACGATAGACACCTTTATTAATGTATGTCATTGTTTTGCTTTGTTGCCAAAATTGGAATTCTAAAAGGAATGGAATAGATGTGTTGTGCAAGTTTAAATCATTTAACCTATAAGAGACATCCAGCGTAGTATGAACTCCCTTAACTATATGATAAAATTACCAGGTAGGAGGCACACTTATCTGAACCATGACTTTTCTCATCTCATCGCTCTCTTTAAAAGTATGAACCTTCAAGGCGCGTTAGTGGAAGTAGTCTGCCCCCTGCCATGTAATAGCTAGTTCCAGGCATAAAGACTTTGGTCAGCTAGGGAGCACTAATACCACAGAGTGGATCTTTATTTTTAGAAACACATAATTAGGCTCTAACTTATTTCTCGAAAAACAAAACAATGATGGGTGTTGTTTTAATACAGTTATGTCCTTGGAGAAAAAAGTTTCCAGGCAACTGAACAGCACAGAGAGAGATATTGCTGGATTACATTTGTGCAAGAGAACAAAGAAAAATGTTAAATATAGTTGGTTAAAATAGTATAAAATCATATGTTTGAAAGAGATATTATTGGCCATCTAATATCCTTTTAATAATCCATTTCTAATAGACAAGGGACCCATCACCCAACAATAAATTATTTATATGTATGTATAGGTATCAATGTATAAAACTGCAGGAACTGATATATATATATATATATATATATATATATAACGGAAGATTCAAAGATAGCACTCCAGGGACTTGATAAAATGTAACTTTTATTTTACTCACTAAAACATCAAAGGTGTCAACGTTTCAGCTTGATCCCCTCAAGCTTTCGTCAGGACATGACGAGACATGTCCTGACGAAAGCTTGAGGGGATCAAGCTGAAACGTTGACACCTTTGATGTTTTAGTGAGTAAAATAAAAGTTACATTTTATCAAGTCCCTGGAGTGCTATCTTTGAATCTTCCGTTGTATTTTGGCTGACAAGCACCGGGCATTGGACTACGGATCAGGTGGAGTGCAAGATTATTTGGTTTTTTTATATATATATATATATATATATATATATATATATATATATATATATATATATATATTTGTGGTCATGGCATAAACCAACGAAATGGAAATGTCAGTTGTGGTGTGCCGGAACTGACGAGGAAGTAGGCCTGAAATAAAAGAGGGCAAAAAGAGAACCATTTATTCGTCCTACAACCCAACATAACACATTACATATTCATAGTTTTGAAAGCCAGACGTACTTCTTGTATGGGCTGAGGGATGTATCTGGTGTAAGCCGTGGATTTCCAACGTCCTAATATCTTAATGATGTGAGCCGGGATATTCTTTTTAGAAGCGGTAGTGGTGGCTCCTATTCTGAAAGAGTGACCAGAGTAGCTGGCCGGGTTCAGTCCTAACCGGACTAACAATCTCCTAACATACATCATGAATTGGCTCGTAGTGAGCTTATTACCGTGTAAGGACAGGAGTGGTTGTGTTGGAGCCATATGACCAAAGACAAGAAGAGTGTCGAAAACTTCCACCGGACACCAGGTATTACTAGTGGGGTAATAGGGAATAGTGACCGTCTGACCTTTGGTGCCCGTTTTGGTATGGTGCAGGGATAGTAGATAGTGATCTTGGACCTTTACCAGATCGGACCTTGTGAGGAAGATGGGTGAGTTATAGCTAGTAGTGGTGAACTCTCTGGGCCGTAGAAAACCGTAAAATGCTAAATAGATGGCGGCTTTAATTACACGATTAGTATGGAATTCGAATGGTGAGGTGTCTAGTAGATTTGATAGTGACTGAAGAGCCTCCCGGAACTCCTGAAACCGAGATTGTGATAAGTGATCAGCTGCAACATTGAGAACCCCAGGCACATGAACGCAAGTTAAAAGAAAACTGTGTTTTGCAGCAAGCCATGTGAGAGTCCTCATGAAACGCATGATGGTGAGGGAAGAGGAACGTCCCTTGTTTACAATATGGCATGTTGCCATATAGTCCGAGAAGCAACGAACCGTATTCCCAGACCAGCTTGCTCCCCACTTAACTGCTGCCGCTAAGATTGGATAGAGCTCAAATAAGGCTGAAGTGTCCTTAAACCTGGGGATTTTAGCAATTTCCCCAGGCCATTCTCCCCACATCCATTCATTGCCCCAAATTGCGGCAAATCCTGATGTGGCTGCGGCATCTGTCCAGACTGATACCGACTTCTCTGACCAAACCGGGATAAAAATGCTTTTCCCGTTCCAATTCAGCAAAAACTCTCTCCACATATGCAGGTCAGCGGTGGCATGTACGTCTAAAGTAATGCGCGATGCGTCAGATTGCAACATTGGAAACAGGCTAAGTAACCTTGAAATGAATGCTCTACCTTGTGGAATAATTTTCGTAGCGAAATTTAATGAACCCAACAAGGATTGCAACTCCTTCCTATTACATGAGCCTCCTCCTAGGTAAAGGTCGATGGCTGCCAGGATGCGCTCAATCTTATCCCTGGGGAGGCTAGCCTGCATGTGCACAGAGTCCAGCACCACCCCCAAGAAGTTGATGATAGTATCTGGACCTTCAGTCTTAGTAGGTGAAATAGGAACTCCTAATTGTGTAAATAGTTGTGTTATTGACTGGAGGCTACTGGGAGGTACTAGGTTACTTTATATGGTCAGGAAATCCAGGTAATCCAGGTATGGTCAGGAAGTCCAGGTAATGGATAACTGTGGGGCATTTACAGATGTTAAGCAGCATCCAGCACAACGTCTCAGCAAAAATATAAAAAATCCTGGGGCTGCTTTTAGAACCAAACGTGAGACGTGTGAAAAAGTAATATGAACTTCGCCACTTAACACCATGTAAATGCCATAGGGATGGATGGATAGGGAGCAGCTTAAAAGTGTTGACAATATCAGTTTTACTCAGCCATGCCCCTACCCCGGGTGAGAGGATGGCCGTGACTGTATTATCTATTTTGACATACTAGAGGGAAAATTCTTCCGACGGAATTAGTGAGTTTAGACTTGGGGTATGAGATGCATGGGGGGCTGACAGGTCGAGAATTAATCTTTGTTTATTGGAGGATTTATGAGTGACCAGTCCTATGGGGTTCGTCCTCCAAACCGCGAAAGGCGGGGAGTCGAAAGGGCCTAACAAAAAACCTTGGTCAATTTCCTTCTGTAGGAGTAGGTCAATAGTTTCCTTCTGTAGGAGTAGGTCAATAGTGTCGGGCGCTGCTAGGGCTGTCTGTAAGTTATTACATTCCAGGATCCCCGTAGGCATGTGAATAATACCCGTGTGAAACCCCATCGTAAACCCTGCCACCAACGAGATGTTGTGAAGGGTGATCACATAAAAGCTCTTTCAGTAGGGAGACATGAAGAGACGATAAGTACTGCTTAGGATATAATTTATTGGGGCACACCGCCTTGGAGTGAGCTCTGAAACATTGTGAGCATACATGCAGAAGTCTGCAGGCACTGTAACCGCAAGTGCCGGTGTTGAAATTGTTACAGACCTGCGATTTACCCAAGAACACTATGTCACGGCCTAGTTTATCTTTACGTACCCTGCCAGGTCTCCCTGTAGGTACTACATTAGGAGGTGAAAAAACAGCGTTTACCTCTGGAGAATTTGGGCACAGATTAGCCGTGTGGGAGTTGGACGAGCAAATGATACAGGCTAAGGTTTTAAGGCCCGCGAAGTGCCGGCAAAAAAGCTCTGTATCAAGCACGCCCCAATCAGCTTGATAATTGAACTGTGAAAGGGCGGCCGACGCCTTCGCGGAAAAAGCACGGTGGTAGTCGTAAAAAGACGTACCACCGTACTTATGCCCCAAATCCACCAGCTTGTGGAGGTACAGGTCCAACTCCTCCCTCCTATCCGGGTATACAGAGCATATCACATCTCTGTATATCCCGAAAGCTAGT
Source organism: Pelobates fuscus (assembly GCF_036172605.1). Classification (NCBI taxonomy): domain Eukaryota; kingdom Metazoa; phylum Chordata; class Amphibia; order Anura; family Pelobatidae; genus Pelobates; species Pelobates fuscus. The sequence goes on along the minus strand of NC_086320.1, from coordinate 324,410,837 downwards.
ACAAATTCTGGAAACGATAGCTTCTGATTCAACCTGGGGTCTCTGGACTTCAATACTACTGACACATCCCCGTATGCATAGGTCTTATTCTCAAGGACATCTTGTGAGGCTATCAGAAGTGATACCAGATTGATATCTTTCCCTTCCAAGATGTCCTTTTTTGTTTTAGCAGGCACCATGTGTGCGGGGTTAATGATATGCGGGTCTTTCAAACTGTTTTGTAAATTACCCGGTAGGGGGTCCAAACGCACTGAAGCGACCGGATCCACTGCAGCAGCCAGCGACCTTTGCTGGCTCTCTGCATCCATTTTGTCTAGTTTGACAGTAATATGACCTAAAGAGGTCAGGACTGAGGAAAGAACCGTATTCAGATCCGAAGATTGGGTGCCACTGGACCCTTCCCCCGCCCCCGTGTTATCAGTCTGTGTATTCAACAATCTGTACAGTTCTGCTTTCCTAGCCGTAGCAGGGAAAGGAATATTTCTCTTCCTTAATTCGGCCGTGATCCTGGGAATATTCCACGCCCTGAGTGAGGCAGGGCTCGCGTTGTCGTCACCCCGAGACGGAGTGACTGATCTAGCCGGTGTACTGGGTATGGACTCATCTTCCCTTCCTTCCGGAATTTGTGACGTGCTACAACATAAAATGATATGTTACCTGGGGTGCTACCCAACTGGCTTAACTAACTATAACTAATGCCAAGTGGCGAAGAATTATTAAGCAACGTGACAGGTGAGGCCCTGCTAGTAGCCAAGCGGCTGTGAGAGGCACTATCTATGATTTGGCTCGTGTGGAGTACGTGGCCATTGGCATTATGGCGGGGTGAAGGCCTCTCCGTGATTTGTAACAGCATAAGACAGAATGGGAGTGACAAGTGAGGCCCTCTCTATGCAACCAATCGAGGCGGCTAGCTATGAATGGGCCCGAGGGGATGCCGTACCTCCGAAATGAGGATGGATGTTGGCCTCGCGGGACCACTAACGTAAGGCGTAAAAGGCCAGAAAAACATACCTAGTGGGTCCTATTATTGTATGCCAGTATATATGTACTAAACCCGAAAGGGTAGGTAGGGAGGAAAAATAGTCGAGAAGATATGACGTACCTGATGAGCAAGTTGCCAGATATTATGAGGAGAAAAAGGGGGTACAGGCGATCTGTAGTAACCTACAAAAGTAATATATGTTTGTACGGGTAAAATATGACCCCTAACTCCCCTGCTATTCTGATACCTACCAGTAGTATTTCACTAGCAGGGGACGGGGAACCAATTTACACAATAGAGCAAGGATGCCTATACATAAAAATACAGAAAAACACATATAAGGACCCTGGTGTTGCGTGACCATTTAAGTAGTAAATAACTCAAGATTACTGACCTAAGTCCAGTGAAAGTTGGTAGAATAGCTGCCCACCGTGTTACTGCTGAGAAATACTGAAAAAGAGGTCCATAATCATCCTAAGTGCTAATCATCTTATGTATGTAATTTACCTCCACCATTATACCGTAGTCAGAGTTTAATTATGAGAGACCCAGCTTTTAAGCCGCATATCCTACTTATATTCTACCCACTAAATATATGCCCCACACAAAAGACCCCTCTGGACTGATATTTAACCTTATATGTCATAACTCGTGCTTTAAACAAATAGAAGAACCTCTAATGAAACATATATGAACAGCAGGTTGTGAATACATGGACAAGTAAAACACTAATAATAATTAGACGCCAGAGGTCGCTCTAGTGCCTATGCCCGTGTATGACCTTAAGTAACCGCGTTTTTTAATGAGTGGTCATAAGAAGACCTGTAACGTACCGAGTGAGCAAAAATAACTTTTCCCATAGAGTCAAAATCGTTTTTAGATGTGACCGCCGGTAGTATAGAGTTGTAAACTACCGGCATTGTGACCGTGCGAGAAATCATCGATTAATGAAGACGTGAAACGGCCGTGCCGCCAAATTTGCGACGGCCGTTTAACTTACGATTTCTGCCGCTCAAAATCACCCGACGACCGCCCGGCCTAAGGCGCACCAGCCCGTCGCACCCGGAGGTAACAGAACCCTGGATGCCGCTGACTGAGAACAGGAACTGCCGTCCGAAAACCGGAAGTGGCGAACTCTTTCTCCACAATTCGTCAGACCTAACAGGTAATGAGGGAAGGGTCTGGAGCCCCTTAAGAAGGGGAACCAAGCCCCTCCCACAACTTCAGGCCAGGCCTTCCATATATGTTTAATTTAAAGGTTCATTAGTGCGTAACTCCCAACATTAAAATGACAAAGAGGGACACTTTAATTTTAGGGGTGTGAGTGGGGGTGTGGCAAGGAGTCGGGCCGTTCTGAGAATAGGTGACTTACTAATAGCAATTTGTGAAACTAAAATGTAATTTACAATTTGAACAATGTATATTTTTTACACAGATTGGTTTCTAAACACATTTATTGTGGTTTACAGAAACATTACTGTGAGTATTATTGTTGTAGAGCTCTGTTATACACTCAGATACACCAACAATATGGAGCTCCTACAAAAGAGGGACAGAGGGATAGAAAGCAAGGACATTGAAATTTGGGCCCAAAGTAGGGACTGTTTCTTCTAAATAGGTACACTTAGGAGGTATGCTAATGCTGATTTATGCTCCAGTCATACCACATATAACTAAAAGATAAACTGATACAGCACGACTTAAGAAAAGGCCATTTGGATTTCCAGGGCTGGGAGGTGGTGACTGAGGAGTGGTTGGTGGGTCTCTGTTGGTTGTATGGGGAGGCAGATAATTTATGCAAATTATGGTTTGAAAATCTTTTTACTGCTGCCTCTTGAACTCTATAGGACATGGTTGTGGTAGCCAAAGAGTGTGCAGGGAAAGTTCTGTACACTTTGTGCATGTATTCCTTATTTATACCCTCACTACACCACCAAATAGATTTACACTGACCAAAGTGCATTACTGGTCCTTTGAACTTCGGAGTTCCGTTGTAATTGCACTTGATAATGTTACTGAGACTCTCAACACTCCGATTAGCCTGACTTGGTTTTAAGGACTTTTTATTTTATGGAAATCATAACTGACAATTCTCAGGGAAATTATCACAACTTGGGTTCATCTCAAGGTCTAATGACAATGACTATCTCCAGGTGTGTGGCACTCCTATGTAAGGAAAGGGTGTTAAGCACAAACTTAAACAGAATCTTTTCCTATCTTAGTGAACACATCATGAGTAGATGGTTTAACGCCATCTACTGGTTAAAGTTGTTTTTACAGCTATGTTATGTTAAAGAAGCAACAGTTAACAAGAAGCATTTTAAAGATATGATCATTCGGGTTTCCCTGAACAAGTGATGCAAAGTTATTCACAGAAGTGATAATTCAAGGTGAAGTGAATATCAAATTTAAGATCAAAATTGCTGAACTGGAACACATCTCCAAGTTGGCTATACTTTTAGTTTGGCTACTCTGGGATTAAAATTGGAAATTGTTTTTTAAGCCACTTTGAATTCTCACTTTAGTAAATAACCCTCGTAATCACTATATGTTTAAATTGTTTGTTTCAAACTTTGTTAGAGAAAGCGTGCCATTATTTTGTAGATAAGGAACGACAGTCCTGTGAAAATCCACAAATTGTTTTTCAACTCTAATTGCAATTCTTGTACTCAGATGCAATTCAAATTCAATGATCAGTTTGTTCTGTATGTACTGTAATGTTAGCCAGGGCCGACGCTTCCTTTGGTCCAATTAGGTGGTCGCCTAGGTCGTTACTGAAGTGGGAACTTGAGATGCAAGGGGACAGGGAAAGAGACGGGGTCTCCGGGCACTAGTGGGCCAATGCCGTCCTAACACCCTGGCTTCTGATCTAACCAAGCACAGTCAGTCAAGCATGGATGGTGCTTCCTTAGTTACTGTAGTAACTGGTCATTGTTTGGGCTGCCTCGCTCAATTGGGAACATCATATGGATATTTGGATATTAACCAAATACAAAACCCACATTATTAGTCTAATGACCAATGTGCAAGCAACCACTAGGTAGTAATAATAATAATAGAATAAAAAACAAAACAGGGGTACCCTGGACCTACCATTAACCAGGAGTGATCTGGTGTTATGGTCCTTCCTATTACCTCACAACACAGGGAGTGGTGTGAGCAATAATAATATAGTGGGTAAAGAGCTTTGACAAGTCACAAACCCCCTCAACTATTGTCTGGATGGTGTGATGAGGATAAATACGTTTAACTGTGAAGATAAAAAAAGAATCCCTGTACATTTGCTCAAAAGTTCTCTTGCTTTTACCCAATGGGGCAGCGTCCACTAATAACATGGCTGTAAGTGCACTTTACTTAATATCCAGTGGTGGCTGGTCACGTTTCAAGATGTTGGGGTTCTAGACTCCAGCCTTTATCTTTGTAAACCCCTCCTTCTGAACTTTTTTACCCATTTAAACCATTTAACACATGACCCAACTAGCTGCCGCACTGTGTTGTTTTATGGTTTGTTTTTTTTATTCTTTAAGTTTACAATCATACAATAAAGTAAACAAGTAAGCCAATAAAGATATAAAGTGATATAACATTAGGGAAGAGCAGTGTGTCCAAATTATACAATTCTTACAGTTCACAGTGACAGTGGTACATTGCTGCACTGGGTAAAATCTATGCATTTTTCATGAAAAAAGTCAAGGACTAACCTCTTTTTACTATCAATTCTAAATCACTTAAAAAGTCTGTACTACATGTGTACTGAATTTAAAAAGCATGGAAAAGGCTGCAAAAGCCGAATTGTCATCACTGGCAAGATAAGAGCTTTGGAGCCCAGCGGGATCCAGGTTAGAGGAAAAAACCATTACAAAACAGTTTGGCCTATTACCAGGAACGGCATCATGGTTCTCATGGGATAATAATCACTGCAGCAGGCTGTAGCGGTTCTCATGCTTGGAGTAACCCTTTAACCATGTTTTCCTGGTTTAACATGGAATAACTACCGCTAATTCCGTTTCTTAGTATTGTGGAAACTTGCAATATAGAGATTCCACTGTAACATTTACCCTTTTAATAAAAGGAATGACTAAACATTCCATTTTTTTTTTTAACTCAGTCACATTATTTTACTTTATGCAAATAAGACCATATCGCTGTATGTAATTTAAAGGAATTATGACTATGCTGACAAGGTCTGCTGCCGGTCTACTAACTTGCACATTCCGGTTCTTACACAGCATTAGCTATGTGTGAAAAGATCTGGATAAATGGGTGTAGTTAAACAGCTATTTAATGCAAATGTATTCAGTATACGTTTAATCTGTCATATGCAAATATGCATTGCTAGTACTCAATTACATAAAGCTTTTATAACTATATTCTAACTTCTCATTATGCGGATTTTGTCCAACCAGGAACACTGCGCGGTATACTATAGACACGCAAAGTAAATTCTGTTCCCTATTATTGTATATGAACTGACAGGCTTGCGTAGAAAAATGAAACAAAAACAACAGCGTAACACTGAAATGAAGATACGTGATTGGCAGAATAAATAATTTATGTTAATGAAATTACTGCAATTAGTAGTTCTACAATGACCCTTTTAAGAGCCACAGCTGTTAAAGTCAGGAAGTGCTGTCACCAATGACCTTATCATAAGTAAAAGTGACAAATTACGAATGCAAAGAAGGCCAATCATCAAAGAATCCTGTTCTGCAACGATTAGTGATTCTGAGAAAGCAGCATGAATTACAACCAGCTGCTCTCTGGCAAGACCTGTCTCCCATGCTGAGCTATTTTGTTAAGCTAAATAACAATAGATACTTTCCCTGCTGGGGCTCCTCTACTGCCACTTCCAGTTCTTTCACCGCTGTTCCTAGTTCCACCTCTGGTTTACAATCCAATGTGTGTCTCATGCCAGTCTATAGATGGAAGAATGCACACAGTTCAGGTTGCACTGCTAAATGACATTCAGTGTATCGGATTCTGTTTAAATAATGAAAGACTCCGTTCACTAACTTGCAAGTTTAACAAGCATAAGGTTGAGTGACATAAGTGACGTCAGGGAATGTTCCAACATTGCCAACTTATTTAAGGTAAGTTGGTTGATAAGTCAGCAGTTGCTACCAACTCAGGATGTCTGTTAGGGTTAAAGTGTTAGTCCAAGCATCATAACCACTATATATAGCTGAGATGCACAGTCAGATTTAAATCCTGCCGGCTATTCATTGGCTGAGAGCGTCAGCTGACTGCTCTCAGCAGCCAATGATTGCAATTCTATGCACAGAATTATGCACACAGTTGACATTAATTAGCCTGAAACTCTAATCCTCTCCTGGCTGATGACACCCAAATGATGCTGCAAAACAGAGTCATTAGCGAAAAGCTATACATACAGATTCCAGGCACCATGACCCCTTCAAATTACTGAAGAGGTCATGGTGCTTAGATTAACTCTTTAAAGTCTTGTAGAGCTAATATTTGGTAACACAAATATAGCAAGATACCCATTCACAAACCACTGGTGCAAGTAACTGATTTGCATCAGGACCATAATAGCTTTCTGGTTTAGAAAGCTCTCCCTCTTGCGTTTTTTTAAATATATTTTTAACTGCTGACAGCTTAATTATGAAATCTAGACTTTTTCAATTTTTGTTACTGTCATCCATTTTGCGCAACATTAATAGCAGAATGAGAGCACCTTGTTAAAGGAACACTACATTAGATGTATTATTTTGTAACAATTTAAGCAATATATCCCCAAAGAAAAGATGCATGCATTTTTTTTTCCACATTTTTCTTTAGTAGTATATGGGAAAAAAAACGTTTTTTTTTTTCAGAAGTTTTCAGAAGTTGCAGATATGCTCTGGAAGCCCTCCCATTTTCTGAAGCACAGACTTTCAGTCTGTCCTGGGGAATACACCAATCAGATGCTTCTCTGGATCCACGAGCATGCGCATACGATCATGGATTTCCAATGTTTCTCAATGGGTGCTGACACTCCCGTTAGTTCTGTGGACCTAAAGGAGGTTGAAGAAAACACATTCCATCTGGACAATCAGGAAGGTGTAACTCCCCCAAATATAAAAGTTCAAATTTCGACTGAAATCGTCACATTTATAAACTGCCACAAATGTGATAGACTGCAGAAGTGCTTTATGTGTGGAGTGTTCATTTAAGGAACTATTACGTTTCTTAACGTGGTTGTTAAGTTGAGGCCATTCAGCTTCAAGATTGCGTCCAAGTAGGTCACAGCTAAATCACGCCTGTTTTTTGACCCACCTGAAACTAGGTTTTCTTTGACAGGTTGATTGGTAAAGTCAGGTCTATGTGGACAGATCCCAAATAACATTGGTTGTCATTTGTTGATTTGTTTTTTTGTATTGTATTTTTCATTGAACTCGCCATTTCATTAGCATTATTGTGGCTATCAAAAATAGAGCAATGCCCAGCTATTAGTGGGATATATTTACATGACTCTGTTTAAAAGAGAGAACATTTCTAATCTGTCTGTGCTCATCAAGTAAAGAAAGATAGAATATAGGCACTGATGGGGTGGGTAGGTACCTACAGACCCCTATTGAGAATCTCTGGAACAGTGTAATTAGTTTAGGTAATCAGTGCATCTCTGGATATGTGAAAACAATAAATTAGTGTCTCATCAACCAGCACATACTAAATGACAATACACTCATGAAAATAAACACACTTATAAAGAATTTAATGTAGGTTACCATTTATATGTAACAGCTGCAACACATATAGACATTTTAAGAAAAATAAAAAAGTAACGTAACAGAAGAATGTAGAGCATGACATTTTCAGAGGAACTTGGAATTTCCTTTAAAAATATGTGTACATTTAAATATCTTCCTTCAGAAAAATGTCTTCACAAAGAATTAAAAAATAAAACACATACCATCCAACCATTTTGGGTTCTGCAGGACTGTCCTGATTGTTGACTTGTAAACCCATGTTCTAAAAAAAAAAATCACCTCTAGGACAGCAGTGACCACCAAAGATGGACAGCGGTTAGGTCTGACAAATATATATTCAACAACTTAAAGGGACTCTATAGGCACCCAGACCACTTCAGCTGATTAAAGTGGTCTGTGTGCAATATCCCTATTGCACGTAGTGCTGCAATGTAAAATATAGATCCAGGAAAACTGCAATGTTTGCATTGCAGCACTAAGTCTGCCTTCAGTGGCTGTCTAGAACCACTGGAGGTGCTTCCTGCATCCAAACGGACCCAAGGTCCGGTATCTGGCGCTGGACATCCTCATGCTCTGCATGGGGACCTCCAGTGTCAGCTTATTTCCCATAGGAAAGCATTGATTCGATGGTTTTCTATGGGGAGGTCTAAGGAGTGCACAGTATTGCCGCACATGCGCATTAGTGTCTCCTCATCCCTGGACGGAGGAGGTGGAGCCGCAATCCAGCGCTGAGCGACATCAACCCTGGGATAAGGTAAGTAACCTTTTATTCAACTTTAACCCTTTATTCACCAGGGCAGGAGTAGGGAAGGGGGTGTGAGGGAAGGGGTAGGAAGAGAGCTCTGTAGTGCCAGGAATACAGCTCTGTAATCCTGGCACTTATAGTATCCCTTTAACTATTTGACATGTTTTATTGCAGTATGTATATTTTGTAGTTGATTATAGGCATGTTTATTTTTATGTTTACACAATATATATTGTTTGTTCGTGTAATATGAAATGCTTTAACTATGAAATGCAGTGTTTTTTTTACCTAATGCATGTATATATATATATATCAGATTTTTCTTATACACATGGAGAGTATGTTTAAGTGTTACTCAGCCTAAGGTTATTCACTAAAGCACGAATTCAAATTAAATTACAAATTAGCAAAGCTGAAAACACATTTTGGCCAAAATTTCAACATTTGCTTTGAATTCACTTCCAGTTCCTAACAATTCACGCTTTAGTAAATCACCCTACTTTTAGCGTTCTTCATTTGTAAGATATTCTAGAAAGGATTGTCAGTGTGCATTGACAGGTTACAGATGATGGCATTTAAGCAAATTGCAGCGATGGTTTCAGCATCATTAGAGCAATCGATGAGTAAATTCTGCATCACAAATTTGGAAACTGCCGGGATTAAAGATTCAGGAAACCCTGAGCCGCATTAACAGTAAACTGTTAAGAATTAATTAATCATTTAATTAACAAGAAAACCATTAGCATTTTCACTTTATTAACCTTTAGATTGCTTTATTAACAAATGAGCAGGGCAGACATCATTTGGTACTTTGTCGCTGTGGGGGTATTACAACTACTGATGTTCTGGATGCCGTGTCTTTACTGGCCACCATATAAAGCATTTCAGGGTGTTCCATCATGTAATCATGTACTGCTTGGGAGATTCAATGTATTTATATATATATATACATATATTAGAATACAGAATGACCATATGTGGCCATTGGGGAATCCACTGAATAGGGAGGAGAAAGCATAGAAAACTCTATGATCAATTAACCATTTTGGCTGCTAGAACATGGACATCTCAGAAACCCTTCTAGCTTTCAAAGGGGTAACTCAATCCCTCCTCCAGAAGGAAATCCTAGAGCAGAGATTGCCAAAACGACATAGAAGTACAACTCCCACGATGATATGTTAGTCTTTAGAATGGCAAAGAACCATGGAAGTTATGGTCCACAACATTTGGGTATCTACCTATTTGGCACCTTTACCTTACAGGAACTTCCCAAGTTAATTGTGAGTCCTGGAATGTAGCTAATTAATCAGTCAGTCACCTTTCTATTGCTCAAAGAGTTAAATGGCATCTCTCCTGTAGTATATATATTTCACAGTGGATGGTCTGGCAACAGAGTTGCTAAATCCATCATTGTTTCCTTGACACATATATCTTCTCTATGCTGTTGGACAGACTACAATAAAAGTTGTCTGCTTTATGTTTAAAGCGGCACTGTCATGCCGAATTCCGTTTTTTTTTTAACCCCCCTCCAGCCTCAACTACATCCAATCGACCCCCTAGTCATCCCCAAATGCCCCTATGCCCCCCACATTACCTATTTTTTATTCTTTATTTTCTGCCCCGATCTATATTCAGGGCGCCGCCATCTTTGTGTGGGTAGGTGAAGTCCCTGTGGGACACGTCATCTACCCACACTACACAGACTGTGAGATTCCCGCACATGCATTTCAAGCCATCCAATCACAGTGCTCTGTGTCATTTTACAAGCGTGGGAAAATTCTTTGGAACTTTCCCACGCTTGTAAAATGACACAGAGCACTGTGATTGGATGGATTTCAAGCCATCCAATCACAGTGCTCTGTGTCATTTTACAAGCGTGGGAAAATTCCAAAGAACTTTCCCACGCTTGTAAAATGACACAGAGCACTGTGATTGGATGGATTTCAAGCCATCCAATCACAGTGCTCTGTGTCATTTTACAAGCGTGGGAAAATTCCAAAGAACTTTCCCACGCTTGTAAAATGACAAAGAGCACTCTGATTGGCTTAAACCCATCAATCAGAGTGTTCTTAGGCTAATTGCAGGGCGGGGCAAGGCTTTATAAGCCTTGCCCCGCCCTGCGGAGCTCAGTCTGCGCGGAGCCCTCCATGGGTGAAGATGGATTATTTTTTTGTGCGCTCGGGTTTTTTCTTTTTCGTCGGGTTTTTTTTTTGCGCTCGGGTTTTTTATTTTATTTTTAGTTCGACGGCTATGATGGTTTTTTATTTGGCCTTTTTTGGGGCTGAAAAATGAAGATTTTAGAAAAAAGAAGACGTCGAATGGTAAGTTTAATTTTACTTTACAGGTTAGCAATTTTATTCCCCCCTCACTATTTTTTAGGGTGAGGGGGGTAGGTAGGGGCATTTTTTATTTGGGTGGGGGGTGGGTGACTAGGGGCTTGGGCACCCCTAGTCACCTTGATGGGGGGGGGGGATTTACTTAGTGCCCCCACCCGCCGCCCAGGGGTGGGGGCCGGGGGGGGGCAGTAGGTCCCCCCCCCCCCTTATTACTATGATGGCCCCCACCCGCCGCCCAGGGGTGGGGGCCGGGGGGGGGAGGACAGTAGGTCCCCCCCCTATTACTATTATGGCCCCCACCCGCCGGCCAGGGGTGGGGGCCGGGGGGGAGGACAGTAGGTCCCCCCCCCTTGTTACTGTTATGGCCCCCACCCGCCGCCCAGGGGTGGGGGCCTGGGGGGGGGGAGGACAGTAGGTCCCCCCCCCCTATTACTATTATGGCCCCCACCCGCCGGCCAGGGGTGGGGGCCGGGGGGGAGGACAGTAGGTCCCCCCCCCTACTACTATTATGGCCCCCACCCGCCGCCCAGGGGTGGGGGCCGGGGGGGGGAGGACAGTAGGTCCCCCCCCTCTTATTACCATTATGGCCCCCACCCGCCGGCCAGGGGTGGGGGCCGGGGGGGAGGACAGTAGGTCCCCCCCCCCTTTATTAACATTATGGCCCCCACCCGCCGCCCAGGGGTGGGGGCCGGGGGGGGAAGACAGTAGGTCCCCCCCCCTCATTATCTTTATGGCCCCCACCCACCGCTCAGGGGTGGGGGCCGGGGGGGGGGACAATAGGTCTCCCTCCCTTATTTTACTTAACGGCCCCCACCTGTCATTTAGGGGTGGGGGGCAATATTTTTTTATTTTTTTTTTCTACAGTGAGCAGCCACAGGCTGCTCACTGCTTACTAGACATGCCCCTACTCGCGGTATAGCGAGTAGGGGCATATTATTTACTAATACCAAGTCATTTTTACTTGGTGTTAGTAAATTTGGCTGAAAGACCAGTTTAGGTCTTTCAGCCTTTTAGTAGATAGCTCCCTGATACCGTGGGAATTAGGGAGTTATCTACTAAGCGGCTGCAAGATGCAGCCACAGCAATGAATAGGATCGGAGTTTCATTCATTTGAATGAAATTCCGATCCGAACAAAGTACCGAATTGCATCCCAACACCAATGGAGAAACAGTGCTCATTCTGTTAGGATGCAATTCGGCAGTTTTGCCGGCGTTCATTCTAAGTGACAGGACTTTCGGCAATACTGACAGGAAGCATTGTGGGAACAGGGAGGAAAGCTAGGGATCATGGGAAAATTGCTCTGACCAGCGGAAATGAAGCACACTTTGCTCCTCCGCTGGTCAGAGCTGGTCAAGCGGAGGAATCCCATAAGACAAAGAGTCCCTACTTTGTCTTATGGTTTTAAAGAAAACTAAAGAAGAATGGAAGAAATGAATAACAGATCCCGAGAGAGGGTGAGAAGAGGAAGAGATTGAGGAAAGGTAAGTTCGGCATGACAGTGCCGCTTTAAGGTTTGTTTCTTGCTGGAGGGAAATACATTTTCAAGAAAGGATACCAAAACAACTGCCTTAAAGGGACACTCCGGAAGCTATTACAACTTTAATGCATTTGATATATTTTGTCCTTATTAATATGCTTTTTTTTTTTTTGCTTGCTCATATATTTATAGTTCACAAATCAGCAGAGGTGTACCATAGTAAACATGATACAAAATGTCATCTAGCTGCGTCTCAGATGCAAGATATTAGGCGTGACGTATTGTGCAATTGTGTGTAACTTTAGAGAGACTACTCTTGGTGTATCTGATTGAATTCGTCATAATTGATTTCCAGGTTTTCAATGATTAATTGATGATGTTAATCACTCAGGGAGAGCAATAAATACGTGTAATAATTGGTTGCGAGTTCACATAAGTCGATTAGTTCATATGTCGATTAGGACAGGGACATTTAAAGGGATGCCTTCCAAAACAGCAATGGCTTTATAGGGTGTACACAGGATAGTGTAGTTTGTTAGTGATGTCATAGATTACATAATTCTCTTCCACGCAAAGGGTTCACCGTTTAATGTGCTGTAGTCCAGTACTGTGTTTATTTTTTTTATTTTTTTATTTTTAATCGTTTTTTGGCATTTTACAATGAATACAATTTCAAGACCAATAAATTCAATTGTTCGGATCTGAAGTGCAAATAATAATAAAATACACACAATATGTGACTTTACAAAGACAGGTCCAGGACTAAAACGTTGCAGTCAGTCTTTTGGGTTGAATAACTGGCGCTTTGTTTCTCCGTATACGGACTGAGCTTTTGTGTTTATTGAATTGGACATGTATATGCCTCAGAGCTTTGAATGTCCAAGTTTTCATCACAATGTATTTACCATTTATTTACAGTGTCACTGAATGAATGAGAGATATAGACACCAAGCTGCAAACTGGGGAAATACCATTAAGATTTATTTGCCCAGAGAGTTGAGTTGAGTGCACTTGTCTGCTGGCTAGTTTAACAAAATGAGTCAATTTACTGTTCCCCGAGCACTTTTAATAACAAGATGAGTCCTTTTGACTTTAAGTCTCCCTTAGTCAAGCTAACAAAGCTGTGAATACAGTTTTTCTTGCGCTTAGCCACAGGGCATCAGGACATCATTGAGTTTGCTTACAGATGAGTATTATCAATATTTAACTGATAAAATGCAGTTGTCAGTGGACCACATTTTAAAAACTGTTTGTGGGTGCAATGTAATGTACCTGTCAACATAAAATACAATGTATCTATGTACAACCCTTATCCCCTGCTTGACAGTGATTGATGAATTTCAAATTAATATGTAGCTTATATTTGAATATATTTACCTTAATTATATGATTCATATATTTTTAATAAACCAGATAGGTATGAATCATTTAAGTAGAAAATCCACTTGTCAAAGTATTAATTAATTAATAATTTTATATTTAATAATTTTATGAAAGAAAGGACTTGATGGCACATAAAAAAACAGATAACCAATTTATTATGCCCACTTCCTTGCTTATATCTCACAGGTATTCATTTATGAGATAATCTTATTTAACCCCTTAAGGACACATGACATGTGTGACATGTCATGATTCCTTTTTATTCCAGAAGTTTGGTCCCTAAGGGGTTAAACTCCCAAGTGTAAAAAAAAAAAAAAACAAACAGAAAATGGCGTGGTGTACTAATACTCATATATGTGTGAAACCCCCAAAATAATTATGAGTGTACATAGACTATTAAGGATCGTCAAACCCAAATAGGTATATAGTGATCCAGGTGTAAAATACATTTCTTCAAGCTGTAATCACTTAAAAACATACAAATGGAACCTAGCATAAAATTATGATTTTTTTTTTTGCAGCAAGTCAATACAGCCATCGGTTCTGTAAAGCAGAACTTTTGAAAATCACAGTTGCCATCTTCCACGTTGAATCAATCCTTTTTTAGATCCCACTTTTAGTGTGTGTGTACTCTTGAACTTTATTAGATCTCTTAAGCCCTCTTGCAAGTTATATGTATTAGGGTCTGCTTGAAGCCTCTCATGATACATTAAAGTATATTCTGTGTTTTCATTTTTTTTTTTTTTTTCAGCCAAATGTCAAGGATTCAATCAGTCAGTTTATGGCATACGTTCACACCAGTGTCAATGAAATGAGTAGCAAATATTATCAAAATGAGAAACGTTATAACTACACCACTCCGAAAAGCTTCCTAGAGCAAATTACATTGTACAAAAATCTGCTGGGCAGGAAACGAAGGGAGTTGTCTCAGAGGATGGAACATCTTGTCAATGGTTTGGAGAAACTTAAAACAACAGCATCACAGGTAAAGTTAAAATAGTCGGACCTTTGTTCACATAGTGTGCGGATTGTGCTTGAATGTCATTTCTTACAATATAAAATGCTGTAATAAAAACACAACTCCCTTCACCACACAATAGTAATTTGTTTTAAATGCTTTTTCATAAGGCATTCAATAATTGCTATTTCAGGGCCATCTCATTATCTGAGTAAGAGAGTATCTACTGACCTAAGGCAAATGCAAACAACTTAAGGCTCGCTTGAAGGAGGTGACCTGTGGACCCCATGTAAGTTGTCAGATCAATAGCGAACACTCTGACTTCCTACACTGGGGCTTCAGAACTCTCCTAGCAGCATAACCACTAGGGGGTGCTGTAGTTATATGGTGCTAGGAGCATTCCTATCACTATAAAAACTTGTGTTCTTTACATAGGTGGGTGATGATGAATAGAGGTCTCCTGCCTCTTTTCTATAAACTACTTTGAATTGCAGCATTGAGGTTGAGTAGACGTTTCATTCACTCGTCTAGAGGCTAAAACGTTTCCTGAGTGCTGCACTACATGTAGTGTAAATTCTTGCTGATCAAGGGTTAGTGTCATATGTTCAGCTCCACCATTGAAGAAATAATGAAATGGTTAGGATTGACTGATGAGTATTAGCTGCTTCCTGGTCTGGGCAAAACTCACCACACGAAGCTACGAGAACGTATGATATATTTGGAATGCATTATTTCTGTAATGCGTTAATAATGGGATAAACTCCAGCCTAGATTGTTCCTTTAGTATCCATTTCAGCAAATTTGCATAGAGGTTTATCTGTTCTGCCAGATATCTGAATACTTTCAGCTGTGAAATCTATGGAGTTATGTCCTCTTCTTTGTCGTGCAGGTAGAAGATCTAAAAGCTAAGCTTGCCTCTCAGGAGGCTGAATTAAAGCAGAGAAATCAAGACGCCGAAGCCCTAATTACTAAAATAGGACATCAGACTGAAAAAGTGAGCCAGGAAAAGGCTATTGCTGATGCAGAAGAACAGAAGGTCAGTATAATGCAGTCATTTTGGGTTGTGTAATCTGCGGCACAAAATACACCCTTTTGTGAGTGAACAATTTATATAAAAAAAATGTTTAAAAAAATCTTCTATATCCAGAAACATAAAAAAGTGAAAAGAAATTATGGCCGGTGCATTTACAGCAGAAATTTGACAACGTGATTATTACCTCTTGACCCTTTCTTGCTATTTGCATGTTTCCATTTTTTTTAGATGTTCTATAGCATAAAACAGAACAATAAAAACGGATCTGATTTTGCTTCAATAAGAATCACAGCGTTATTGATTTGCTCTGATGATTGTGAAACGTTGGTATAGTTGCCCTATTGATTCCTTTAATATTAATAGGGGAATTATATAATATTTTAGTAATCTAACACAGAATTTTAAAGTTATTATGTAACAAAATGTTATTCATACCATTTCCTATTCTACTGTCTGTATGTCTGTATGGGTTTAAGTGCTTTGTGCTCCCTTAGTCTGAGAATATCATTGTTTTTTGGTTACTTTCTTTAGAATCAATAATGAACCCCCCAAATCCAGTAAATTCAAATATGTGTTATAAGTCTTAAAACACAATGATTGTTCAGCTTTCATATCCTCACTCCATGTTTCTTTGATCTCGATATGGTCAATGTGATCGTTATTTTTCAACAGAGGCCAGAAGCAGTCTTAATGACCCCAAATGTCCCCTGGACTCATTGTACATTATTTTCTCTGGTGGTCAGAGGACACCTAATACATCCCCTGGTGATTAGAGAGGGCATTCATTCTATTGACCAACTCACTGATACCTCATTTATACACTGTTACTACATCTCTCTATTAGAACATTTATGGTTCATGCAATAATCATATTTTGTTCGTAGACTGATTTTATGTTACCTCTCCTTAAGACATAAGGAGACAACTTTAGCTTTGCCTTTACACCACCAATTTCCACTTACTGAATCCTTGTACATTTCTGCATAATTTGTTAATGGATCTTAAAGTAGCTTAGGATATATTCGTGGATAGGAAATATAATCTGTATTCTTAAAGAGCAGTAGACCACGGTTATATAAATAATTGCTTACAATGCCTTTGATTGTGTTGTAGCTTCCCAGGTACATTACACTGATATTCATCCAAATGTGGTGCAAATAATCTTCTATATTATTATTCGTATTTATATAGCGCCAACTTATTTCGCAGCACGCAGCACTCTTCAATTTTATGAAAGGGGGAAATTTAACATTAAATGAGACAATTAGAAAATGACACAGGAACAATAGGTAGATGAGTTTCCTGCTCAAATAAGCTTACAGTCTATATGACATTAAGCTATGATATGATTTTGCTCCAAAACTCTACTGAAATATTGTCTGTCCCTTAAACAGAGAGGGATTAATGGTAAGGTGACCTTTGGACAGCTGCCTAGGCCTTAAGGAATTGATAGGCCCTCCCTGTGTGAAGAATGAATAAATGATCGCAGACTAGTAACCTGAAGAGAGCACTGTGGGATCGTAGTCCTTCTCTGCCCCTGAACCATAACTGTCAGGCACAAACAAACTGTGAATAAATTACTTCTAAAAGTAACGCAGTCACCCGTTGTGTTGTGGCCAGAATTGGAAAACAACCACAAAGTCATTCCCAGACATCTACTCTACAATGTAGTAGTTTCTTAGCAAACCCCAGTGAATCTTTGATTAATATCCATCTGTGATTGGTATCAACTTATTAGTGGTATAAACGTATTAGTGTTATGGTTTTCTCCACTTTGTCTTATATATGTAAATGGAGATAAAGTATCCATGTCTCTGCCCACAGGTTGCATTGATACAAGAAGAAGTGTCTGTCAAACAGAAGGACTGCGAAGACGATTTGACTAAAGCTGAACCAGCACTGGTTGCAGCCACGGCAGCTCTCAATACTCTCAACAAAGTAAATATCAGAGTGATACTTTTTTAAACATTAGTAAAACGGTGTTGTCTCACTTAAATACCCTATAAAATTAACTTATGGCATATTTTAACATTTTAATAACATTTCTATTAAGTGTAACTGATTTTCTACCTTCCAGTAAGATATTTAAATTTGGGAAATACAATCTTTAACCCCTTAAGGACCAAATTTCTGGAATAAAAGGGAATCATGACATGTCACACATGTCATGTGTCCTTAAGGGGTTAAAGGTCTTGTGTGAATCGCAAGAAATCCAATACCTGAAGATCACTGGCCAATGAATTATTGTCATTACTTGTTTCAAAGTGATGAATGTATGAAAAAATGTGATTAATTGTAGGGCATCATTTTAATAATCTGAACTGTAGAACCGCGTATGAGGCCACATTCTGCTCTCAATAGATAAAATCCCTATGTCTGCCATTGTACTTGTAGTCCACAGCTGGCAAAGCAATGCCGCACGACCATAAACTCTGTGGATGGAATGCAAATTTGAACACTATCCTGCTAACCAGCAATTGACATATTTTATAGGTTTATGGAGAAGAGCATTCAGCTATTCCTTCTGCTCAACAGGTCATGACATCTCATTTCATTCCTATGAGTAAATGTTCCTTTGTAAATAAAAAAAAAAAATATGAAATTAGATGCGGGTACCTACTGAGTAACAAGTGAGGGGACACTTGCATTCTTCTAATTTTTCACCCAACAGTTCTCTAAGCAGCTCCTTTGACCTACAAATGCTGCCTCTACAGTGTCAGGGCTTACCTTAGATGGGAGTCCGGTAGGCAGAGATGTGTGCTCACCCTTGCAGATATACACAGTCCAAGGTGATATGGTTAGAAACCACCAGGACTGTGAATCTGTGCACGGGGGCTGTGCATGAAAGGTGTTACAATTCGCATACAGACAAGGGCAGGTCCAGAAGAGTAGTCAGAGATGGTTCCAAAGGTCAGGCAGGCAGCGAACAGGCAATAACGAGGATCCAGAAGCAGGGGTCACAAGCTAAGTCAGTCTATAAGCAACAGGAACAGGAAACATGAAACAACGAACTGACAAAGTCCCCAGGGCGAGGCAGTGCTTATATACCCAGCTAATAATGATCTGCTTCAGATGAGCTTAGATAGACATTTTTTTTAAACTGATTTTTTTTTTATTCCATAATTTTTTTTCCCCGACCAAACAAGTTAAAGGTGACTATGAATAAGTTGTATCTTGTTATATATGTTCCATACACACAATATTCAGTGACCAGTATATAAGTTGGTTTAGTTGGTTCATTGCTCGGGGTCCAGAATGGGTACAGATGTAATACAGGCCACACAGGATAAAATGTTTCTTTATAGTTCATAAAACTCTATATACCATTTTAGCAGAACCTCCTTTATCTTATTTTCTCCTTCCACATTTGACTCAAACAAGATGTAAATAAATAACGTAGATTTCTCTAAATGAACTCGTAGTATATTACTCACAGCTTATGATTTTCTGTCCCCATTTTCCCGTGATTTAAATGTGCAAAAGATTTATTAATTCAAGGAGATTTGGGTAATTTTTGAAGTGTATGATCCAGCCATCCTACGTATTATCCCTTTGCAGCGACTACGTCTTAACATAATGCTTGACATATTTTACATCTTTATAAGTAAACCACCTGGCTTGCTTCTCAGTAGGGTTCATGATTTAACAATGACTTAACCGACAAGATAATGCATGAGATGCAAGACATCTAACTGATGTTTTCACAAGTATTCAATTTTATCTTCCCATGCAAAGTACTTCCTATTCATCAGCTCTTCAGGGAGCCATCATTCATCGCTCTCTAGTTCCTGTCCCACATGCTTGGCAACAAGCAACATATATTTTATTGCCAAAATTCAGACTACTATTTTAAATTCTTTTGTATTTTAAAGGCTACTATGGCTTCTGTCAAAACACACTGACTGCATCCTTCATATATAATGTTTTAGTACCATATTTTTCTGCTTTTTGTTAGAGAACATAAATATAGGAGTATATACGCATAAAAGTTCCATCCTTTGCGTGTGGTTGGATTATATAGAGCTTTGAAATTATTTGGTATTACCTATTAAGCACTGAACATGTCTCCGTGTCAATGCTGTCCAAATTTAACCCAAAATTGCAGTTCAAAGGTTTACTAGGCAATAGAGAAACATTTTCTACTTGGAGAATTAACGTGTCTGCATAAAAAGGCCACAAATATTCTAATTAATTCCATGCGAAATGTGGGAATTCCTTTATGAAATGCCAAATAGCATCCAATTTCCCTTAGAATTTCATGTTTTTTTTTGTAAAAGCAAGGTAAAAGTAATATCTAGTTGGCCACATTTTTATTATATAATACAATAGTGAGAAAGAGAGTGGGAAAAAAAGACAGAAATATGAACGTGTGGGAGAGGGAGTCAAGGACAAAAAAGTAAGAATACATGAATCAAGAAAAGAGGTCCGAAGCAACGGACGAGAGCGGTCGCATGTCGGCTCGGCTCTGAGCGAAGATAGTGAATTTGACCCAATATACCCACCTTTAAAGGTTCGAAACTCCCCAGAACTATCACTAAGTCCACACGCTCCCAATGGGGAAGAAAAACAAAAAGCTCAAACCTGAGAAGCCTGCGGCCAGCATGAACATCGACGAGATGTGGCGGCAGGCCCGAGGAGCCGCGGGTTCAAACATGGCGTCCTTACACGGCGGATGCTCGGATTTCTATACCGAGACGTCGGATGAGGAAGGGGGGGAACACATCCAGACAAGCCGACCCTCGCCGCCAGCGAAGACACAACAGTTGCCGAGCTCGGCACCCACGCCAGTAAGCATGGAGGCCATCAGGGACCTCATGGCGGACCACCACGCCAAAATCTCAGCGGACGTTGCATCGCTTAGGGACACCCTGCGGGGCCTCACTGGACGACTGGGAGCTGTAGAAACAACTTCAAGCACCCACACTGGTCAACTCTGTCAGCTCCAGCAGGAGGTACAAGAGATAAGACAACAAATGTCTCTGAGTGACATGCGATTTGCAGAACTCGAAGATAAACGACGACAAAAGCACCTCAAGGTCAGGGGCATCAGTGAAAACATACCCGAAGCTGAGCTGCCTCATGTCGTCCGGCGGCTTCTCACGGCCCTACTACAACCAAAGATGGTAAAAGCTGGAACAATCGACGGCATCTTCCGGGTCCCAAAACCCGCCAAAGCGCCGACTGCTGCCACGAGAGACGTCGTGGTACAATTTCAGACCTACAGGGACAGGGCTGCAGTCCTGGCGGCCGTCCGCAACAACTCACCCTACCTCTTCGAAGATATGCATCTTACCTTCTACGCAGACCTCTCGGGGGCGACCCTAGCATGGAGAAGGACCTTCCAACAGCTAACTTCCACCCTGCGGGCTCACCACATACGTTACCGTTGGGGCCCGGCACACACCCTGCTGGTCACTAAGGGGGACACCACACTCTCAGCACGCTGTATAACTGAGGCACCGGCACTTTTGAGGCAGCTGGACCTACCCACGGACCCGCTGCCAGTACAGGCGGAAAGACCCAAGAACCCACCGTCCTGGGACCCGGCCAGGGCAGCGGAATTCGTACCCAGATTACCGGCCAGAGTGCCTGCAAGCATGGCCAACACGTGAGGAACTGCTAATGACTTTCCTTCTGGGCCCGTCTAATCACTGCCTGGCTCGAATAGAACTCTTCTCCTTTTTTTTTCATTGTGATTCCTCTTCTGACAGTGGACTGTTTTTTTTTTTTTTTTTTTTTTTTTTTTTTTTTTTTTTTTTGTTGTGTTGTTTGTTTTTTAATAGTTACAACTGCATTATATTACTTTGAATGTTCCACGCTCAGTCCCCATGAGACCACAGCCGTAGGCTAGCACATAAATGTACCTGATAGTTTCAGGCGTTCTTAAAGTGCTGCAATTAGCTAAACGCCAAGAGACACAAATGCTTATTTAATTTGATTTGTTTTCATGCCTATCTCGTATCCTGTATGCACAGTATACTCCTATCGCAATCTTTACGACCTATTACCATAGCATAGCATGTTTACCTATAACTCAGCATAAATGTTACCTACTCTTGCACAAAAGCTAAAACTAACATGTATTACTCTATTCGAAAATTGCTTTTTCATAATGCACAACTGGACGTAAGAATATGTTATATGCTATATAATCAACCAAAATGCATGCCCGCAGCCTATCACTTAGCCTGTGATTTACAAGACAACCCACCCTCGCTATGTTTTCGATCTTTAGCCTAGAACAGTACCATGTTGTTTTTTTTGTGTATGAAGCCATAGCAACCCTTATGCCACATATAGAGCATAACAATCTGCGTACCGTACATGCACAATGTGTTTTAATTTTTATTTTTACTTAATATATTGCTTAACTGCATCTCGCAGTGAACTTAAAGACAGGGGGCTTAATCCTGCTATGTCTCACTGCGTTTAGTGGCCAAGAGAGTAATCACTGAAATGTCCAGGCACAGTTACCTTTTTTCCTTTCTTTTTTTGCACACGTTAGTTACACTATGTAAATCGTGCCCAATAGCGGGCAGAACCTTAACCTACTGTCACCTGTCTAGCGTAGTGCGATGCTGCGTTCACTAGC
The DNA here is from genome assembly GCF_036172605.1 of Pelobates fuscus. Taxonomy (NCBI): domain Eukaryota; kingdom Metazoa; phylum Chordata; class Amphibia; order Anura; family Pelobatidae; genus Pelobates; species Pelobates fuscus. The sequence continues at coordinate 324,388,620 of NC_086320.1, read as the reverse complement.
CTGATACCGTGTTAAACACATCACTATGCTTTTTGCGATATACATGCCGCACTACATACGAACTACTTAACCTTAAGCGGTAGGCCTCCTCACTCTTTTAGAGCGACATAAACAGACCAGACAAGCGACCTCACAGTCTAACTGTAACGGCAACAGCTCAGGTCTTGTACTACATACCTTAGATGGGTACAGATGAAAGTTTTGCAACCACAGAAATGTTCAACTATGCGACCAGTTCCAGCAGTATAAGCCTGTATGTTATGCCTATTATCCCTGCTCTCCGGGTGATCATTCCACTATATGTTATGTAGGAGACTACAAGCAAATATAACACGCCTGAGATCAACTTTTTATTGCACCTCATAAATACTGTGTCTGAATTTAGCTTGAAACACTGATGCGCTCACTGTTCTAACATAATTTTTACTACATGTCAAAATTGTTACTAGATTGTTACAACGTACAAAAAAAAAAAAAAAAAGTGCAGTTTTGTGAGTACCACATTGTCAATACTGGTGCTTAATCCATGTGTGCTGTTGTGGCACTTGATATATGCCTGTAACTCCTCATGCACAAACAAAATAAAGAATTTAAAAAAAAAAAAAAGAAAAGAGGTCCACCAGTCATGGGTATTCAAGCATTGCTAAAGAAATGTAGGTTGTGTCAACCTCAGATACTGCGCATTGTTAAAGTCGTGTTGAGAGTCAGACAGACCATTAACTTTTCCTTGTCCGCGGTCTATGTAATCAGTTATTAGATTTCAACTGGATCCAGGAGTAAATGTTATTTACAGAGATTGTCAAAAGATCACCATGCAGGCAGAGCAAATTAAGCAATCACCTTTTTTCTTCCACTGTTCTACTGGTTGTGACAGGAGAAATATTCACAAGTCTAATTCAATTGTTCTTTTCAATCTCAGCAACAGCCAGGCTGCTCTTTGTTCCCAGAACAGGGTAAGCACTAAGCAAGGTCATCATTAGTGGAAATAGGTGTCAGTGTGATCACACTACCTCTAACATTTGTTTAAATTTAACATAAATCCTTTTTTTTTTTTTTTTTTTTAACGTGGGACGGACAGCGTTAACCTAGCCATTGCTTTCCAGATGCCTTGCCTATTTTTTTTTTATAAGATGACCATGTCATGTACTTGTGGAGTGCCTCAGAAAAGAAGCTCAGCAAAGCTTGACAGATCTGAAATGTAGATCCTTTGGGGAATAAACCTGTGAAAAGAATTTATCAAAACATGAATAATTTCTAGGAAAAGTTTGAGTGATCCATTTCCGAACAGGTCACTAAAGAAACCTAATGGCATCTTGTGAGGAAAAGATGAATTACGATAGAAGAGAAGCATTGTTGAAATATTAAAAGTTAGGGAAACGTCAGTTTAGTTTGATTCCAGATTCTGATGAAGTTAGTACAGGACTCTGGGTAAGTCTCCATGCTTCCACAGTCTTAAGAGCCAAATAAAATACAAGACATTGGGGAATCCTAATATCATTGTTGAGGTGTGGACCATGCTAGGACAAAGAGTCACATTGCAATAATCTGAGATTATCCCTTTTTGCGTTAGACACAATTTATGGAAAAGTCTTTTCCAAAATAAGAAGTTTGTGTTAGTAGGTACATAGACTGAGATTAGAACAATTGATATAGCTGAAGAGTACCTGCAAAATAACTGACAGAATGTATGTTTTTGAGTTGCAAACTGAAGTAGTAAAATAACAAAGCAATTATTTGTCCCATTTCTGATAATGTTTTTATTGTGCACATTATTATTTATGTGGAACCATGATTGAATATGAAAGCCCCCATGCTTGTATACTTTACCTGGTTGTCAGAATTTTTCTTTTTTTTAGATGTCCTGGGGACTGTGACATTATTATTATTTTATTTTATTTTTTATTTCATTTAATGTAAACGTTTGGACATTGGCTATTTATGTGATTGGAAAAAAAATCCAATTAAAATTAAATTTTTCTAACTTGTCATTCTTGGTTTCAATTTCCAAAATATCAAAAAGTGTGTCACTCCATTTTAAGTAGTTCAAAAATGATGATCTAGAGGAGGATAACATGGCCGCTAAGATGGATAGCAGTTTAATCTGAGCTCCTGGTCTCAAACTACCTCTTCAAACCTAGCAAAATCATCTTGATTCCATGAGATATTGCTGCTAATGATCCTGGAATTATAAAATAACCCTTCTTGCGTTTCATATATGACAGGAGGGCATTTATAGAATGCCCATAGTGAAGGAGATTGGCATAATGCTAACTCTTACCAATTGAACACACTTGTGAGACTGGGACTAAACAGGTATCGTGCCTACACACACTCCTAGCCAGTGAGTGAGATCGGACACCCACGTCCCACCTCCTCTCCCAGGTAAGGTCACCTAGACTGGGTTAGTAGGGGTTAACCCATAAATATGAAAAATGGAAATCAAAAGGAAATTTCAATAGTCCCTTAAATACAAGGTGGCTAATCGGAAGAAACCCCAGTCTAAAACACTAGTAGCCAAACAAAACAAAACAAAATATTTATTAATATCAGCAAATAGCTACTAGAGAGAGAACTTACTACTACCAAAATGGTAAGTGCATCTATGAACTGGACAAACAATATATCCTAATATTCGGGCAGGTAGATAATATAGGAGGAAAGGGTAGGAAATACCCTCTGACGTCGGCGGGGGAGACCTAATGCGCATGTGCGGCAATAGCCTTGTGCGCATTAGACATCTCCAAAGGAAAACATTATTCAATGCTTTCCTATGGGGATTCCAGCAACGCTGGAGGTCCTCATGCATAGCTTGAGGATGTCAAGCATTGTTTAAAACACTTTACATGTTTTTTTAAATTTGACAATTTTTATTTATTTTGTCAGTAAGCAACGTATTCAGGGTACAGAAAAGAATAGGATTATAGTTAATAAGATTAGATTTGTACAGTTGCTCCTTATACCGGGCGAGGGTACATAACAAAGGAAGAGGGAGAGGGGAGAAGGGGAGAGGGGGGGGGGTGCATCACAGGTTGATACAGTCAAGCTTTTTTGTTACAGTAACAGCAAATCCACATTATTTCCAGTTCAGAACAACAATATGTCCCCACTGTAGCATGTCACACTACATCTAACAACATATCAACATCAGCATCCCACGGGTGGCTGTGGGAGTGTGGGTAAGCATTTTGTAACTTAGGTGTGTTAAGAACATTACAGCTCATTTGCTTGGTACAGCCCCTGGTGCTTTACCTGGTACCTTACCAGATCTCCATGTTTGCCAAAGCTCCCAAGTTTTCCTATAGAGCGTAGAGGGGGGGAAGAGGGACGTGCAGGAGGTTTCGTAAATCCGCTGCTTAAGCAATTCCTCTAAGAGGTTTTCCTTCTTGCGAAGGATCGTGGACTTCCATGTCCTTGCTATCAATTGCTGCGCCGTCAAGGCTATGTGTAAGGTCAACTTTCTGATGTGTGGGGGCATTTCTCTAGGGAGGTCCAGCAATAGACACACCTGTGGGGTGAATGGAGGAGAGCTCTGTGTGGCTTCTCAGATCAATGCGTGGACTTCCGTGCAGTAAGGGAGTAGCCTTGGGCAGCTCCACCATATATGGTGCATTGTGCCCTCTGCTGCTTGGCATCTCCAGCAAAGTGGTGAGGTGGAGGGGAAGATCTTGTGCAGTCTGGTCAGCACTAAGTACCACCGGTATAGAATTTTGCGATGCTGTTCAATGTGGGTGGTGGATTTTAGTAGCTTTCGTGGGTCGGATATGATAGAGTCCCAGGATATGGGTGGCACTGCGCAGCCTAGATCGCTCTCCCATTGTTGAGCATATTTTGTGGTGGAGAAGTGGTTGTGTTTCGTTATGGAGCTGAGACACATGGAGATCGGTTTACATTGAGGTAGTAATCTTGCAGTTATACACATTTGTTCCCATGCAGTTAACCTGTTAGCATCTCTAGAGGTGTCTAAGAAACATTTCGATTCATTAGAGATGTAGGCGTGTAGTTGGAGGTACGAGTACTGCGAGGTCTGTGGGAGTGTGTATTTGCTAGGGTTGTGTAATCTAGTAGTTTATGGGCATCAAATAGATGGTAAAGGTGCATCGCGCCACTTCGGTGCCACGGTAGGGCATTGAATGTGGGGATAATGTAGGGTATGGCCTTTACGGGGGTTGCCAGTGAGAGGCTAGGTGTACTGCCCAACCTAGGTCTGTACTTATCCCAGATTTGAAACAACAACAGTATCTGGGGGGGAACTGTCGGCAAGTCTGGCCTAAGATGCGACAGTGTCCAAAGCAGGTGCAGGACGTCGTGGTTATCTAATTGATCCTGCTCTAGGGAGACCCACTGTGGTTTGGGTGCAGAGATTATGTGGGGGATAGCTGTAGCTAGTATTGCCGCATGATAGTAGCCTTGGACATTGGGTAGTGCTAAACCACCTTGTTTCTTGGGGGCCTGTAAGACCTTCGCGGCTACCCTGGCTTTGCCTCCTGCCCATACAAACTTCCCCATATCAGCCTGAATGATCTTAAAGTAGGAGGGAGGGAGACGGAGGGGGATGGTGCGAAAGAGGTACAGTAGCCTCGGTAGTATTGACATTTTGAGTGTCACAATGCGGTCTGTCCAGGTCAGGTACAGTGGCGACCATTGTTTCAGTAGTTGACTGCATTTGTTCCAAACTGCAACATAATTTGCTGACATAAGGTTGGCAGGGTTTTTAGTGATCGTCAGGCCTAGGTAACGTATGGATTCAGTTCTCCAGTCAAAGTCGTATGTGTGTGTGAGGGTGCGTAGAACCTGGGCAAGGATACCCATAGGCAGGGTCTGTGTTTTGGCCGCATTCACTAAATAGTATGAGAACTGTCCATAGGTGTGTATTATCTTCATCAGTGTAGGTAGGGAGTCTTGTGGATTTGTTACGTATAGCAGTACATCGTCTGCGAATGCGCTAATCTTAATCTCTTTGTCCCCTCGGTGTATTCCCTTTATATTCTCATTCGAGCGTATGCGGTGTAAGAGGGGTTCTAGTGCAAGGACATATAAAAGTGGGGATAGGGGGCACCCCTGTCTCGTTCCGTTGGTCATCGGAAAGGTGGGGGACAGGAAACCTGCTTGGTTTACCTGTGCCGAGGGCGAGGAATAGAGTGCAAAGATTTGTCGGATTATTTGTGGGGGGAACCCAAATTTCTCCAAAACCTGTTTCAGGAAGACCCAGCCGAGGCGGTCAAAGGCCTTCTCCGCGTCCCGCGCTAGTAGAAGACCCCCTCGACCAGGCCTCCCGAGCTCCCTTTGCACCAGGGCCAATTTTTGGGTGTTGTCTAAGCCCTGTCAGCCCCTCAAGAAACCTGGTCGTCATGTATCAAGTGTGGTAGGATTGTGCTCATTCTATTCGCCAGGATTTTTGCATAGATTTTTGCATCCGTGTTAAGTAGGGAAATAGGTCTGTAGTTCTTGCATAAGTCCGTGGATTTGTCAGGTTTGGGGATTGTCTCTATCGTGGCTAGTAATACTTCAGGAGGCAGGATACCGGTAGCGGCCATCCGCTGGTACATTTTTAGCAGTTACGGCGCCAGTGTGGCTCCGAACTCTTTATAGTAAGCATTGGGGAGTCCATCTGCCCCTGGAGACTTCCCTAATGGATGCTGCTTAATAGTACTGATGATTTATTGTACAGTAATGGGTTGCAATAGGGCCTGACATTGGTCCTCCGTCAGTTTGGGCAGTGTAATGTCTGCTAGGTATTGGGCTGTTTCCGAGGGTTGAGGGTGAGGTCTAGTGTCATCTGTGTGGAGGTTATATAAGTTAGAGTAAAAGGTTGCAAATGTGTTACTGATTGTTTGTGGGTCAATATGTTTCTTGCCGTCATCGTCTATTATGTGGGATATTTTACATTGGGTCGATCTAGCCCTGAGCCGTGCTGCTATTTATTTGGTGGGTTTGCCGGAGGTGTGGTACATGGTGGCCCTGAGCCCATGAAGAAGACCGTTCGTTCTTTCCGCCTGTAGTTTAGTAATGGTCATCTGCAGGTCGTTTATTTGGTTTAAGCACGTTTGCATAGGTTGGGCTTTATTTTTTGTACTGACCTCGGCCAAGGTTTTGTAAGCATCTAGTAGCGTGAGCTGTTTTCTCCTCTTAAGATAGGAGGACCTTCTAATAAAAAGCCCTCTGAGAACGGCTTTATGGGCGCACCACACCATGCTGTCTGTGACCTGTCCTGTCCCGTTTGTTTTGGAAGAATTCCGTCAGTGCGGTCTGGATCGAATCTCTAAAGGTGGCCTCTGCCAAGAGCGATTCGTTAAGTCGCCATTGCCCTCACCCTCTGAATTGAAAGTTATCGTGTAGGTGTAGGTGTACTGGACCGTGGTCCGACCATGTGATTTCCCCTCTCCTGCAGTCTCTTAATTGAGACTGCAGGAGAGGGGAAATCACATGCAGTAAAAGGTTGCAAATGTGTTACTGATTGTTTGTGGGTCAATATGTTTCTTGCCGTCATCGTCTATTATGTGGGATATTTTACATTGGGTCGATCTAGCTCTGAGCCGTGCTGTTGGTTGTTTGGTGGGTTTGCCGGAGGTGTGGTACATGGTGGCCAGGGTATACATTGCGTTATTAAACATGCCCACGAGGACAATAAACCTGCCCTTAGGATCCACGATTTTTCTATAGAGTGTGAAGGATGTGTCTTTATGGATGAAAATTGAGACTCCTTAAGTTTTGGTATCTGAAAGGGCGTGGAACTGGGTCGGGTAGTATTTGTTATATATACTATACTGTTATATATACTATTAAACCTATTTAGTTTAGAAAAACGTCGCCTGAGAGGGGATATGATAACATTATACACATATATTCGAGGCCAATACAAACCATTGTGTGGAAATCTATTCACAAACCGGACTTTACATAGGACACGAGGTCATGCGTTTAGACTAGAAGAAAGAAGATTTCGTCTAAGGCAAAGGAAAGGTTTTTTTACTGTAAGAACAATCAGGATGTGGAATTCTCTGCCTGAAGAAGTGGTTTTATCAGAGTCCATACAGATGTTCAAACAGCTACTAGATGCATACTTGCAAAAACAGAATATTCAAGGATATAATCTTTCAATGTAGGGTAATAACTGCTTGATCCAAGGATAAATCTGACTGCCATTCTGGGGTCAAGAAGGAATTTTTTTCCTAGCTTGTTGCAAAATTGGAAGTGCTTCAAACTGGGTTTTTTTTTGCCTTCTTTTGGATCAACAGCAAAAAACATATGTGAGGAAGGCTGAACTTGATGGACGCAAGTCTCTTTTCAGCTATGTAACTATGTAATACTCGGAGTATGATCTCTCTTAAAATGGGTCTCCTGGACACATGCAATGTCAACTCTCTCTTTTTTCAGGTCTCTGAGTAGTAGACTCCGTTTGCCGGGGGTATTAAGCCCCTTGACATTAAGGGGTGTAATTTTCATAAATGAGTAAGTGTAGGGTTGCTGTGGTGGTGGCCCAGTGGCATGGTGTCCCTCTGGTTGGAGCTATGTGGAGTATTCGGCTCTTGTCGTAGCATTGCAATCTAGGACTACATGTCCTCGTTGGAGGAATTGGTGATGCCGGGTGGAGGAAACTATAGGAGGAAGGAAAAATCCCGCAACTGCGGGTGATAAAACGCTCAGCAAGTCTGAGCAACAGTGTGGTCTGGTTCTCCCAGACCCACACGGAGTGGGGGGCGGCTTCGAGTGTCTCCATACAGTGAATAGAGTCACTCTGGTCTTAGGGCCCAGTCGGGGCTGCTGGGAAGCATTAGTTAGTGAGGCAGCGGCGTACTGGGCTGCGGCGTACGCCCAAGCTTACAGTGGTATGCTCTACTATTAAAGAAGTGGTGAGGACGACCACAGGTCATGGAGGCAAAGTAAACGTGAGATAGTTCCTGGCCATAGAAAAACATGTACATAAACATATAAACCATAAAATATTAAATAATAAGACATCTCCTTCAAGCAAGGATATATAGTGTGTATTTAAGTAAGATGCCTGCCTTGGGCGGGCGTCCGTCTCAGGGTATGTCCGTGGTACGCCAACGTGGGCCCATCTAGGGTGATTAGCACTCAAATCGTAACGTGTGTCGGCTTTAAATAGCTGAGTGTACTACTCTGAGGTCTAGCCATAGTGGGGTAGATATAGTAACCATGAGTCGTCGCATATGGTGAGGCGTGGTAAATGCCTTGGTACGAGGTGTCCTACAACTAGAGGGTCCCCGCTTTGAAGCGTGACTATGCTCAAATGTCTTAGAATTGTTATTTTTTTATTTTATTTTTAAACCGTTTTTTCTTTTTCTTTTTTTTTTTTTTGTTCCTTTCTATGCGTCCTGTTCAACTGCTATACATGCGTGGTCATGCTAATTGGGCAGTGTCGGGTTCTAACCTTCAAATCTATCGTTATAACTAAGTGGACAGTTCGCATGAAACATAAGTGTCATAAGCATCTCTCTAATAAAAACATAGAATGTACATTGGTATACAATACCCTACTCGGGAGGGCCTTCTGCCCTTAGGCGGGAGTCCATTCCGGCGTCAGTCTGGGGACTTTAGCAGGTGAGGACGCCAGAGGCGTAGGTAGCGGTATACCCCAGTCCTGTAGCTTTTTTAGGCCATCAGTTTCCGTCGCTACGGCATGGATCACCCCCTGCTTCTGCACCAGCAACTTCGCCGGATATCCCCATCGGTAGCTGATATCGTTGGATCGGAGCGTGGTAGTGATCAGGGATATCGATTTTCTAAACTGCAGTGTGGCAGCTGACAGGTCTGCGAAGACTTTGATGTGAGCATATGGTTCAGGAAGGGAGGCATTTCTGCAGGCTTTTTTAATGCGCTCTTTCACGTGGTAGAAGTGGATGCGTGCAACTACATCTCTCGCTGTAGTGGCAGGTAGGTGGTTAGGTCTGTGCAGGCGGTTGGCTCTATCGATTACCAAGAGGTCTGGGTGGGTAGCTGGGATTAATTCCTGGAACAGGTCGGTCAGGTATTTGTGCAGTTCTGTGGTTTGAACTGATTCTGGTATACCTCTGAAACGAAGATTGTTCCTCCTGGATCTATCTTCCAGATCTGCGACTTTGCGTTTCTGGGTCTCTAACGAGGTCTCCAGTTCTTGTAGCTTGTCTGCAAGGCTGTTATGGGCCACTGCAAAATCATCCAGTGATTTTTCTACATGGGCTGTCCTGCTCCCAATTTCCAGCAGCTCCTTTGTGAGATCTGTGGTGAGCTCATGCATCTGCACTTTAATGCTTGCCTGCAGTTTGTCAGAGAGCTCTGCCATCAGGGTTCTCATCCCTGCAACAGTGAGGGGGCCTTCCTCTGAGGCTGAGCTTGGTGAGGGTGGAGGGGAGGGTGAAACCTCGCCTGAGCGCTGTCCGCCGCCATCTTGGGCCTGGTCTTCCCTGTGTTTTCCCGCCGGAGCTTGTGCGAGGAAGAAGGAGGCTTTCTCCATTCTAGGGGTCTTCTATGTGCCATGGTGGGGGTGAGTGATCAGTTTGCTGATGTTGGGTGGCTAGTGGTACCGGTTATTTGTGCCCCTAAAGACCCGGGCTGCGGGAGCTTCACATTAATGCGGCCGGTCCCGTCGCGCTCCAAGCCACGCCCCCACACTTTACATGTGTTAAAAACCCGGAAGTCCCTCTAGTGGCTGTCTGATAGACAGCTTCTAGAGGAGGACTTAACCCTGCAAGGTAATTATTGCATTTTATAACAACGGCAATAATTTCACCTCCTGGGTTAAGGGTGATGGGAGTTGGCACCCAGACCACTCCAATGGGCAAAAGTCGTCTGGGTGCCTGGAGTGTCCCTTTAAAATAAGCTTTGTGTGCTCTCACTGAATTCTTTGTATATTAACTTAAACTCCTTCACTGTTTTAACCTCTACCACTTCAGCTGGAAGGCTATTCCATGCATCCACTACCCTCTCAGTAAAGTAATACTTTCTGATATTATTCCTAAACCCTTATCCCTTTAATGTCCTCTAGTTGTGGTTGTTTTTCTTCTGTTAAATATAATCTCCTCCTTTTCTGTGTTGATTCCCTTTATGTATTTAAATGTCAATATATTGTTTTATTTGTTAAAAAAAAACTTTATGACGTTAACAATCATACTCGGACAATCCTGAATACATGCGTCTGAGAAAGATGAACTGCTTTATGTCAAAGTGACTTTTGCAACTACCTACATTTAATGATAACAATCAATATCAATGGACAATGGTGGACAGTTGAAGGCATTACTCCTAAATTTGGATAGGTCACCTGAAGACCTAAGGCTGGCTGTGTATTTGTAAAATGGATTTTGATTTATTTTCTTCTTCCCCCCAGGTGAATCTTACTGAACTAAAAACATTTCCTAATCCCCCTGTTGCAGTCATCAATGTTACTGCTGCCGTGATGGTATTGCTGGCACCCAAGGGCAGAGTCCCGAAAGATAGAAGCTGGAAGGCTTCAAAAATATTCATGGGAAAGGTAATATGTTTATTTAGCAGCCAGGATGAACCACAACACCTGATGAATCGATTCATGCATAAATGTGCTGATACGTATAGTCAACAAAACAAAGCTGTAATCCTGCTTTCTTAACCCCTAACTAATATTTAGAACTAAAGTTGGAATCCTGTGCTTCTGCAGTAAATCCCAAATGTTTGGGACAGGGACATCATATTCTCTTAGTCCTGGGCAACTGCCAAAAATAAAGTGCTTATGGTAGCAGCCCCACATTCCTAACTGCAATAGTAGGGCATCAATGTGGCTAAATATAAGCATGGGTATCCACACCACACTACAGACCAAATTTTGCATCAGACCCCAAACTGCTCTTCAATCTCTTGTGTCGCAGTGTATGAATGTGTTTTTGTGAAGCACAGGAGCAGTTGTGATTGTGGGAATGCATTTGTGTAGAATAGCAGTGTGTGTAAATATCAGGAGGTATTTGTGTTTAATCTGGCAGCGTGTGTAGATGTTGGGGTGTATTTTTGTAGATTTTGGTGGGTATTTGTGTGGATGTTGTGGTGTATTTGTGTAGTTGGGTAGTGTATGGGACTTTAAAGCTGTATTTTTTGTATTCCTGTGGAATGTCAGTGTGAGTGTATACCTGTAGTTGAAGAGTGGCATGTAAGGAAGTGTGGTATATCCATTGATTAATCAAAGGTTACTCCAATCATCACAACCACTACAGCCCTCTTGTTCCAGGATGCTAGCAGCTAGCCAAAATATCTTTATGTGCAGTATCAACCCTGACACCCATGCACATACAGAATGCTGTGAACCAAGCTTCAACCTGTCATTGATTGATTTTAAGTAGATTTTTTCTTGTATTTTTATCTGTGTAGGTTGATGACTTTTTGCAAGCTTTAATAAATTATGACAAAGAACACATTCATGAAAACTGCCTGAAAGTGGCAAAGGAGCAGTACTTGAAAAACTCTGAATTTAATCCAGATCTAATTCGCACAAAGTCATTTGCAGCTGCCGGTCTTTGTGCCTGGGTTATTAACATTGTGAAATTCTATGAGGTTTGTGCCATTTTATTTAACAGACGGTGTCTTAATTTGCACGTCCCCATTTCCTTTTCTTCACTCACCTATGTCCTTTCCAAAATCCAATTCTTCAATTTTTTTGCCATATTTACAGGTCCTGTTACTCGGCTAACTCTACTTTCTATGATTTATTGAAAAATATTCAAAGGGTCATTCTCTCCAAACTATTATATGGAGTGGGGTATTCTAATGTCAAAAGATGTTTTTTTATAAATGGATCCAATTATCCACCTGTATTTTATGTCTGTTGTATGTTACCATTTGATACCATTGTTAGGTATTTTTCTCTATACTGCTTTTGACAACCATTAAAAATAGTTTACAAAAATGTTTTGTTTTTACAAGTAATAGAATTAACTGCAGACTATAACAGTGAACAAAAATACAAATCCTGTTTTAATCCTCTCTTTGAAAACGGTTTCAAAATCTGTTCCTTTATTTTGTTAAACATAAATTATCTTTTGAATTTGTGGGATGTGTTAATGGATGTCCTTCTATGCCTCCCCCCCATATTAAACAGCATTGTATATTTTTAGGTATATTGTGATGTAGAGCCAAAACGGAAAGCATTAGCCCAGGCTAATGTGGATCTCAGCGGAGCTACGGAAAAGTTGGAAGCAATCAGAAAGAAGCTCCATGTAAGTTTATGTTGGGGTTTTCTCCTGTGGTCAAGCAAAGGAAAATGTATCTTTTTTGTGTGAAATTACAAAATCATGCTTTATCTCACTCAAGTTATGTTATATCCCAAAAAGCCTTAAATTAGTGTATCAGAATTGTAGAATAGTAACAAATGAACTTCAAATGGACATTAAAGGACCACTATAGGCACCCAGACCACTTCAGCTTAATGAAGTGGTCTGGGTGCCGGGTCCATCTAGGGTTAACCCTGCCTGCTGTAAACATAGCAGTTTCAGAGAAACTGCTATGTTTACTTTAGGGTTAATCCAGCCTCTAGTGGCTGTCTCATTGACAGCCGCTAGAGGCGCTTCCGCGTTTCTCACTGTGATTTTCACAGTGAGAAGACGCCAACGTTCATAGGAAAGCATTAATAATGCTTTCCTATGAGACTGGCTAAATGTGCGCGCAGCTCTTGCCACGCATGTGCATTCAGCCAATGATGGGAAATGATGGGAAAGGAGGAGGAGAGTCCCCAGCGCTGGAAAAAAGGTAAGGGATTAACCCCTTCCTCCCCCTTCTGCCCGGCAGGAGGGGGAGGGGAACCCAGAGGGTGAGGGGGACCCAAGGACCCTATAGAGCCAGGAAAACGAGTATGTTTTCCTGGCACTATAGCGGTCCTTTAACTTTAGAGATCGGCGATTTGTTGAAGTTAAAAAGAAAAAATGCATGTTTACTACAAATTATACACTTTCTTGACAAATACAGTACCTCACAAATTTACAGATTACTGCATGGACTCATGGGAGTCTAGATTATTTTACTATACAGAAACAAAATACAGGTGAATGTGAAAAGACTAAAATTTGGTTTTCTTGGCAGGATTTGGATAGGAACCTGCAAAAACTTACACTTTCATTCGAAAAAGCAACAGCTGAAAAAGTTCGTTGCCAGGAGGAAGTTAATCGAACTAATATGACCATTGAGTTGGCCAACCGACTTGTCAAAGGATTAGAGGTTTGTATATTCTTTTACTATTCACTTTAAAAAAAACTTTTCATGGTGTGATTAATAGTAGGTACACTGATCCCAAGATAGGCACAGTACCTACTAATCTCGACATCAGGTTTATTTTCAGGTGCTTTCATGTCTTGGATCAACTTATAAATAGTTAGCGTAGCAGTTTTTTTAAGGACTGGATTTACAGTTGGTTAATAGTCACCTTGTTTGCTAGATATCATAGAATATATACAACATAATACCCACTGCAGAGTAACTGGGGCGTGAAGCATAATAAAAATAATAAATGTCAGACTGACATCAAGGTTACTAAATCAAGCCCATAGTCTGTAATGCATAAATGTTTGGTCTGCCTAAAACACATAGAGTGCCTATTTCCCCAAAAAATGTACGTACTCAACGTAAAGTAAATATACCCGGGAAGATTAATATTTTTTCCTCTGGCTATTTGTATACTAAATTTAGCTATAGTTACCATTTTACGATATGACAGTTCAGTACTTGTTTCATTGTAGAGATGAATAACCTGAAAAAAGAATTGCGTCAATATTTTAAAACTTTTTTCAAATTCTAGTTCCCCTTAATTGAGTACCTCCAATATGATAAAAAAATAATTCGTTAAAAATAGGCTTCACATAATCAAAATCTGGATATGTTTTTTTTCACAATGAAAAATAAAACAAAAATAAAATAAAATAGTAAAAAACTAAATCTGGAATTTCCAATAATGGAAAACATGTATGGTGTATCTTTTAAGGAATTTAGAGATTTTAAAGAATCTAGGTGTTCTACAGACCATGTTTCCATTGCTATCAATCTGGGACCAAGCCAAGCCAAAGCATTGATCTGGGATATAAGGAGACATTTTTTATGGTTTTTTTTTTTTTTTTTTCAAAATACAAATTAATTGGCAGACAATCCCTAAAAATGTACAAATTAGCCGACTTGTCTCAGTTGGAATGTTTCTATTTGATCTTAACTCAAAAGCTAGGTTTAAATTGAATTAATTGAGACAGTTAGTCTTATTTTAGATAAATATTTTTTTTATTATCACATATTTACGTTGGGGTAAACAGCTAAATTTTTTCTTGTATGTAGCATTGACCCGGAACCTGAGAAATCAGACTAATAAATCAGGCAATTTATATTTAATCATTAACTAACTCCAAAGAACAGCAGCTGTTAAAAATTAGAAATGGGTCGACCAAGCCAAGATGACATTACAAGCAATCTATAATGCATTAAAATAAAATTATAGTGATTTTTAACTGTCTAGAAATTTATTACATTGCATGTTCCAACTCTTAAACTCTTGTTAGCCACTGTCACTTGTGATTTATGATATATGGATGGTACAGCGAAATTATTGAAGATTTAAATAGATGATCATTCCATGTTGAGAAAATCTTTGCGTTTTAAAGTTCTCTTGGAGATTAAAAAAGGAATTGTCATTGATGTTTACGAATTATTCACGAGTGGTAGAAACAGAATGGATAAATCAAATGTTTATTTTTCTTGCAAATGAACAAAGTTTTCTGCACTGTGGGTGATAACTTAGAGCAGCAGCCGTTCAAATGAGAAACTTATTGACCATTAATGATTGGCTTCATAATTTTATTTAAAATGCATAAAATGAAACTGCTGTAGATTCAACTTTTGACTGCCAAACCAATATCCAACACTATCTGCACACAAACATTCTAATCTTAGAAGAATTCAGATTGTATTTTCTTTGGGTGAAAGTTCTACACATTTTTACAAACTATTGTTATCTGTTTTTGGACAATTTACATCAAATTAATAGGTCGTTATACTTCTAGCTTGCTATAATACAGTGTTTTCTAAATTATGGCCCAACTGATGTTGCTGAACTACAACTCCCATGATCCTTTAAATGAAATAGTTAGCCAGAGAATCATGGGTGTTGTAGTTCAGCAACATCTGAAGGGCCAAATAAATAACACACAGACTTATTTTTATTGTAATAATAAGCAGTCCTGCTTGTCCAAATATTGACATGTAGTTTTGTCAAGTGGACACTCCTGAGCATAAATTCTATACATTTTAAAACATTGCAAAATGCTGATAACTGAATTGCAAGCCTCATTAACTCCTGCTCTAATCTTAGCTAAACCTCTGCTAATCAGCCATGTGCACTTTAACCCTTGCGGTGCTGGCTAAAACAGTCTAGTCTCAATAGGCCGAAGAGGTTCCTGACTGGCCAAGCTGCTTCCTGTAATAGGCAAACATCAAGACTGATGGTATACTGTATGGAGAGTTTAACAAAGGAAGACGTTTTGAATGTGAATATCTTTTTGTATTATATATTTATTGGTTTAGTTTTTTCTTTGCTTTGTTTGTTGTTTTTTCATATTTAAATTTATTGTCTATATAGTGCAGGGATAGGCAACCTTCTGCACTCTAGATGTTGTGGACTACATCCCCCATCATGCTCTTACACCCATAATGCTGGCAAAGCATCATGGGAGGTGTAGTCCAAAACATCTGGAGTGCCGATGGTTGCCTATGCCTGAATAGTGCATTAAAAAAGTAATTGTTAAGTTCCAGTGGGGAGTTCTACTTGAACTTGGGGGTTAGGGAAACATGCAAGTGAAGTGACATCTCATTCATGCACTCCATATGTAAAAGGCGTGTGTAACATTTTCTATGAATAAATCTGCTACAAGTGGATATGTTCCAGATGAATTTAGAATGAACTCTGCTAAGTTCTTTGTGTGTTCTAGCTCACATAATTCTTTCAGTTAAAGATCATATTTAGTGATATTCTTCATTGTATTATTTGTTTCAGTCAGAGAACATAAGATGGAGTGAATCGATCAAAAGCTTTGAAGGCCAGGAGAAGACATTGTGTGGAGATGTGCTGCTGACAGCTGCTTTTGTATCATATGTTGGCTCCTTCTCAAAGCACTATCGCCAAGACCTGATGGAAAACATGTGGATTCCATTCTTGAAGTCTCAAAAGGTATTATTTAACCTTTGTTAAACAGAATGTAAAACATATTGCAGTGTTACAGAGCAGCTATTTGGATCTACTTTCTAGTGTGCATCCCTATTTGTAAATGCTGTGTGTAAAATTAATATTAATTTAAATATTTGATATTGTCTTGTAGTTAAATATTAAAGCAAATAGAGGTGTGAGTTTGGCATACCTAATCCTTCCTCTTGACTTACAGTTGGGCCCAAGGTAATATTAACTGGCAAATGATAACATCACACGGGGCACATACAGTCCTTCCTTCTACTAAACTTTCTCCAGAGCTACATATACCAATTTGCCATTTGTGACAACTTGAGTTCCCACTACCAATCCCAGTTTCTACATCTAGAGATTCTACATGGTACCCAACCAACCCTTTTCACTCCACACATCTCTTTATTGATTGATTGATTGATTTTTTTATTGACACTAAACTTTGAGTACTGGTAAAATGTACTGCATCCCATATTAAACTGGCACTAAGGGGGCTAAATTAAATTAAACAAGTGTATATTTTATTGGTTCTTAATCGGTTTTTGGCATGGACCGATATGATAAACATTGGATTAAACTTCCATGATTTTAAATATCTGAGGAAGACTCAAAGAACAATTCCAATTGTAAAATTGCTGAGATTTCCGCTGCTAAATACTGAATGGATATGTGCTCTGGGTCACCTGCTGCAATAGTTTGTCTGTTACCGGTATGGCTAATCTTGGTAATGTGTATCAAAAAAACAAGTAAATCTATAGAGAAATCTCGCTGCGGTGTGTGCAATATTTTTCCAAAGAGCTTGCATTCTCAAGGTGTGTGGTTATGCCAGTTTGTAGCCAAAATGAAATATTGCTTTGCCTGTTACAGCAATGAGGACTGATTTAGTATGGTTAGCAATTCATAAAAAAAAAAAAAATAGAGATTTATTTGATCAATGACTCAGTCATGTTACAAAACATTTGTCAAGATGGCTATAGATTACGCTAAATGGACCATAACATTAATAAATCTTTATTGTTTTTTTTTAAATACCATATGTCTGCATGCGATATCTGTTGAGGTAGGTGGGTAGACAGAGAGATAGATAGACAGATAGATAGATAGATAGACAGACAGACAGATATTCATATTTTTTGTTTGTCACAAAATGTAGCAAATTCTTTTCCTTTCTTATTAATACAATTATACATTTTCTTTACCTTTAGGTTGCTATTCCAATATGTGACGGTCTTGACCCAATTGCCATGCTGACCGATGATGCAACAGTAGCTGCTTGGAATAACGAAGGTTTGCCTGGAGATGCAATGTCAACAGAAAATGCCACTATTTTAATCAACTGCGAACGCTGGCCTCTTATGATAGACCCTCAACAACAGGGCCTTAAATGGATTAAAAATAAATATGGAAATTCTTTGAAAGTTGTACATTTAGGACATAAAGGGTACGTATACAATACAAATACTATTTTTGATGAGTATATTTACAGATGAATATCATATATATTTGTACAAGCTGTGGACATATATGGCATTTCTATTCCAATGCCATTGACCCTGACATTACTATATGATTACAAATAACACCCTCCCTCAAATACTCCTTGACACAACTTGATTTACAGAAGAATTCAGCACTAGATCGCATGGATTCCACTTCGCACTTTGTTCATAACTGCATCCAGTTGTGCACTACATATACATTCATGTTATACCATTTGAGCTGTAGCCAAATAGCATATTTGGAGACTTATTTAAATTTGGCTTCAAATTTGAAAGTTTCCTTCTTAATGCCTGACATTTCCCGTTTTACAGAATAACCCTGTATATGTTTATAGAATATGATAATGCTTTAGACACTATGGTATCATTTATTGGACTTCCTGAAGGCATCATTTAAATATTGTTCAGTGTGATTATTACTGGTGGGTTCCATATCAGTGAAGCATTCTGTTCTATTTGCTTAATCATAAAAGTCTGTCAAAGTGACGACAATTTTGCACTTGGAACACCTCTTTGCAGAATTAATCTGCCTGTGTATTGAATGTACATGCCTTTGGGACTGTGAGTACGGTACTGTCTGGGATGCAGTTATATTATGAGGTTATTATAGTATTGACCATTACTGGTTGCACCATCGGACACGTGCCAGCAAAGATGACGTATTGCCCATTTTGGCCACTAGCAACACGGCCATTTTAGCCTCATCCTGCTTATATACCTCCCAGTGCATGCACTGAATCTAGTATGCCACGGGTAGAGATTTCCACGAAACAACAGCATGAGTTATTTCTGTAAATAGAAGTAGTAAAAAATATAAATATAAACAGCGTCTGGAAATAATGTAATACATGTCCAAAAAATCTAGTTCTACTTTTCTACCATGTATCTCTTTGACTTCATTTGGCTTTTTAACAGTATATATAAGGGAGGGATGGCGAGCTGATGTAAAACCACAAGCCCCATGATGACTTGTCAGATCCTTAAGGCTATCACTGTGCTAAGGTATGCAGGCAAAGTACTGAGTCAAAATGTCAGGCTCCAAGGGCAGAAGGGTCTATAAGTATTTTATAATTTGTAATTTGGAGTATGATATGGCATACGTTTTTTTTTTTTTCTATTATTATTTATTTTCTTTGATCCGTAGTTATCTAAAAACCATCGAATCAGCTTTGGCATCAGGCGATACTATTTTAATTGAAAATCTTGATGAAGCAGTTGATCCGGTTCTTGATCCCCTCCTTGGTAGAAACACTATTAAAAGGGGCAGGTAAGTGGATTTTACTTTTGAAAACAAGCCCTTGGCATTGTAAGATCAAAATTGTATTCACAATGTGGCTTGCCCATTTATTTATTTGTACCAGCTCACAACGGTCATCTTTGACTTGTGGTTCAGCATTTATATATATATATATATATAGCAGATATAAATCAAACAATCCCCTAAAGGTCTAATAGGGTTCTATCTTGATGTGATAAGACACGTTATTAGAGTAAACGGAAGAGGAAATGCTATAATGTGTAAGTAAGGTTACCCATTCATTCTTCTTTTTTTGTTTTAAAAACATTACATGCAACTTACTTTTATCCAAAACAAGAGATATCAGAATCCTTGTCCCTGGTTCTGTGTTCCGATTAGGATATACTATCACAGACAGCCTTAAGTTAGAGGTTACTAGGATCATATTCCCGATCAATAATTCAAACAGTCCAATGGATCAATAAAAAGAAGAATAAGGGCTGCACTCGACCAAAGAGAACAGGGTGCTAACTGAGCTAGGGTCAGCACTCCCCACAGGCATGTAATTAAAAAAAAATGCTCAGGCACTCACTGTGTTAAAGTTCAGGCAGAGTTTAATGGAATACCAAAGTGCTCAGCAATGTTTTGACCTGTAACTTTACGTTAGAACTTTTTATTTCCTACTCTGTAAATTAAACCTTAAAGGAACACTATAGTCACCTAAATTACTTTAGCTAAATAAAGCAGTTTTAGTGTATAGATCATTCCCCTGCAATTTCACTGCTCAATTCACTGTCATTTAGGAGTTAAATCACTTTGTTTCTGTTTATGCAGCCCTAGCCACACCTCCCCTGGCTATGATTGACAGAGCCCGCATGAAAAAAAACTGGTTTCACTTTCACACAGATGTAATTTACCTTAAATAATTGTATCTCAACTCTAAATTGAACTTTAATCACATACAGGAGGCTCTTGCAGGGTCTAGCAAGCTATTAACATCAGGGGATAAGAAAAGCTTAATTAAACAGAATGTGCAATAAAGAAAGCCTAAATAGGGCTCTCTTTACAGGAAGTGTTTATGGAAGGCTGTGCAAGTCACATGCAGGGAGGTGTGACTAGGGTTCATAAACAAAGGGATTTAACTCCTAAATGGCAGAGGATTGAGCAGTGAGGCTGCAGGGGCATGTTCTATACACCAAAACTGCTTCATTAAGCTAAAGTTGTTCAGGTGACTATAGTGTCCATTTAAACACACAAAGGAGGCAACTCTAGGCTTTAACAGGCTACTAACAGAGCAGGAGATAAGACATTCTAAATTAAACTGTGCAATAAAGGAAGTTTAAACATTAGATCTCTCTTTACAGGAAGCGTTTAGGAAGTCTGTGCAGGAAGTAACATGCAGGAATGTGTGACTAGGGCTGAATAAACCAAATTATTTAACTCCTAAATGGCAGATAATTGAGCAGTGAGACTGCATGGGCATCATCTATACACTATACATCTATACACTAAAACTGCTTTATTAAACTAAAGTTTTTTTAGTGCCTATAGTATGCCTGCTAGAGGAGGCAATGTTACGCACTGGAGAATGTTCTACTAGGATACGTTGCGTCCTGGCATTCATGTGAATGTTACTTTGACATGTACGACCTACCTAGAGATTGTTGCAGACCATGTACACCCCTTCATGGCAATGGCGTTCCCTGATGGCAGTGGCCTCTTTCAGCTGGAACCTGCCACACTGCAAAGATTGTTCAAGAATGGCTTGAGGAACATGACAGAGTTCGAGGTGTTGCCATGGCCTCCAAATTCCCCAAATCTCAATCCGATTGAGCATCTTTGTTATGTGCTGGAACAGCAAATCCAATCCATGGAGGCCCCACCTCGCAATTCGCAAGACTTAAAGGATCTGCTGCTAAAGTCTTGGTGCCAGATACCAAATGGCACGTTCAGAGGTCATGTGGTGTCGATGCCTCGATGTATTAGAGCTGTTTTGGCAGCATACCATGATATTAGCACCTACACAATATTAGGCAGATTAGGCAAATTGCACACTGCAGGAGATCTGGAAAATCCCTGACCAAGACACTGGCAATACAAAACATATCCTCCTAATAAAGGCCTTGTTTAATTATATCTGCTGATAACAGATAATAATTATTGACTCTTTTCAGACAATATTTTTAGCAACTTTCGGCTGGATTTAATTTCATTAGTTATTTAAGTAACCAAACTTAATAAATGGTTCTGCTGACCAAACTAAAACCACTGATAAATGTTAAATCAAAAGCATAGTTATCAGCCATTAATCAATAACCCTGTCAGTGTTTATTTAAAAAAAATATGACCACCCTATTAGTGTAAGGGAGGTATAACACCTCCCTTATGCCCCCACCAGCCACGCCGTGGGTGAGGGCATGTCTGCTAAACAGGAAGCAGGCAGTGGCTGCTCACTGTAATTAAAAACTAGCAACTGGGCAACTATTGCAGCCCAGTTGCTGAGACAGGCCCCATCCCATGTGGACTAGGCCTATATAATACAGAGAGGGAACCGACACAGGGTTGTGGCTTAAAATTAAATAACTGGGGGTTGACAATTCACTGACCACCACAATCAACCTGCCACATCCTTAGGCTTTATTTAGGGAGTATTATTGACAATGGGGGAGAAATAATATTGTGTGGACAAAGGATTGCCCATCCCACCTTCTAGATTTTTAAATATCCCCAACCACCTCCTATGGAAGCCTGTGGGACACTGGGATTTCTTCCCCGTTTATTAAATAATGGCCCCTACCTGCTGTCCAAGTGTGGGTGCAGAGGGACAATTTAGAGCTCCCACCCACTGCTGGTTACAATTGAAAGTCCCACCCAATGTCCACGGCATGTCCAACCCACCACGCTAGCATCATACCTTTTACATTTTAATATGGCAGGCAGTTAATGTGTGCTCAATAAATGGAATTAAATCAACAATGAAAAGTATATGTATCAGTTTCCATATTCGAACTTCTGATAAGCCTTTAGCGGTATCTATTTAATTGCTTCTAAACAACAATTGTATTATCAAGACCCAATAAACACCCAATAAAGAGAATCAGCTCTAATAAATTCAGGCCATAGTTGGCAAACTCTGGGAAATCTTAGAGAATACAGTCAGATATTGATTTGTATTTAATATATATTACTAGGTCCTCGTACCATCCCCTCGTTTGCTTTCTGTTCCCCAGAATGCGGTATATCAATAAATATTTTCAAAAAAAGAAAATATTGCCCCTGAGAATCAATAGACAACAATCGTACATCTAAGATCAAGTCTCTGTTTTTTTTGTTTTTTTTTTATTTAAGTGTTAAAAATGTGTTGTCAGCCTGTAATTTTCCCAAATTCCTACTTTTTTACTTAAGGATTTGATTAATAAATTACATTTAAAAATGTCTTACTCACTACCATTGCATAATATGTTTTTTGTGTTTTTTTTTATTCAAAAAGAGTATTGAATGGTGTCATAAATTCCTTAGAATTGTAAAATACATGAAGACAAATTTGATTTATTTATTTAATTGTGTATAGCTGTTAATATGGTGGAGTATGTGTAATAAAAATAGTGATGTGTAGCTCCTGCATATATATATTTTTTTTTTATTTACTTTTTTTATTCTTAAGCAATATCTCAAAAATTGTATTAGATATTTAAATCCTAAGACTGAATCTCAATGTAAATTTATAAGAAAACAACAGTCTTTCTAATCTCTCTCAATATTCTTTGTAGATGGGGAAGATTTTCAGCCAATAAGTATTTAAATAGTCTGCTTTTAACTAAAACAAAATATACAGTGCCGTTTATGGTCTATACATTTCTACTTAGTGCAAATGACAGACGCACGTGGACTGGGGTTTTTTTTAATGAATTTTTCATTCACCCGGACTCCTAGTAATATCTGATATACAGTATCCCACTTTTGATCTTTTTTTAATGATTTGGCAAGGTATAAATTTGTCCTCACAAATAATGGCTAAATAGATGGTTGTGATATATTTGGTGCAGGCCAACAGTGGAAGTTCATTAATAATTGGAATGTTGTGGAGTATGAAGTAATGAATACTAATTACTCCTTTCATGTCTGACAGCACCCCGTGGACCAATCCATCAGCTCAGACTTTAATTTGGTTCCAGTAATAGTTCCATCAATAGTACATTAATTCTGTGTTGAAAAGATATACAGTTGAACCTGACCCACACTGTAGACTCTACTGTCATAAAATGACCACATACTGACAACAACTAGGTAATTACAAATAATTAAATCTACTGAGCTTTAGACACTACTAATTTAAAATAAAATATACGTCTTATGGTACCAACTGACAGTAGAAAGCATAGCAGGAAATATTTATTGAATTGTATTGCTTCCAAAATAAATTTCCTAGTTTGCATATTTAGGAGTAGCTGATCTGTAAAGTAAAGAAATTCGAAAATATATAATCAGCCCGTGGTGTTTTAACATTTCTTATTTTCGCTTAATGGTTGTTGGGGTATTTTTTAACTCTTTGAGAGGAAGTATATTTATTTGATTGGATTGTGATAAGTGATTATATTTGTTATAGCTTTTTCGTGATTAATTTTTCATTAAATGACATTTCACATTGCAAATCTTAGAAGGTGCTATGATAATGCAATAAGCATTTTATAACGTGCCATCACCTGAAAGTGTTTTTCCAGATATTAAGATTGTTTGGTTACCTTAGAGAACTGTCAATCCCTACAGAATTTAACATCAAGAAATCAAATATGAACACAAAAGTCTACAAAAGACCTTTCCAAAAACCCTGGTGTGTTAACTCTTTCAGGGATATTAAAATCATGTTGTTGCCCTTTAATATTTGTCAAGGAAAAAACTATTTGCCAGATTGTGATCAGGGATGTGGGTATGATAGACATAATGTTAGGGTTAATGCCAATATTTATTTTGTTGTCCTGTCATTCTTCCCAGTAGGACACAAAATAACCACATCTATCTCTACACCAACTTAAAGCACCACTTAAGGCACCCAAAACACATCAATTTAATGAAGTGGTGTGGGTGCAGTAGCCCTGATATGTTTCTATCAGTACTGGAGACCGTATCTCCAGAAGGATATTGATACTTTAGAGAGAGTTCAGAGAAGGGCTACTAAACTGGTTCATGGATTGCAGGATAAAACTTACCAGGAAAGGTTAAAGGATCTTAACATGTATAGCTTAGAGGAAAGACGAAACAGGGGGATATGATAGAAACATTTAAATACATAAAGGGAATCAACACCGTAAAGGAGGAGACTATATTTAAAAGAAGAAAAACTACCACAACAAGAGGACATAGTCTTAAATTAGAGGGGCAAAGGTTTAAAAATAATATCAGGGAGTATTACTTTACTGAGAGGGTAGTGGACGCATGGAATAGCCTTCCAGCTGAAGTTGTAGAGGTAAAGGAGTTTAAGCATGCGTGGGATAGGCATAAGGCTATCCTAACTATAAGATAAAGCCAGGGACTAATGAAAGTATTTAGAAAATTGGGCAGACTAGATGGGCCTAATGGTTCTTATCTGCCGTAACATTCTATGTTTCTATGTTTCTTTAGTTGTAGCCCTATAATTTAAAACATTGCCGTTTTGTATAAATTGCAATGTTCCTATTGTTTGGTTAAACACACCTGTAGTGCCTGTCTTCCTGAAAGCCACTAGAGGTGCTTCCCCTGTGATAACACTCGGCCATGTGACATTTGACATTCTTGAGGCCATTAAATAATATGAAAAGCTGCTCGTAAGGAAGCGTTGAATTCAGTGCTTCCCTATGAGAAGCATCTGATTGGATGAGCATGACGTTTGGGAACATGTGTTTCTCGTCTGAGCTGATTCTAACAAAGGAATATATCACTCGTGTTAGGAATTCATATTTGTACTCCCAACGCTTAGGTCTTCTTTCCAGATTCTTAAAGGAACAACATAGTGTCAGGAACACAAACATGTATTCCTTACACTATAGTTCTGATGTGGCATTTTAGGTACAATACAGTCCTGATGATGGGTCAGTCCAAGTCTCTTCATAGAAGAACATTGAGGAATATAGGCGCATGCGCGGCACTCACCACATGCAGCTACGATTCTACCACAGAGAATCATTGCATGTAATTTTTCTCTGTGGAAGACCATGATGGTACTGCGCATGCACATGTGACATCACAGTATTGTTATTTAACATGAGTTAGGAACTGCAGTCAATCCCATCAATATGAGCCTGGGTGTGGCTAAACCTGGACCCAGCACTAGGTCCCAGATACAACATGTAAACAACAGACAGAGGTTTAGGCACTCCAAGGTTAAAGTAGGCAATTTTATTTAAACCAAATGTCAAATAGCAATGTTTTGACCTGTGAGGTCTTCTTCAAGCTTGATTTGAATAAAATTGCCTGCTTGAACCTTGGAGTGCCTAAACCTCTCTGTTGATCACAGTATTGTTAGGCATGAGACCCTAGAAATAGTCCCTGTTCTCATACCTGGATTGCTTAGAGGCATGTTTTGACGTTGCATTTCCAATCCTTCAAATAATTAAACTATAGAGCTTTGGGACAACTTAGGATGGGGAAACAAACGTAGGTACTATAACAACGTAATCTAGAAGAAGTTCTTATAGTGAGTACAGTGTTCCTTTCATTTACAATTTATATGGTTTTCCTCCCATTTAAAACTTTATGCAAACAAAATGGAGAAGAGATACAGATTGTGAATGGAATTTTGGAGTAACTCTGCTGCAATGGCAAAGAAAAGGACAACAAATCTCAAGTAAATTTACTTATTAACTTTTTATTTAGTAAAATCTGAATTTTAGTGAATTTAAATCCAACGGGTAAAACTGAGCCCGAAATATTCTAGCTGTGACTTTACCGCAATTAGAGATTTACCCCAGTTAGGTATTTCAGCCACTGTTTTATAATTTAAATGAGTGCTATTGAGTATAATATAATAATTGAGTATAATAATATCTTTACATGAAAAAAAAAATTTTGAAAAAAAACTCAACGTAAAGCTTTGTGGTAAACAGTAGTACAGTTCTTTATTCAGCCTTCTAATGAATAGAGTTCTCATGGAACTTTTAAGGTTTCAGTAAAACGAGTATTTAACCAGTCTACCAGTAAAAGTGCATCGTAGGACCAATAACACTATGAATCAATGAATGCAATATGCTGGCTGTTTCTAGGCGGGAAGTCTAGTAACTGTATAGCAGCTATAGTATATTTTATATGTCCCCGATCTCAGATTTTCCTGATTTAAATGGTTGCTCTGGTAAAACACAAGGTCATTATGCACTATTTGTCTTTCATAGAGAATAAACACATTAATTAACTGTAGTTTTAATGTTTCAGACTCCCAGAAGTGTCACATCATGGGTGTTTGAGCACGATGTAACATAAAATAAAAATATATTACTTGAGAATAATTGTTATAGTTGTTAAGTTTGAAACTAGTAGATGTTTGGGACACAATAAAACATTTCATTGGTCCACTTCTATTATATGAAGCTACACAATTCACTTTTGCCTCCACTGATACTGACCACCACTTAGCATTTATGATCTGGCAAATTGGATATATTGTACATTAAGAAAAAAATGGAACACTTTACAATTTATTGTCATATATCTCCAACAGGACACTATCAGTTTTCCTCAGGACATGTATATATATTATTATATTAATGTCGCGTCAACGTATTCTGCAGTGCTTTACAAATATGCAAAGGAATATTTGGCAACAAGTAACTGACATACAGAGATGAAGAAGGAGTCCCAAGGAGTGGATACACCCCCTTCTGGGCTGGGATCTCTGTGCTCTCCCTGCACAGCTCACTCGCACGCCCAATAGTGATGCCGATGCCAGGATGACGTCATATCCCTGCTTCCGGCTCACTGCAGGGCGCGCACAAACTCCTATATGGTCTATAAAAAATGTTTAATCCTACCGCCTCCCAGTATATATCTGTCCCAGACCCTTGTGTGAAAATGTGTGTTTGTGACAGCCCATGTACATGCAATGTGTGTGACTGCATATGTAATTTGTTAATGTGAGCCTGTGTGTAATGTGTCTATGTGACAGAAGGAGAACAGTTGTATGTGTTGGGGACTTAGTGTGTTATATTGCATGGGGGAATGTGACAATGTGGAGGTATATGTATGTGGGTGAGTATTACTAGCAGGAGAAGGGTATATGGCAGGGTGGGACACTGTGGTGGATACTATGACAGTGTGTGCCATTGCACACAGTGGATTGAAGGAGGTGACTGCAGGCGAGGTGGTGAGTATATGGTCTTATACAGCATGGGTGGGTGTTATATGTCAGTGGAGGGAACAATGGAATTGGGTGTTATATGGAAGAAAGGGTATTATGTCAAGGTGGGGGTGTATGGCAGGGTGTGTATTATGATAAGGTGTGGGTATATGGCAGGGAGGGTATTATGGCAGTGTGGGTATTATATGACATGTTGAGGGGTATATGCCAGGGTGGGAATTATGACCAGGTAGTGGGTTTATGGTAGGGAGGGTATTATGACAAGGCAGAAGTATATATGGGATGAGAGGGTATTATGACAAAGTGCGGGTGCATATGGCAAGGGGGGGTGATTAGATGGCAATTAGGAATATATGGCATGGAGGGTATTATGATTAGATGGGGATTAGGGATATATGGCAGGGATGGTGGGGGTATAATGGCAGGGAGGGTATTATGATTAGGTGGGGATTAGGTATATATGGCAGGGAGGGTGGGGGTATAATGTCAGGGAGGGTATTATGATTAGGTGAGGATTGGGGATATATGGCAGGGAGGGTATTATGATTAGGTGGGGATTAGGGATACATGGCAGGGATGGTGGGTGTATAATGGCAGGAAGGGTATTATGATTAGGTGGGCATTAGGCATATATGGCAGGGAGGGTGGAAGTATAATGGCAGGGAGGGTATTATGAGGATATTATAGCTGAACCAGCAGGAGGTACAGAGCGTGGCACCCTCATGGTGAGTGGCACCTAGGGCACCCTCCCCCCGCCCCTTAGTACGCCACTGGTTGCTGGTGAGGTGGTATGAACGGGGTTCGAACTTGAGTTTCCCACTTTTATACCTGGCTTATCAAATTTAAATTGTTACCATCTCACATGGAACTCAGGTGTTACTTTTAGTATTACCAACTAAACAATCAAAGAAACAGATTGCCACAGCTACAATCTCATGGAATACCTTTGCCAGTTATTAGATGCATATCATGTGTATAAAATGTAACAAACACATCCTTGGTGCCGGACTTAAAAAAACTTCAATAGAAAAACATATCCCCAAACAATCCCTAATGTCCACACTGTGAGGATATTTATGGGGTGATACATATTAAAAATAATATTTTATAAAAAGTATCAAAAATTAATTTAATATTTTTTATTATATCAAAAATTGATATATTGGCACTGTTCCCCTTGATTAATTTAAAGCTAAGAGCTACCCAACATTTTAACTCTTATAGCCCCTGGATTATGTTTTATTAGAGAATTTGTATTTCATACAATAATCACAAACTAATTATAAAAATATAATTTATTGTGACAATAATTAACAAGAATAATAATATGTAACATGCCTGACAATAATCTGTGAATATTTAGGTATAACATAAGTATACAATATGGCAGCTGTTATGACACAATTACAGATAGCCTTGGTTAGACCTCCTTTAATACAATGCAACTTTGGTTTTCTTTTAATAGTTAAAAAGTAAAATTATTTACTTTTAGTGTTATCTGTTTCTTGTAATCCTGTGTCTGGTTCTTGTGTAAAACTATGTAGTTAGTAATGTGACAACATGTGATATATACATGTCTTTTACACACATTCCACTAACATTAGTTTAATAATATGACATTTCTTCATTGATATTCTATCCATAAATATTCAATGTTATTAATATAGTACTATTTATATATGATTAAATATAATTATAGTTAGTTTATATGTGGATATATAGATATATATTATTATTATTATTATTATTTTATTATTTATATAGCGCCAACAAATTCCGTAGCGCTGTACAATGGGTGGACTAACAGACACATAATTGAGATCAGACCACTGGACGTACAGGGACAGAGGGGGTTGAGGGCCCTGCTCGATGAGCTTACATGCTACAGGGAGTGGGGTATAGTGACACAAAGGGTTCAAGTAGGGGAATTAAATAGTTTGTTAGAGAAGGGTTTATTGAGTGCTTGGTAGGTCATTTTTGAAAGTGGCAGGAAAGGAGTCATGGGGTGGGGGATGAGAAACCTGCTGACAGTTTAATTGATACGCTTTAATGAAGAAGTGAGTTTTCAAAGATTTTTTGAAGGAGTGGAGGCTGGGGGAAAGTCTGATTGAGGAGGGAAGGGAGTTCCACAGAATAGGTGCAGCCCTGGAGAAGTCTTGAAGGCGAGCGTCAGAGGTGGGGATCCGGGCAGAGGATAGGCGTAGGTCTTGGGCTGAGCGCAGGGGGTCTCGACGGGACATACTTGTGTATGAGGGAGGATAGGTATGCTGGAGCAGCATTATGTAGGGATTTGTAAGCAAGCGCCAGAATTTTTAATTGGGCCCTATATATAACTGGAAGCCAATGCAAGGACTGACAGAGCATGGAGGCGTGGGAGGTGCGACCGGACAGGAAAATAAGCCTCGCAGCCGCATTCATTATAGATTGCAGCGGTGCAAGCTGGGAACATGTAAGACCAGTGAGAAGGGGATTGCAGTAGTCGAGGCGAGAGAGAACAACAGCATGAACCAGTATCTTAGCCGCGTCCGGCGTTAGGTATGGGCAGATGCGTGCTATGTTCATGAGTTGGAGGCGACAGGATTTGACTATCGATTGGACATGGGGAGTAAAAGAGAGGTCAGAATCAAAAAGAACCCCTAGGTAGCGAGACTGCGAGGTAGAGGTGATAGTAGCGCCGTTGACTTGGATGGAGACAGACACAGGAGTAGCAGCACTTGACAGAGGAAAAACTAGAAGTTCTGTTTTGGACAGTTTGAGTTTAACCCCTTAAGGACACATGACATGTGTGACATGTCATGATTCTCTTTTTATTCCAGAAGTTTGGTCCTTAAGGGGTTAAGGAAGTGAGCAGCCATCCAGTTAGAAATAGCAGAGAGGCAGTCAGAAACACGAGTCAAGGTGGGTGGAGAGAGATCAGGGGGGGACAGGTAGATTTGCGTGTCATCTGCATATAAATGATATTGGAAGCCAAAGGAGCTGATGAGTTTACCAAGGGAGGCAGTATAGATAGAGAACAATAGGGGGCCGAGGACAGAACCTTGGGGGACGCCGACAGAGAGACAGACACAGGAGTAGCAGCACTTGACGGAGGAAAAACTAGAAGTTCTGTTTTGGACAGTTTGAGTTTAACCCCTTAAGGACACATGACATGTGTGACATGTCATGATTCTCTTTTTATTCCAGAAGTTTGGTCCTTAAGGGGTTAAGGAAGTGAGCAGCCATCCAGTTAGCAATAGCAGAGAGGCAGTCAGAAACACGAGTCAAGGTGGGTGGAGAGAGATCAGGGGAGGACAGGTAGATTTGCGTGTCATCTGCATATAAATGATATTGGAAGCCAAAGGAGCTGATGAGTTTACCAAGGGAGGCAGTATAGATAGAGAACAATAGGGGGCCGAGGACAGAACCTTGGGGGATGCCGACAGAGAGGGGTTGGGGAGAAGAGGCAGAACCAGAGAAAGAAACACTGAAAGAGCGCTGAGAGAGATAAGAGGAGCACCAGGAGAGAGCAGTATCCCGTAGAGCAGGGGTAGGCAACCTACGGCACTAGTGCCATGCACGGCACTCGAGGTGTCTTTCCACGGCACTCAAGGCTGCTAGAGCCAAACAGGGTCTGGCCTATCAGGAGTCTCAGTGAAACTTCAGATATCTGCTAATACAAAGAGGTAGTGAAGGACAATCCTCAATTTATGCATTGCAGCACTTAGAGGAAGTGATCTCTGATCACTTCCTCCCAGCACTTGTGAATGGGAATCCACACTGTAGTAGAGCAGCCCACAGCTGATGTTGCAGCTCCTGTCCTTGACCTGTACCTGCCCAGGCTGGTCCCCAATGGAACCCAGGGAAGTCACCCACACTGCTAGATATACACAGACCTGCATAGCCATACAGTTTAGGTTCACCCACACTTTATATAAATAAGAAAGGTTAACAGTGCAAATACTGCTGTTGCATATAATGTACATAAAATTTGAACATTTTCAACAATTGAAAATTCCCTGTGTTCTCCTCATCTCCCCTTCTCCTCACCCCCCCCCGTGTTCTCCTCATCTCCCCTTCTCCTCACCCCCATGTGTTCTCCTCGTCTCTCCTTCTCCTCATCCCCATGTGTTCTCCTCATCTCCCCTTCTCCACCCCCTCCTGTGTTCTCCTCATCTCCCCTTCTCCTCATCTCCCCTTCTCCTCACCCCCCCTCCCTGTGTTCTCCTCATCTTCCCTTCTCCTCAGCCCCCCCGTGTTCTCCTCATCTCCCCTTCTCCTCACCCCCCTCCCTGTGTTCTCCTCATCTCCCCTTCTCCTCATCCCCCTCCCTGTGTTCTCCTCATCTCCCCTTCTCCTCACCCCCTCCCTGTGTTCTCCTCATCTCCCCTTCTCCTCACCCCCTTCTCCCTGTGTTCTTCTTACTCATCCCCCTCCCTGTGTTCTTCTTACTCCTTCCCCCTCCCTATGTTCTTCTTACTGCCCCCATGTTCTTCTTACTCCTCCCCCTCCCTACATTCTTCTTACTACTCCCCCCATGTTCTTCTTACTACTCTCCCCCCTCCCCATGTTCTTCTTACTCCCCTCCCTATGTCCTTCTTACTCCCCTCCCACCCTCCCTGTGTCCTTCTTACTCCCCTCCCACCCTCACTGTGTCCTTCTTATTCCCCTCCCCGTGTCCTTCTTACTCCCCTCCCCCCGTATCCTTCTTACTCCCCCGCCTATGTTCGTTTTACTCCACCCCTCCCCTCCCTATGTTCTTCTCACCTCCCCTTCCCTGTAGCATGGCCGAGCTCAGGGTG
Source organism: Pelobates fuscus (assembly GCF_036172605.1). Lineage (NCBI taxonomy): Eukaryota > Metazoa > Chordata > Amphibia > Anura > Pelobatidae > Pelobates > Pelobates fuscus. Next base: position 324,356,615 of record NC_086320.1, on the reverse strand, counting down.
CACTTCCTGTCAGTCCGGCTGGGAACAGGGAACTGAATCTCCTGTACCGCATGGTACCCGGCCGGACTCACAGGAGGAAGAGGAGCTCGGCCACGCTACAGGGAAGGGGAGGTGACGAAAGAGGCAGTGCTGCAGCCGCCTGAGGCTCTCTATAGAGCACTCAGGCGGCTGCAGCTTTATAGGAAGCGCCGGCCCTGCTTGGGGGCCCAGGCCAGCTCGTGGCCCCAAGCAGTTGCTTGGTTAGCTTGCCTGGTAGCGACGGGCCTGAGGATCGGCACGCTACGGGACATCACAATCCTATATCGGCACAGTGCTGCTAAAAGGTTGCCTACCCCTGCCGTAGACCAAAGTTACGAAGAATGTGAAAAAGCTGTTGATGATCAACAGTGTCAAAGGCGGCAGAAATATATGTGTCTAATATATATGTATATGTGTGTGTGTTTGTGGACTGTTTTTCTACCCCCCTTGCTGCAGATATAAGGTCTTATTTCTGCTCAGTGTTTATGCTAGTCGTATTACTTTGCTAATGAATAGAGTTACAGAAATACAAATGTGTCTGTCTTTGCAACTGTTACAACCTACTTACTTAGACACTCAAGCAAATGAAGGGCAAGAAGCTAGTTGATAAAAAGAGCGTCAGCCCCAAATAGTCCCTCATTTACCTCATTCCACTACACAAGGCTGTCTTGTTCTATCTGTCTATAGCTTACTCCTTACTACTATACCAATCATCAGTTCACAGACTTCCCCATCACTATGCACTGCGAGCTTATGTCTTATGGCAATTTCTCTCTCCCATAGCACAGTGTTTCTTATTTCTGCCAAACATCTGTGAGTTGAGCACAAATTACCTTGTTCTTCTATTATATTAGAAGAATTGTGCATGTTAATTTGAATATCCCAAATGTTCTGCATGATGCAAAGCTTGTGGGATGCTGTTGGGGCACCCCAAGTCTGTTTGTATATTTATGCACTTCAAAAATACAAAATTAAAAATGTAAAAAAAAAAAAAAAATTTTAAGAAAAGACTTTATTTATGTCACCTTTTTTTAATGTTAACATGTCACTTTCCACAGGTATATAAAGATTGGAGACAAAGAGTGTGACTACAATAAAAACTTCCGCCTTATCCTTCACACAAAGCTAGCAAACCCTCACTATAAACCCGAATTACAGGCTCAGACCACCCTTATTAACTTCACTGTCACTCCAGATGGGCTTGAAGACCAGCTCTTGGCTGATGTCGTCAGTGTGGAGAGACCAGACCTGGAGAGCCTTAAGGTAGGACAGATAGTGACTGGGAGGTGGACTGCATAACTACCCCCCCCCCCCCCCTTTGTTTTACATAGATTGAGAGATTAATTATCTGTTACTTTTAAAATCTGAGCGTGTTGGGCCCTTTAAGCTAGCTTCCAAACCTTCTTCTATGGCGTTTTCTTTTCCTCAGGATTATATGTAAGTCATAAGTAATACAGACATCCAGGTGCTAGTAGTTCTATTAAATCATGCATCGAGTCTCCAAGGTTGCTATAGGGGAGTGTCACCCCGAAAATTTACATCACGCTGAAAGTTAGGAGCCAGTTATATTAAACAGGCTTCTAAAAAGGTGAGCAAACTTTATTCCAACTGCATGATATAATAGAACTACTAGCACCTAGATGTCTGTATTACTTATGACTTACATATAATCCTGTGGAAAAGAAAACACCATAGAAGAAGGTTTGGAAGCCACCTTTAAGAGCCCCGCACACTCAGATTTTAGAGCCTATATCCAACAGGCTCTAAAACATGTGAGTGAGATTATAAATACTTCCTAACTCGTTTTATATATTGTTAAAACATACTGCACCAAATTCTCTGTATGTTTCTTGCTTTTTCATATGTCTATACACCCCATAAAAGAAATAAGGGGTAATTTAAATGTAAATAGCGCTGCACTCTCACTTGTGTGTTTAGGAGGTGGGGCACATCACCTAAACATAGAGTTTGTTTTTTGGTTCACTTTGTATATAGTGGAATTGGGATATCCACTGAGTGTTTTCAGCAGCTAATTATCAAAATATCTGTTTTCACTACTAAGCGCCTAGAACTACACACTTGCTTTGTTTTCTAAAGTCATAGCATCCACCTTTATCAATCCAACCATTGTGCTTCAATTCAAGCAATACACCTTTAGTGAATATAATGAGAATCATTGTATGTGCCTATTCAATAAGAAGTATCTGTTTTATGAAGGAATGATAAAGACATCTCTTTGTATTATATGTTGTGACGGTCACACGAGACACAGCCTATGCCTTCTACTGCCTAGTTCTATAGAATGTTGATGTGTGTGAAAAAGTATGACATAGCCATGTGATTTTGTTTTATTTTATAGTTAGATAGGAAAACACTAATTGGTGGATATTTTATTTTCAAGTTATTCAGTTGTCACTGTTATGGTAATTAACAAAAAATGTCCAAACACTGTATAGGGAAAATCAAATATTAAGCCAAACTACCAAAGTTAAAAAAAAAAAAACCAACAAAAAACATATATGGATAATTTTTCCAGTTGGCCTAAAACTTAAAATCCCCTTAATATGGCAGCTTTCGACAATTAACCCTTACCAGTCTTACCAGTGAAAAGTAAGTTATAGGATGCTCATAAAATATAATTAGTCCTGGTTCGATACAAACAAAAATCCAAAGTCGTCTCTTACTAGCCCACTATGAAGGCCAGAAATAGCTTTCTACAACTCTCTCTAATCAATATCTGTTAACTTTTTCCAATGACCACTAGATTACAAGGTCAATAAATATCTGAGTTATTTGGCCCAAATATATGGGACAGCTGAACGACTGAAATTGTGTGTATGAAGTAATAATATGTTGTTTGATCCTATTTTTATATACGGTCAGTCCATGATCACAAAGCAGCAGAATGACTTCAAAATAGAGCTGAAACGCCTGGAAGACGAGCTTCTTATTCGACTCTCGGCAGCAGAAGGTAGCTTCCTGGGTGACATGGAGCTGGTGGAGAAACTGGAGTCAACCAAGCGTACAGCCGCTGAGATCGAGCTTAAGGTACTAATTCCTTTATTGATATTTTATATGCTTGGAAGGTGCAAATCTTTTTGAAAAATAATATCTCTAAGGTGAGCAGTCCTGCACAAAAAACAATGACTTTACTATAAATAATATGGAAAATAATTATAGCCTACACGATACAAAGCGAGAGAGAGTGTGTGTCTCCACACAGCCAATGACAATTATCTAGATGAAATCCACAGGTACATATACAATTTACAGGGTTATTTACTGAAGGGAAAATCCATGAAATCGAAGGCCAGAGTAGTCGAACTGAGAGCATAGCTGATGCAGGGAATATTTCCAATTTGGCTATTTTGACCTTACATTTGAAATCCACTCTGAATTCTCACTTTAGTGAATAAACCCGTTAATTTATAAAATAACTAGCCATTTTTAAAAATAAATTACTTGCAGCTGGTGTCTTTCACGTTTCTGAATAACAGATCAACTTAATATATTCTGTAGCAAAAGTGGTTTAGTGCTCTGAAGTAGCCCACAAAAAAAAGTATGTAACAGTTTTAAAAAGTTTGAAATTATACAACTTTCACTTTAAGAGACCTGCTGGTTTAACCTTTTCAGTGCCAACTGGCTGTGCAAAGCACTGGTTTACGTTTAAGGGCGATTTGAAGTATACACTTGTTCATCATTTGGTTGCTAACTTACATTTATTATTTGACAGGTGGCTGAAGCGAAGGAGAATGAAATAAAAATTAATGATGCCAGAGAACATTATAGACCTGCAGCAGCCCGAGCAGCTCTCCTGTATTTCGTTATGAGCGATCTGCGTAAAATCAATCCCATTTATCAGTTCTCACTAAAGGTAACTGTGTATTTAGGTTCCTAACAGAAACTTCAAAGCACACCTGACATGCTGCCAATTAAAGATAATTAATTTGTAATCTATATTTTGTGCTAGCAAATGTATATCGCAGATAAATTTCTAAGGCTTGATTTCGTTTTTACTCTGCAACATTGACACTTTAGAGAGACTTTAACTACATTTATGGACATCAAAAAAGATTGCACAAAATAATCCATTTCAGTCTTAATTTTGGTATCCCACAATACTGAAGTGAACACGTGTTATGTTACCCACAACGCTTAGAATGTGGGCACACAGTTGCATTGTGGGATGCTGTATGAAAGTTACTGAGGGCAGGAGGATGCTAGTGCACATGTTCTCATGCACCCCAGTAGCCATCTTGGTGGTGACAAAATCAGGCTTGAGCTAAGAATATTCATCTTGTTATGTCTTTTTAAATTCTAAATGAATCCAATTTTGTTATGAAAAACTTTTCTTTGTGGATAGGAGGTTCATTTTTGATTTTATTTTATAAACGTTATTAGTCATAAGATGTAAAATGAATACATTTTTAACCGTGATATCACTCTGCTTTCTAGGCCTTCAATATGGTTTTCCAGAAGGCTATAAAGCGTGCAGAACATTCAGAAGATGTCGCTGAGAGAGTCACCAACCTGACACAATGTATCACATACTCCGCTTTCCTCTATGTCAGTCAGGGACTTTTTGAGAAAGACAAGCTAACGTTTCTGTCCCAGACTGCATTTCAGGTAAGATGTAATATTTTTACGATTAATTGTAGTAGAGATAATTCCTATCTTTTCCAGCATGTTTGTTATCATTGGTAATGTTGTTATCATTGAAGCTAACAATTAAGAACAAAAAAGCGATTATACACTTCCAGCTGAATACATGATTTAATACAAGCACTTGTCTATATATTTTTTTTAGTAGTTTCAGATTTTAGAAAATATATTTCAGCTGTAGTTGAAGTTCTAGGCTTGAGTTAAGCAGTGTCAGTTCAAAATGGCAGGTACAAAATGATTGTGCCACATTACTTGTCGTTACTTGTCCATGGCCAACTCATGTGCCTTCTACTGACCTCTTGTGTCTGTCTGGTGCCATTCTAAATTTAATCTGACACTTTGTACCTGGGTCCCAGATATACATAATAATGTATTATGTTACCCAGATGCTTCCCAGTACATATTTTGTTTTTGACCTGCCAGTCTGATCATTTTATTCTGAACTCTTGGCTACTTGCTTACTGTTGACCACTCTGGAAGAATTTGATTGCTCTCGCCAATCTGAAGCCATGTATACTGACATTTTTCTGTCCTGCTTTGCGTTTCTGTCCTAACTAAATTCTTGCTAATGCCTTGGAAATGCTTATCTAGAAATATCCTGACAGCAGGGACCATTTCCAGAGACATTACTATATGTACTTTCTAAGTGCTCACATTAAAGCTTAGAAAATGGCAAATCTCGTGAAATGTTATATATACAAATGTATACTTTATTAAAGCGGATACATTTTGTAGTATTTGAAGGTATGGTTGTGCTGGTTATTTGACATGAGGACAAGAAGTCAGTTTCCTCTATGGCTGTATTTGGCTTGCCACATTACTACCCATGGGCAATGCAATTTATAGTGTGCTAACAAATTTCAATCAATATGAGGCCAGCAAATTATATCATTTTAATGTTACCATTTTCAATCGTTTGAGTCCTTTCAAAAAAGTCAGTGTGTTTTTTTTTTTAATTAAATTTTTGGATTGTATCTGTTTATTGAGTCATTTTATTGAAACCTTCGGTTCTACGTACAGACCACCACCTAACAATATAGATCCGCTGACCTTAAATCCTCATAGATTGTAAGCTTCTTGAACAGGGCCTTCTTAACCTCTTGTCTCTGTTGATATTCTAAATGTCAATTACAAATATTCCCTTTCTATAATTGGCGATATATACATACTAATAATAATTATTAATCCATAGTCCATAGTGAGCATTTCACTGAAACATGAGTTGTTGGCTGAAGTTTATTTCAAACATTTCCAGATGTTTCCAAGCACTCTTAAATGAAATCTAGTGCTGGGGTATGCAAGCTTTGGCACTTCAGATGTTGTGGACTGCATCCCCCATAATGCTCTTGCAGCCATAATGCTGGCAAAGCATCAGGAGAGATGTAGTCCACAACACCTGGAGTTCCGAAGGTTGACTACCTTTGGCCTAGTGTTTATTTCACATCTGGAAATGTAATACATGGTGAATTTTTGGTTGATCTCATGTGTTCATCTGAGAACATTTTATAAAAAAAACCTGCACATCATTCTAAAATATAGCTTTTTACTTTATTTATCTTGATATACAATACGCTTACTTATAACAAGATTATCTAATATTTTCCTGAATAGTGTAAACTATCTTATGGCTCTTTGTGACTTGTTTTCTTTTCTATCCAAGATTCTTCTGAAACTTAAAGATATCGACCCATTAGAATTGGATTTTCTGCTACGGTTCCCTGTTGAGAATGCAAAAAGAAGTGCTGTTGACTTTCTCACTGTCCAGTCTTGGAGCGCTATTAAGGTAAAATAAGTGAGCCATTTAACTTGGTGCATTCCATGACACATTATACAGATGTCTGTTCGCTGAATAGAGATTTGTGGTACTTTGAGAACCAAAGTGCAAAATTAAGGTTTAAATACTAGCATAAGGAAAAAAATATTGTTGGATAAGCTTTCCAGACGATTTAATATTTTTTGCTAAAACATAATTTTGGAGGTACCAGAGAGAGAAACAATGAATCGCTGCATGTAACAAAAAAGCCTGGCTGTCATGGTAACATACTGTCATTGATCATTACAGATGATTTCTACACTGGATGAATTTAGAGGGTTAGACAGAGATATTGAAGGATCTGCCAAACGCTGGAAAAAGTTGGCTGAATCGGAAACACCAGAGAAGGAGAGGTTCCCACAGGAATGGAAAAACAAAACCTCACTACAAAAACTTATTATACTGAGAGCCCTGCGTCCAGACAGAATGACATATGCCATTAGGTTTGCATTTATTTCTAGAATATTATTAAATCTGTGTGTGTGTTGTATGTTGTTTCTGTGCATCGTCCTGTTTTTTTTTTTTACAAAACAGTAAACTGTGATGAAATACAAATTTTACTGAAAAACAGGCTGGTTTGCCCGCTGGGTGAAGACCAGCACAGGAGTAAAGATATTGTTTTTGTTTTTTGCGTTTTTAATTTTGTTTCATGTTGTGGTGCAGATTGCTATAAAAAAAAACAAAAAAAAACTGTGGATTTCTGATTGTTATAACAAAAGAAACCCTGTGTATTCCTGGGTTTAAGTGAAGGTGCATGATATATGGTAAGCAAAAATGAAGGAAAATTATGTAAATTTTTGAAATTATACAAATTCCACTGTTTTTTATGCAATCCCCTTCCTTACAGTTGGAGGCTCCGGTAATGTGGTTAAATTAATGTAAATAAATTTAAATTTATTTACAGAAACTTTGTAGAAGAGAAACTTGGATCAAAATATGTGGAGAGCACCAGACCAGATTTGGCAAAATCGTATGAAGAAACCAGTCCTGCAGCTCCTGTATTTTTCATCCTGTCCCCTGGAGTGAATCCTCTGAAGGACGTGGAGTCATTGGGTAATAGCCACATAAACCACTTATTTAAAGTTGAAGCTTATACTGTAATCAAAGAATACCACATTCAAGAAACACACACATACTTTTTTGTCATTTTGCTGTAGCTATTGGAGAGCAAAATCTGCAAATTAACTATTATATAGCGGAACAGTCCGTTTTAAACAGGTTTTCATCTGACATTGGGAAAGTCAGGGTTAAATGGACAGTCCACGCCCCTAAAGAACTAAAAAGTACTTAATTTGTGAATAGTGTGTCCCTTTTTATTTCATTTATCACAAAGTGCAAATTTCAATAGAAAATTGCACTTTCATAAATTAAAATTGTTCTAGCACCCTGACTTTCTATCGGGCCTTGTAACAGGTCCAGTTACTTCCTGGTTTGGTTAGCTTAGTGGCGCTAAACTCAAGCGGAAGCAATTGGGACATCTGTGATTGGACAGCTGTAGAAACTCTGGGCTGGGGAAGAAGGTAAGGGAATACAAAGACTTCACACAAGAGATTTGCAGCTTTTGCAGGCTGTTTTTAGAAATACCTCAAATGAAAAAAGTATAATTAAATGCATGCATGTCCCTTCAATTGGATCCATTAGGTAAAAATATGATACATAGGGGCACCATAGGGTCACGAACACAAACGTATATTCCTGACCCTATAGTGTTAAAAACACTATATAGGTCCCTGCCCCCTAACCCCCCCTTCTCCCCTTAAATAAGTTAAAAACTTAACTATTCAATTACTGCATAGGTCGACCAGCGGTGGCCCCGACCCCGATCCTCCTCCTTGGCTGACATCATCAGAATAGATTATCTCATCCAATGCTTTCCTATGAGTACACATTGGAATGTTTGAGATCATCAATTCTGATGATCTCAGCAAAGGAGGCGGGCAGGAGACGGAGCCAAACACAGGCCTTGCCAATTAGCATCTCTGCATTGCATCAATCCATCTCTATTGGGAAAGTGCAGTGCCTACATGCAGAGCGTGAAAACACTGAATGTCAGGTTGTGCAGCATGGACCCAGGAATCACCTCTAGTAGCCGTCTGAGTGACTGCCACTGAAGGTGTCCCTAGGCACCCAGGCATCCATCTCTATTGGGAAAATTCAGTGCCTACATGCAGAGCGTAAAAAACACTGAACCAGGAAGCACCTCTAGTAGCTGTCTGAGTGACTGCCACTGAAGGTGTCCCTAGGCAATAATGTAAACACTGCTTTTTTTCTGAAAAGGCAGTGTTTACATGAAAATGCCTGCAGGGATGGGCTATAGATATGAGAAAAACTACATTCAGCTGTAGTTGTTCTGGTGACCATAGTGTCCCTTTAAAGTCCAAACTGAATAAGGCAAAACCATCCGGCTGCATACAGGGCCATTCGAACTGCAAAATCTGGACATTGTTGATGGAATTCAGGACACAAATGGTTTGATTTCAGCTGAATTAAAGCCTACAACTCCTGGTCTAGAAAAATCTGAGCTCTTTGCCACTATTTTCCAGCTTGTAACGAATGCATTCGGTTTATCATCGACCTCTATGCATTTGTTGATATATTTTCCACTCAGTTGCTGCAGATTGGTTCTAATGCACTGAATTTTGCCCATTCTAACAAAATCTGGTGTTTAGTGAATAACACTGATAGTATTAGTATAGTATTGAAAATAACAAAACAGACACAAAGAGCTGTCATAATTGATATATACAAATATATAAAGAGAGAGACAGAGAGAGAGAAAGAGAGATGTTTAAAATTGTATTTTATTTGGGCTTTTTTTCAAGGTAAGAAACTTGGCTTCACTATCGATTCTGGCAAATTTCACAACATATCACTGGGTCAAGGGCAAGAGAAAGTCGCAGAGGAGGCAATGGAGAAGGCAGCACAGGAAGGACACTGGGTGATTCTTCAAGTAAGGGCCGCACAATTGATAGGGCAAATATGTTGCAATATTTCTATATGTTTACCAAGTCAGTTCTGTTAATAATTATATTACTTAGATTAGGATAAATATGTAAAACAAGACAGTACTGCAATGTACTACAATGTCTGAACCATGCAATATACAATAAGCCACCTGCCCATGGAGAACATTGAAAAACGTGTTGAGGAGGACGAACACAAACACTTGGGGACCATTGTCCAAATGAAAAATCCATAACCCAAGTGTTGATCTAAAAAATAATTAGAAGTAATATTAACATTTACTGAAAGTCCCCATAATACCATAATTGGTAATCACGTAATGCATCTCTTAACAGAAACCAAAACCTGTAATTTTTGTTATTTTACCCCAAAAATATTTTATGATCTGTAGACTGTTACATTTTATTTTATTAAATTAAGGTTTTTGTGTGCTTGTTCACATTTCTCCATTGTTTGTTTTATTTCACAGAATGTCCATTTAGTAGCCAAGTGGCTTGTGACCTTAGAGAAACTCATGGAGCAGTACAGCACGGGATGTCATGAGGATTATAGAATTTTCATAAGCGCTGAACCCGCTTCAAGCCCAGAAGAGCATATTATCCCTCAGGGAATCCTTGAAAACTCTATCAAAATCACTAACGAGCCACCCACTGGCATGATTGCAAATTTGCATGCTGCGCTCTATAATTTTGACCAGGTAAAAAAAAAAATGTGTGTTTATATACAGTTATATATTCATGTTTATGAACATGCAATGTTTGACCTGGTTGCTATGGGCAAGAGAGATGTAGACAGGAAAACATTTCCTTTCTCTGCCTGTAGTTGACCACTTCATGGGGGTCCCACCAATTTTTGAGACCCTGGCCACCTTGCTAAGAGGACCTGGAGGCCATTACAAGTGTCTGGTGCCTATTTATATTCAAATTATGTTTCCACGTACTGCATTGAATATTAGACTATAACTTACTAATAACGTGATCCTATCAATTTTTGCACATTTCATATGTTTGGGGTCCTCATACAGTCCTGAAGTGCAGAGACATTGGTGATAGGTAACATACCTTATTGCAAAAGCTTCTTAAAGGGATACTGCATGCATCTTGACAATATTAATGCATATTAAACCTTAAAGAGTTACTCCAGATACCATAATCACTTCAGTAGTTTGAAGTTATTTTAGTGCCCGAGTCTGTATGTGCTCTCAGCCAATGAATGATTGACAGAATCGGTATCTGTCTTTTGTAGCTCTGCAGAAGCTGTATGTTGTAAATCCTGCTTCATTGGAGACCCAGCGCCCAGCTGGACCAAGTAAGAGGGCAAACGATTGTAAAACTGTTTGCCCTATTACTGGGGAGTGGCACCACAGTCCTCCTATTTTCATAACTACTTTGATGGACTGTAGTGATTATGATGGTTGAAGTAACTCTTTGAGGTATACAAATATAGCTGGCGTAATAAGACCATGTGTGGAAAAAAAGGAAAAATTATTCAGCCTACAGTCACTAGCGTCTCCTTAAGAGTCCTTTTCCTGTTTCCGCCAAAAGCAGAAGAATTGTTATATTTAAATAAATAAGACTATAGAGTGTCACTGACGTTAACAGACTAGAAAAAGTGCAGAGGCGGGCTACAAAATGAATAAAAGGAATGGAACATATCAGCTATGAAGAAAGGTTAACAAATTTAAACCTATTTAGTTTAGAAAAACGTCGCCTGAGAGGGGATATGATAACATTATACAAATATATTCGGGGCCAATACAAACCATTGTGTGGAAATCTATTCACAAACCGGACTTTACATAGGACACGAGGCCATGCGTTTAGACTGGAAGAAAGAAGATTTCGTCTAAGGCAAAGGAAAGGTTTTTTTACTGTAAGAACAATCAGGATGTGGAATTCTCTGCCTGAAGAAGTGGTTTTATCAGAGTCCATACAGATGTTCAAACAGCTACTAGATGCATACTTGCAAAGACAGAATATTCAAGGATATAATCTTTCAATGTAGGGTAATAACTGCTTGATTCAAGGATAAATCTGACTGCCATTCTGGGGTCAAGAAGGAATTTTTTGTCCTAGCTTGTTGCAAAATTGTGCTTCAAACTGGGTTTTTTTTTTTTTTGCCTTTTGGATCAACAGCAAAAAACATGTGTGAGGAAGGCTGAACTTGATGGACGCAAGTCTCTTTTCAGCTATCTAACTATGTAACTATGTAACTATGTAACAGAGGCGTTAATGACTGGATTTCATATTCTGCCCTTCACCCATGTGACAGTGTGAGTGTGTGCATTCACGTGAATATGCGCTGTACTTTTCCAGTTCAAACGAATGAATGATGGAAACATTTTATCTACTTACAGAGCATCCAATGCCTCAGTATGAGGCATGCAGGCTGTTTTGATTGGTCATTTGTATGTGGAAGGGTATAACCTATACCAATGTTATGCCAAAACAGAACTCTGTCACCATGGTAACAGGTTAAATTTAAGATGATGTCTTCTTTCCTTTCCTTGCATCGGATTTTCTATAAACGGTATTAAGCGCTAAAGCATCTTTTCATGAGACCCATCTCTGTGCCAAGTGGGATAATTGCTATATGCAATCAACGTTACCCTTCTTCCACTCATTTATACTTTCTTTTGGTCGGCTTCTACCATGGGTCCCTACTCGTCATGATCGCATTAGCATTAATAATATTTTGTTTTGTGAAGGAGTGCCACGTTGTGTTTTCTATATACACATATAAGTTCCTGCAATATAAATCCTGTATATTTTCATTTAATGTCTAGGGGGGAAAAAAAAATCTCTCTTTTTTTTTTTCAGGATACACTCGAAATGTGTGCCAGAGAGCATGAATTCAAAAGCATCCTCTTCTCACTCTGCTACTTTCACGCTTGTGTGGCTGGAAGGCTTAGGTTTGGTCCTCAGGGATGGAACCGGAGCTATCCTTTCAATGCCGGAGATCTCACCATTTGTGTCAATGTTCTTTATAACTATCTTGAAACAAACACCAAGGTAAGAAAAAAACATAATGACACATTGTTTCATTTTTGGTTATGTTCAGCTAAAAAAAAAAAACACCTCAACAAAACATATTGTCCCAAAAATAAGATACTTTTCTGTAAGTTAGTATTTTTTCCCTAGATTATAAATTCCCTTTGATCAGTGTGACCACTGTTCACCTCCTTTTTGATGTCAGAAAGTAAAGTTTAATAAGGATTACTTACCTTGTTTCCACATCCACCTCCATCTTTGTCAGCATGCCTGCTGACTCTCCTGCATTCTTGTCTCATAAAGAAGCACTGGAGATGGGATACACATCGCCTGATTAAAAAAAAAAAAAAAAAAAAACATGCTCCTCTAATCAAATGTTGCTATTGGCAGTGATAGATTGAAGAATCAAGTTTTGTTCTAGGGGCAAAGACACTAGACTTGTATATAAACATTCAATGTAAACATTTCTACAAAACAGCAATGTTTACATTGGGATGCCACTGCGCCCTGACCACTACATTGAAATTAAGTTTTCCGTGCACCTTTAGTGTTCCTGAGAGAAATACTTTGATCCACACCTTGTGTTTTCCTCTATGAATGCTGGGTTCTACATTTTTATATTTTCTAGGTTTCTAGTATACGTTTGTTTTGAACTTTAGCAATTTGGAACTGCCTAATTGGAAACAAGTTGTTTGTTTGCCAAAAAGTATACATTATGTGGAAACATTAGTATAAAAGTAGACTCAAAGAAAGAATGTTCCCCCACAGCACAAAAAGGGAAGAGGGGGAACACACTGTACTGGCTTTATTAGATAAATTGGGCGTAATGCAAAAGGAAAATAATGCAACCTGTTAAAATATGCTTAGATCCTAGAAGGGTAGGAAAATGGTAAACTGCTCATGGATAAAAAGTCTCCCATAATAACAACTATGAAACTACTTTATTAATTACCAACATAAAAGGGATATATCCGGAGGCAATACCAGGGCAGGACCCTAAAATATCAACAAGTATCAGCCCAGCTAGTTGGACCATAATGTGAATCCACATATGGTCTCTAGATGCAAGTAAAGTAGAGGCTAGTAGAACCCTTCTCTAACAAACTATTTAATTCCCCTACTTTAACCCGTTTGTGTCACAATACCCCACTCCCTCTAGCATGTAAGCTCATTGAGCAGGGCCCTCAACCCCCTCTGTTCCTGTACGTCCAGTGGTCTGATCTCAATTATGTGTCTGTTAGTCCACCCATTGTACAGCGCTACGGAATTTGTTGGCGCTATATAAATAATAAAATAATAATAATAATAACAGTCAGCTATATAGGAAAAAGCATGAGCGGATCACTGGCTTAGCTGAATTAGGAATCTGACAGCGTCAATGCCTACATAGTATCCCTAATGCTCCTAGAAAACACCTTCATCGGTGTTCTAATGCTTACCCAAAGTAACTGTGTCAAAGTCAAACACCCCCAAGACCACCCTTGTCCTACCGAGGATCTAAGTTAACAAAATAAAAGTGCTAAGCAAACAGTGTCTCCATGAGTGCAATAACGTGAAGAAATGAAACTGAGAAAACAACCCGACGCGCGTTTCAGTGCATCATACTGCACCTTCGTCAGGGGATAAGCATGATTCTTTTTGTACTTATATGTGGAAACATTAGACTGTTATAATGACTAAATACAAACATAACCATAACCCGCTAAATGCCCCAATTTCCCGCCCCTGCCCCACGGTCATGGATTCTCTTCTAGTGACACCAAGAATTGTATGCGCTGGGCGTAAGACATAATATATACAGTACATAAAAATGATAGGAAATGTCCAGCAATTAATAAATATTATTATAGCCAGAGGCCAGCTAGTGAAACATCATCCATTTAAGAAGGGGGGGTGAGTCCTTTACTGTATTTAGAAAAGCAGTGGTCTTCATGTACATGTATCCCTTATTCATTAGGCAGGTAATGAAGCATTGGAAAAATGTAATTGCATACAGCACAGCTGACAGGTCTTAACATAGCATTAATAATCACTACAATTAGTTTTGATGATGGAAGCAATTTGCAGAACGTCACATACATAAATAATGTTGAGTTTCTTGCGTGTGTCATTATTATGTATTAAGAGTGCCAGCTTGTTGTGACATTCTCAGTGATATTCTTCTTCAGTTGAAATTAGGGTTAGATGAGTGATTTTATTTGAAAGGAGCAACACGTTTAAGCATTACTTATTAGATTAACAAGGTGACTTTGAAAAATAATACTTACGCAGACAGAGTAAAAAAAATGATTATGTTTGATTAATTTATCAGAAGGCAGAACAGATCATACTTTTTTAACCCTTTGAGCTTTAATAGTTTAGATAGTCCCGTGGAACTCATAGGTTTAGGGGAAACTATCAAGTTAGAAGATTTTTAGTTATTTATTGTGACGTGTATTTACATACATAGGTTTTCTGAGCGGAGCCCACATTGTACAGTATTTTGCATATATTAGTTGTGACAACCAGTTGATATTCGCATTTTTGTGTAGAGCCTTTTCCAGCTCCGTTTTTCACAGTGTTCTTGGGAGTCCATCAATTCCTGGTATGCGTATGTTTGCCAGGATACAACTAGCATCAATAATTGCGTCTGCCCCAACTATTTTCCTGGGCAATATAAACTTAAACAATAACATTAACATTCGTCAAAGCTATGCCGTTTCCCTCTATATAACAGCCTCTGAACTTGCGTTCATCTCCTTTAATACCTCATCCCTGTGGGAGAATTGCTGGAAATTCTTTCTCCCCTTTTCTTGTATTTGGGGGTAGTTGATGTGTAGTGTTGCTGGTGTGTTGTAGTGTTCCTGTTTTCTGTTTGCTGATTGTGTGTGTCGCTGAATTCGGTGCGACTTTCCCCTCTAGCGTGAGCTTCTCATGTTGTCCTTTGTTCCACCGAGGATATAAGCCCTTTAGCTTTTGTCCCTGTCTCTCTCTCCCTCAGTAGTGATTTAAGCAATGTCGCCTCGACATCCTATTTTAGAGCTGGATTCCTGTTCCCGTTGGGGTGTAGTTCTCGTCTGCTGTGTATGTGCCGCGTGGTTGTGTGTCGGTCAACTTTGTGTGTCCCGCCTCCCTCTCCCCCCACTTCCAGTTTGTATGGCCTATTCCGGCCCCGCTGCACCCCTCCCCCATTCCCCCAACAGCATACTCCTACGTAAATTGTTGTGTCTCAGTCAGTGTAACCCCTAAGGGGTTTCTTCTCCCTCCCTGTGTCTCCGGTGGGTGGGTGTCTGTCAGGTGCCCCCCCAGGTCTCCTCCTCCCCTCTCCCCCCCCCCCCCCCTGCCGGGGGAGAACACTCAAGGGAAGAAGATTTTTAATATTATGTTTACTCCTTTGAAAAAAAGGAAAAATGACTTTAAAAATTTTTTAACACAATTTATAGGTGATTTTTGTTATTTTAGTGAATTGGTGTAATTTCCAGAGAAGTTACAGTTTCTGATTGACACAATCCCAATTTTACAAGCTCTGAATTAAACTATTAATGACATTGACCATCACAGTCTGTGTATTAAAGACACTATGGCCTCAATTTAAAGCGGCACTGTCATCACACACCCAGTTTGGGCACACCCAGTAGTTTCTTCAGCAGGTAGACTTTATTATGGAGTTCAAAAATTTAGACAACTTTTTGGCTCCCCTGGGCCTTTGTCAAGTCTTGACAATTACTCAGGGGAACTGAAACATTGTCTACATTTTTGTATTCCATAACAAAGTCTACCTGCTGAAGAAACTACTAGGTGTGCCCAAACCAACTTTTTTGTTCCAGTGGATTTGTCTGGGCTGGGGCCCTCGCTTTTTAAGAGCACCCTTGTGGGAGTACTCCCCAAAAAGTGTGTGTGCAAGGTCCTTGAAAAACTTTACAAGACCGTCTGGGGACCTTGCAAATATCTCAGACGGTGACATTGCCACTGGGGTCCAGTGATCAGGGTGGCAGTGAGTTTTAATTACCCAAAGCTGTCCCTCATGGGCGCCGCCATCTTCCAGCCTGCTCCTCTTCTACACCTGGCGCTTCAGCACCAGAAGCCGATGTCACTGCTGTACACTGCTGGATTACAATATTGAAGTCTCTGGAGGATCCCGCAAGATCCCAGGATCCTTCATAGACACAGTCAATTCCCTGCAGCTACTTTGGGGATTGATACTTAGGCTCTGCCCTGAATCTAAGAAAGTCAACAGGAGGAGAAAAAAAAAGAGACAAAGCAGTGATATTCCAACACAGTCATAATGAGTATTTCATGAAATGTTTTCTCATTTCAATTTTTTTTTGCAAATTTCAAAGGGGGTGGGGGCACAGTGTTGTGCTTTAATATAGTTGGATAAGCTTTTCCAATGATTTAATATTATTGGATACATTTAAAACCATTTAACTATTTCAGTGTTGTTTTTTAATGCTTACCCGACAATATTAAATTAAGACCAATAACAGAATGAAACAGAACCCAGCTGGTTCTAAATGTATAGGAAATTCTGTATTGGCATTTTAGTTTGTCCTCTTAAATTGAAATAGTGAAAGTGGAACAGTCACTTACCACGCGTTTTCATTTTCTGTTTACCTATGCGCTATTTTTGAAGCAATATTTATTTCTGTATTGTGAAAAGAAAAATTAAATGTGCAAATTCACACTTCTTTTCCTCCACATGAGTGCTTCCATCTTGGTTTCCAGGCAATCATTGTTTCAAGCTCTGTACTTTACACCTAGCAGTCAGAGTAGAAAAAGCACGTAGAGAAGTGAAGGAATGAAACAATGTTTACTTTCCATTTCTCCTTATTTGCAATGTCTGCCTTGGGTTTTCCTGGACGGAGCTGAATTGTGATGTAATTTGCCAAATTGATTGATTATAAATCTTAATAACTCTTTATTGAGTTTCTGAATCTTCTGACATGTTTGATTCCAATTTCCAAACAATTCAATGGGGATTGAGCACTGGACACAAACTATAAGTAGCCACCAAGTTGGTTGCAGAAGCTCTAGCCATTCAATTGAACGTCATACCTAATTTTCAGTAATCCCTTGCATATTGCAAAGTGATGCTGCACATTAGTTACGCACAGTTGCTACACTTTTCTGTACATTTGTAGAGTTCCAAAATGTTCTACACAGATGTGTCAAAGTGCTTTTGGAGAAAAAGTGGAAAATGATACCAAATACTCATGATTCCTCTGGACCTCCACAATATAGTGCCTGTAGCTGTGGGAGAAGATGGGACCAAATATCCTGTACCTTTAAATATGTTTTAAGAACCCTGACTAATAACAGCTAAAGTGCAGAGAACCAATTAAAGCAAGCGTTACACTAAAACAACTTTGTCATGCGTGCTGCCTGTCTGAATCATATGCTGAGTGCAGAGTACCAACTATTCAGTCTTGTGCAATTTCAAGGTAAACATGCCAATCAGAGCATTATAAGCCAGTGTCCTCATCACGCAAAGTGGCAAAAATCAATTCACAAGCGACAGTGATGTCTGAATGAAACATTCATCATTCTTAGTTCCAAGCTTCAGAAAGTCCACTCTGACCTGCCTTCAGTGCAGACAACACGTTTGTGGTACCGAAATAGTGAAATAAATATTAATTTTTCTCTATCCCTGAAATAATAAAATCTGTTAAGTTTATCCTTGATCTTAGTATTAAAAAAGCCTACCAAGTGAATGATTAGATATTATCATGCTGTCATATGTTTCCCAGGATTCCTGTTTGTAACTGCAGGGGTCAGAGCATCACGTCACTCCCAACAGTGTGAGTGATTGGCATCTTGGCTATTGATTCACATACTAATGAGCATTGTCTGTATCAGGTGCCATGGGAAGACCTTCGCTATCTCTTTGGAGAGATTATGTATGGTGGACACATAACAGATGACTGGGATAGAAAACTGTGTCATACATATTTAGAGGAGTTTATGAGCCCAGCTATGGTAAGAATAAATATTGAAACCTTTTTGTCCGTCTTTGCAAGTGACCTTTTTTTTTTTTTATTAAACTTTTTTTCTGTTCTCTCTGTCTCTCGGCTTCCAGCCCTATATTATTCAGAAATATATAAAATTCAGATACGTTATGTATATCAGATGTATTCATTAAGAAAAGTGCTTAAAATATATACAACTGTAGTCTCACATTTTTTATGTATTTTTTTTTAACCCCTTAAGGACCAAACTTCTGGAATAAAAGGGAATCATGACATGTCACACATGTCATGTGTCCTTAAGGGGTTAAAGTAGTATACTTCATCCCCCCAATAATGTAGATCTATAACATGCGGAATTGATTATTATTTTGTTGTATAGAATAGAATATTTTGTACTGATTATTTATATTTAAAAGCTTGAAGGTGAACTGCAATTGGCTCCTGGGTTCCCAGCTCCACCCAACTTGGATTACAATGGATACCATGATTACATCGATGAAATGCTTCCCGCAGAAAATCCAGTATTGTACGGACTCCATCCAAATGCAGAAATAGACTTTTTAACAGTAACCTCAGATAACCTCTTTAGGACTATTCTTGAAATGCAGCCGAAGGATATCATTACTGGAGAAGGATCTGGAATATCAGTTGAAGAAAAGGTAATTTCAATCAGCATACATCTCCATGTTTTGGGAATGTCAATATGACTCTCTGGGTTATATTAATTCATCAACACGTGTTAACTATAAACGGATTCAACAAGGATGTTAGTTCTACAGATCCATGCCTACGGGTAATGACCGAGGTTCAAAACACATTTTTTGCCTATCTTCTGTAGAGTGTCTGGATCTGATGACTAAATAAAGTCCATTCTTCTGTTGCTGGTACATGCTTTATATTTGGTGTGCCCTGGCTCATATGTTTTCTCAATGTTTCACCGATTGTACAACAACCAGCAAATGTCTGTTATGACAGTGACACGTGCAGAGACTTGCCAAATATCCAAGTGTGAGCGAGAAATATGCATAAAGCAGCAGGTTTCCTAAAGAGAAAAAAGTGGGCAGAATTGCTGCTAGACCGCATTAGTACCTCTTTAAATTTGTTGTTGTATTCCTCTCAGTCATCCTAGAAAACCCTCCATATATGTATTTACTAATCGGTCAGTTGTAATGGGTTACAACTATGAAACAGTCAGTAATGGGTTGATGGAGGGAAAAAACCCAAGATGTTAAAATATGTCCGCACTGGGCACAGCTCTTGCAAGCCATCACTGACATCAATATTTAGACAGTTTTATATTGATTTGTTTGGATAATTTCAAGGTGAAACTTCAACTTAATCTTATAGTGGCAAAAAGGCTGGGTTTTGTTTGTAGTGGGTGATGGCCATTTCTGTTTAAATACAGTTTGGCAAAAAAAAAAAGACACAACACACACAATATCTTGGCTCAACACTGCTATGTTGTAACTGTATGAAAGCACTTGCATTCTTCGATAGATAGACGTTTCCAAAAAACACATTTTGAGATTATTTAGCCAAGATAAAGTGTGTTTTTTTTTAAGGAAAGAACAGCTTTGTTGCAATAATTGCTCTTTACACATTTATTGTAGGTGAAAAGTATTCTCGATGATATTTTGGAAAAAATTCCGGAAGAATTTAATTTGTCTGAAATAATGCAGAAAACAACTGAACGAAGCCCCTATATTCTTGTTTGTTTTCAAGAATGTGAAAGGATGAATATACTGATGCGAGAAATACGACGATCTCTGAAAGAATTAGATTTAGGCCTGAAGGCAAGTAGACTTTTTTTATATGGTTAATTTGTATCTCCAAATGCACATACTTATTTGTTTGTGTTTACACCTTTAGGGAGAGTTGACGATATCTTCTGACATGGAATCTCTACAAATGGCTCTGTACTATGACAGTGTTCCAAACACATGGACCAAATTGGCATATCCTTCCACGTTTGGACTGGGGCAATGGTACATTCTAAAATTTTTCATTCTTGTGAGGTTTAACTTCACATTGTTTAACCTGATGAGTAATGTTTAAACACATTAAAAAATATGGCCTTGACTTTTTTCCTTTGGATATGTAAAGGCAGCAGTGAGTAATAGAACTTTTGCCTGTATTCTCTCTTACAATACCTGGACATGACGTAGATGCAGACAGTGGTAGATTACTACTTGAGCAAAAGACACTTTTGGGAAATGGTGCCTTAGTGTTGGTTTGGTTTAGGCTTACAACGATGATAAAAACCCCATTTATCTCACATCTTTTTTCCAAATGATTCAAATATAAATGTTGTTCTTCAAAGCAATATACCACATATGTAATATTCTCATTGTAAAATAGGGTTAATGACCTTCTTCTAAGATGTCGAGAACTTGACACTTGGACACAGGATCTTGTTTTACCAGCAGTTGTATGGCTTTCTGGATTCTTCAACCCACAGTCCTTTTTAACAGGTAACTTAAATAAATAAAAATACTTCCCGACGCGTTAACTAACCTTTTGTGCCTCAGTCATTTACCTCAACAATAAACACCAACATTCCAAAAAGATAGCATTCTGTCTGTGACTTGTGATGCATTTTGATGTCAGATGACCTTGTTGTACAGTTATCAGGAGTACTGAGGGAAAATTAATAGGGTAATCAAGTATTGCTATGTTAGTATGGAGGAAGGTATGGATAAGTTTGATGAATAGCAGGTGTATTAAAATTAAGCAGAAGTTACTTATGTGGAGGATGGGAATAGAGGTTTAAAATGATGAGAAGAGGACAGAAATGTAAAGACTGCCTAGAAGAGATAGAGGATGGGGAAAGTGGATTATATGGAGGGACAAAAAAAATCACTGATAGGAAAAGTTCTGGCATGAACTAAAATAGAGTAATAAAGCAGAAATATTGAGATGGATGAGAATTGTGAAGAATAGAAGGTGAAGTGAACTTGGAGAGAAAGGTATTCGAATATGGTAATAAGCTAATATAGAGGGGAGAGGTTGCAGATTAAGAATAAGAAAAGCTGATTGGCATCAAAGATAGCAGAAATGGAGGGTGTGGAGTAAGATTAGAACAGAGTTGGTAATTAAAAGAACATGGAATGGAATGGAAAGGAAATGGATAGAGGTTATGGATGTGAGCAGTGTTGCACAGTGGGAGAGGAAATAAATCTAGGAAACAGTTCAATGAAAATCAGTGGTATCAAGGGGGCATTGGCACTCGTAGAACTGTACTGGACTAGGACATCCAGCTAAAAAAGTATTCACTATCAATGGTTTATATCAGGGTTCTCCAAACTCCGGCCCTTTTGTGGTCGCATGATTCTTTGAGTGAAATTGATTGCCAGAAAATCATGGTAGTTGTAGTTTAGGAACATCTGGAGGGACAAAGTTTGGAGAACCGTTGAGACCATAAACTTTCTAGCATTAGTAGGCCTCTTTCGAACTGATGTTGTGAAATAAGTAGGACATGCCATTCCATGAAATATTTAAAGGACCAGATATAGCAACTGTGAAATGAAGAGTCACCATTACTTTGTACAAAACTAATATGGCATTTCCACTGCATTAAATGGACACTTTAAGCATTATAAGCAGTGGTCATTTCTGGTTTGACTTTTGTGCAAATGTTTGAGTCCCATCTCTCCAATTATTTCAAGGAATTTGACCCAAAAAAAAAAAACCTCTTACTCTCCCAGCATCCCAAGTCCAGCCTGTCTGTGGCTTCTTACATAATGCAAGAAGTTTACTTCAGCATTATCTGTAAAGAGCTTTCCAAACGTGGAAGGCAATGATAGAATAAAAATACTGTACTTGCAGCCTAACACAATTCCTACTATAGTGAAATTTACACATTTCTTCATCCAAGTTGGATCAATGGTAGATTCTGCAGTTTTATCATTCAAAATATAAAACAAAACAAAAATACACAAAAAATGTGAAACATTTAAAATATGATTGACATTAAAACATGACCGGTGCCATATAAAACTGACACATTGTGATGTGATCTTAAGAATACATTTGAAGATTTACATTCTTTTTCCCCCACTCATTTAAGCAATAATGCAAAGTATGGCACGGAAAAACGAGTGGCCACTGGATAAAATGTGCTTGACAGTCGATGTAACAAAGAAGACAAAAGAGGATTACGGACACCCTCCACGGGAAGGAGCCTATATTCATGGACTTTTCATGGAAGGTAAATTTTGTTTTTAGACTTAATTAGTGGTGGAATATCATTTTATTGAGGAAATGTTCACAAAAAAAAAAAAAAAAAAAAAAAAAAAAAAAATTTTTTTTTTTTTTTAGCCGTTAAGCGAAATGAGTTTACATTTAGGCAAGACATTTGCCTAAATGTAAATACATTTCCCTTAAGTGCCAATTAACCAACAATATTACTGGGCCAATCAGGTCAGGTTTACTAAAACAAAAATCAGCATCACATCCTAGTTACTCACTAAGCTAAGAATTCACAGGCATTCATAATTGTCAAATTTAAAGGGACACTCCAGGCACCCAGACCACTTCTGCCCACTGGAGTGGTCTGGGTGCCAACTGCAATAATTACATTGCAGGGTTAACTCCACCTCTAGTGGCTGTCTACATCGTTGCTGCCTCAGGTAAGTGACTGAAGGGGTTTACACACCTTCAGTAACCGGGGATTGGGAGGGAGATGGTACCTCCAGTGCCAGGAAAACAGATTGTTTTCCTGGCTGGAGTTTCCCTTTAAGGACAAAAAAAAAAAGCTTACATTTTAAAACGTAGTTTGAGCAACTTTGGAGAGAAGGTTTAACGAATGGTTAAAGTATATGATCAGACATTGCATAAGCCTGTCACAGGTACCTCCCTATTTAACCTTGCATTGCATAGAGCCCCAGAAGCATGGATTTCCCAATTGAGTTACTCTGATAAAGCAGGCATTATGTTGCTAGAATAGGAACTTCCAAAAATGGGGTACACAGGTGTTGTGGCAGTTTTAAAAATGTATGACCATATACACTTTTTAATGAATGGAAAGCTAATGATGGGCTTTGAATTTGGTGTTGAGTGAGTGTGTGCACTGGAGTGAGTGTGTGTGTGTGTGTGTGTGTGTGTATCTATTATTTATACATACCCACACTATTTTCTAAGACTATATTGTTTCAATTCCATTTTCTATATCCGTTTTCTTTAAAAGGTAAACCATAACGAAATGCAATCCTGATGAAGGAGTTAAGATATTTTGAGACATTAGACACACTGTGATTAATCAAACTTTGGATTTATTTCAGGTGCTAGATGGGATATGCAGTCTGGTGCAATAGCTGAGGCACATCTCAAAGACTTGACACCACTTATGCCTGTAATTTATGCAAGAGCTTTACCAGTGGATAAACAGGAACTGAAAAATGTCTATGAATGTCCAGTATACAAGACAAAAATCAGAGGCCCTACCTATGTTTGGACATTTAACCTGAAAACCAAGGAAAAGCCTGCTAAATGGGTCCTGGCTGGTGTGGCGTTGCTTTTGACAGTATAGCCCAATGATGGCTAAAGACCTACAATACACGTTTCTGTTTCTCTTGAAACCGAGTTGGCTTTTAGCAGGATTGATCTATTTAAGCCCTGTATAGCCATCACGGATGATAAAGTTCATACATATCTAAAGGAACAATGTTTGAAATCACTGGACATTCTTTAGCACAATCTACCTCAAATTACTTTACAATGTGTCTTGTGAGAAACAATACAAGAGAAGTTTATTTGTATATTAACTTATAGCAAGTATTGCTACCAAATATAGTGTGTGCAAAATAATCTGCTAATTTACAATGTCAAGGCCTAGGAAAACAAGATTTTCTTTTCTAAAACATGTGGCATTAAGTGGCACAGAACTGACTTTAAAGCGAGTCAGTCATGCCAGATTGGAGCACTTTTCTAACCATAGGACTTGATACATTTTGTACTGATAAGGGTTTTGTTTTCTGCTAAAGGATTACTCCACCCATCATAACCATTTTATTTTCTTATGCCTCATTGGACAATAGTAGAGTATCCACTCCCCCTCCTTCCCCACCCCCTTTTAATTATTTTTTTTTATAAATAAAAAAAAAAAAAAAAAAAAAAACCCTGTAAATAAATATAAAACTTGCCCACTGTTGGGCGAGCTTCTCCCACGCCCCGTCCAATGTTTTGGTGTATAGATCATGCCCCTGCAGTCTCACTGCTAAATTCTCTGCCATTAAAGAGTTAAATTGCTTTGGTTATACAATCCTAGTCACACCTCCCTGTACAGCTTTCGTAAACACTTCCTATAAGAAGAGATGTAATGTTTAAACTTCCTTTATTGCACATTCTGTTTAATTTAGCTATTTTTCTCTCCTGCTCTGTTAGTAGCTATATAGACCCGGCAGGAGGCTCCTGTATGTGATTAAAGTTCAATTTACAGAGCAGGAGATAAAAACGTTTAAAGTTAACATCTTATTGATCAATGTAAAGCTTTATTTTTTTTTTTTTCATGCACGCTGTGGGAGTCACAGACAGGGGAGGGCTGCATAAACAGAAACAAAAATGATTTAGGTAATAAATGGCAGAGAATAGAGCAGTGAGACTACATGGGCATGACCTATACACTAAAAGTGAAAGTTTTTTTGATGCCTTTGGCTTTTTTTTTTTATCTATGACAAATACACTTTAATACATAGATTCTAAGAAGAAAATTCTATCAGCATGAAAATGTAAACCACACACTGAGTTTCCTTTTTAAAATTACAGTAAAAAAAAACTGACTGAACTGTGTTACAAAAGCTAAAGAGAATGCAAATATTAGCACTTCATGTGTAAAACTGAATAAAAAATGAATACAACTGCAAATATAGAAGTAGATTTGTATTATGTAAAATAAAACCTTCTTATACAGTCATACGAGTATAAAAATAAGGCCAGCAGTCTAAATCAAGAAAACAAACAAAGTTACATTAAAGCACAGTATTTCATAACGTATGTCTCTAGTTATTAAATTCTGCTAAGGAGAACATTAAGACTACTACAGAGCTCTCTATATAACAGGTAGTGAATGGCATTAATACGTTGACAGAAGGGGCAGCAGCTATGCAAATTTTGATCTCAAAAGAGGTCATTTATACAGACATGTACATTGACTGCAGAAGTCAACACAACAGGAAAAAACAAGAATGAGAATTTGGTGGTTTTAAGAGGTGCTATCACACACTTAACACTACCTGAATTGTTTTTTATACAGACTAAACTGAACTTTTTTTTGGTGTGGCTTGAGTCAAGGTTATATTTTCTTTTCTGTGTTTACATGCAACTATGTACTTTAACAGTACTAAAAAAAAAAAAATCTATATATTTTTCATGTGATTAAACACTTTTTTTAAATTTTCATAAAGACAATCTATTTTTTTGTACTGTCAGTGTTACTTACTAAAGCGAGAATTCAAGTGAATTTTAAATGTAACGACAGAGTAGCTGAATGGAAAGCAGTTGATTTTTTTTTTTATGTTTTGCGTTTTAGACATTAAATTTGAAATTCAATTTGAATTCACCATGAATTCAAACTTTATTGAATAAACCTTGTGTTTGTTTTTCCTTTTCATTCAAACACGTTCAAAAGATATACATGGAACAAAATCCTTGCATAGTTTCGTCTCATGTAAGGGAGGAATGTCCTCTGCCATTTTTCATCATTGGATGATGGAACAGGCAATATCTCAGAGGTCTACGGGACCTAACTGCACTTGCTTGATATATGGGGATCCTCAATAGACCCATTTTTGTACACCCCCCCCATCCAAATCATAGAAAGAACCCACATGGGACAGCTTTAACCCCTTAAGGACACATGACGTGTGACATGTCATGATTCCCTTTTATTCCAGAAGTTTGGTCCTTAAGGGGCTAAACAGATTTATGTAAAGAGCATCTGCCTTAAATTTCTTAAAAACCAGAGGACTAAACAAACGTAAATAGACTCAGACAAAACAAAGGTGATAGATGTTTGAATGAGACCGTATTTAGCATGCATGATGAAGCTTCTGGGTACAATTAGACCACACCTTACTATGTACTGTCTGTTAGTCCACAAAATTTAACAACCTATTTGAATAAGTACTTTAGAAAAGTCTTTGAAAACCAAAACCTATTTAACTTCAAGATCTGATCATAAAAACGATTTCTTTTTATTAAAAGATTTTTTTTATTTATTTTTTTTAAAATGTGGAGCAGTCTATGAAAACCTATCAAACTTTTTTTTTTGGCCGAGATTTGTTCAGTGTGGATAAAACAAATTGCGTAAAAGAGAAGTTGAAGGGAACGGTCAAGAAAATCGCAGATTTCAAGCATAAATAATTGGATCAATTTTTAAAAATCTACTTTTTGGGCTCAACTCATCAATTTCTACCCAACATTTACAATCCTTTTGTCATTTTTCCAAAACAGCAAAGTTAGTAAACTCGTGGCAAGCCAAGCTTGCAAACAATCCAGTGCAGCTCTGTAAACCATCTAGACAGAAGTAGCATTGGTCCATTGAAATTAAACACCACGCCAAAGGCATTTTCATGGTTTCAGCTATGTAACCGGATAGAATAAACTTACGTGAATATTAAAAAAGAGAAATGCTGATGTGTACTATGCCTACTTTATGGGCACAGTTACACTCACATATAAGGTGCATGTTTTCCTACATTAGATTAGAAATTATTTCCCTAAATTTATATAATCTGAATTAATGTGATCCAAATACAACTGCAGATCCATCTGGCTTTGTGGTCAAGAAGAATAAGCAAAACGTTGAAAAACATTGGGGGTCTTAAGTACTTTCATTTTTCTTTAATTCTTGTCCAAAATCAATCATCTTCCACTAGTCCTTTTTGTAAGCTGAAACAAAAAAAAAATAGGGAATGTTTATTTTTATTTGAAGTGTCATGAAAACATAAAATAAAAGTGGCAATGTCTTCATCTTTGCTGTCTCCAATAGTCTAATAACATTGCTATATAATTACTATTAAACAGAAGAAAATGTGTAGTACATAATTATACCATTATCTTTACTATATGGAAAGTCTACAAAACTAGCAACAATTTTACATTGCTAGGAATAAATGATGGATAGTGAATTATTAGTCTTTGTGCCTGAAAAATTCACCTTTCAAGATACTCTTTAACATTATCATGACCGTAAAACTTTGCCAAATGAATAAGCATTCCCGTGGCACAGCGACCGTCACGCTTGCGGCAGTAGCTGCAGTTACAAATATCTCGACATGAAGGACATATCCAATCCTAGGGAGAGGAGAAAAAAAGATACACAACATGTAACATTAATTGACAAAATATAGGCATGCTCACAAAAAGGGACAATCCAGGAACCTCAACTGCAACCATGCATCTCATAAGTCATTCATAAAGTATTTTATTGTAGAATGAAAGATACCGGTTTGCGTGGAAAAAAATATCCGTGCACCATAATTCAACATTTTCCAAGTATTTTTTAAAATAGCAATTCCTCAGACACTGATCTACTCCTGGTCCGGTTTAGGTTTCCCAAAAAGCACAACTGCAGTGTTTTTTCGCATGGAGGTGCTGCTCATGCATGCAATTTTTGTTCAAGAAATAAATAAAAGTAAAACAAAATTGCAAATATGTTTTTAACTGTCTAGCAAAGTGTAGGCAATCTTAAATGTAATAGTGCTTCAAAGGTCTACACAAACAAGGGTGTAGTTTTAGGGATGCACAGAATTTTCGCCCGAAAAAGGGTTACATCTGTCAAATGTGTGCCGCCGGGTGCGAGGCCCCTCCCATCTACTCGGGGAGAAAACCAGTACAGTTTGCAGCTCTGCCTGGTGTGAGGTGCAGACTGTGCTGTATCTCGCGATCCCTGGAAAATCAGAGCGCTGCCGCGCGTTACCACAGCAACGCTCTGATTTCTGGAGCTCGCGAGATACAGCACAGTCTGCAGCTCACACAGGGCAGAGACAGACCACCGGACCACCAGGGACATGCACACTGGAGATCCAGCAAAGTCTGTAGCCAGGACACTGGACCACCAGGGAAACAAAAAAAAAAAAAAAGAAAAAAGAAAAAAAGAAGGTACACTAACACCCTTCCTCACTGTCACCAGTCACCCCCCAATTAGTCACCATCGCGCCCGCCCTCCTTCCACCAACAGTCTCGCCCGCCCTCCCACACTCTGCTACTAAGCACCCCCTCCATTACCATGTCACACCCTCACTCTGCCACCAGTCACCCCTCCTTCACTGGCACCTCCTGACTGCCACCTGTCACCCCCTCACTCAGTCATCTGTCACACCCTCCTTCCCACACTGTCACTCCCTCCCACACTGTCACCTGCCACCCCTATCCCACCCCACACTATGTGCCCTACCCATACTACATCCCTATCACCCCACACTATGTGCACTACATCCCTAGCCCACCCGCACTATGTGCCTTACACACTCTACATAACCTACAAACTACATCCCTATCCCACACCACGTTCCTTACACACTACATCTCTATACTGCACCCCACCATGTTCCCTACACACACTATATAACCTACACAAACACACACTACATCCCTTTCCCACATCTCACTATATTTCATACACACACACACACTACATAACCTACACATCATTTTGGGGGGATTTTTTTTTTGGATTTCGGCCCAGAATTTTCATTTCGGTGCATCCCTAGTAGTTTTATATGTATTGTTTGTTCTAATGGAACAACAATATTTTGGATGTACTTTTGATGTACTTACAGGGTCTAGAAGCGCAGTTCTCACATCTTCACCATACCGGTTCCGTAGACACGGACCACAAAACTGGCCCCTGACTCCGCCACAGCCTAGATTGCGACAGACTGTTTTAGTGTCAACTGTTTTCTGCCGGCATTGATGACATGTGCTGCCCTGAAAAAAAAAAAAAAAAGAACACACACCCATAAATACCTTTCAATAAACTCACATGAATTAGACAATTTATAATGCTGCATTTACCCATGTAGGTCACTACATATACCCAGTTACAGAGTGATTAGGCACTGGGTACTTTAATTTTCCTCCAATAAAAACGTAACTAATTTCTAAAGAGTAGATAGGAATGGGACTGTTCACGTATGCCTAATGAGTAAATAAAAAAGGCCTGTTTTTTTGGTTTGTTTGTTTTTTTGTATGGCAAAACATGCTAATTAAGGCAAGTGGCACAAGAGTGTTTATTATACTTCGACATTTGAATTTTAGTACAGTGCTTCAAGATGGCAGAAGGTGAATTAGAAAGGTCCTCTCTACAGACCTCTTTAATAGCAGGAAATCAGCTTTACAAAATGTTTTTTAAATGAGGGCCCTCCAGCCAAAGTAGAGAAAAGGCTTTCAGAATGACACCTCCATCACTCAAACAGAATATTGCAGGGAGTCTCACTGGGGTTTGATAACATCTAGTGAAAACTTTATATGACAATTCCTGAAATTTAGAAGCAATAGGAGAATGCACTGTGATCGGATTTTTTTTTTTAATCCAGTCTTGATCAGATCAGGTAATAGAACAATCTGAATCCCATAGGATTAAATATCTCATTAACATTTTATCTTATCTTAGCCATAACTCCCTCAGGAGGAGAGAGAGGTTTTCCAGATGAAGCATGTAGTTTACACAACAGTAAAACAAGCAGGGAGCCCAGAAATGTGTGTTAAGAATGCTTGATTGACAATCTTATAGAAGCAGCAATTTTTACAAATCATTGAGAGCGGGCTCAGGGTGCTCTAAGCTCTATACATTTTACAGTAATGTAAAGTGCTTTATTCTCCCCTGGCAGACACCTTTGTCTCATGTGCTAGAGAACTGACTAGTGTTCTATGTACACATCAGTTAATGCTACACATGTACACATCAGTTAATGCTACAATTTCTCTCTCAACATAATTTAAACCATTTTAGTAAACACACAAGATTTTAATTCTTGCCCAAAAGTATACAAGTTAATGCAAAATTCTCTCACAATAAAACATGTTAAAGGGTAAAGAACCGTTCCCTATTCTGAAGTATAACTGGGGGGGGAAAGAAAAATACATTGTAGTTATTTTGATTGGAGGGCATGCAAGAAACTGCAGGTTTTGATCTAAATCTTGTAATATTAAAACCAAAATAAAGTATTTAAATATTGGATTTTGAAAATACTTTTTTTTTTTTTTTTTTAACTGGAGAATATAAGCATGCAGGCTGTTACATAGTTTGCAATTTCTGGCATAATTATAAAACTGTACTGAAGGGGGAAAAAAAAGAGAAATATGTTATAAAGTGATATAAATATATAAACAATTACCACAATTTTGTCATAAATCTTGTCTTTAACAGTAACAGCAACATTTTCCAACTCCTCTTCCGTAATATCTTCAACAGAGCGAAAACTAGTGTACTTTGATGACCTCCTTCTCCTCTGATATTCTTCACGCTCCTCCTATGAAATAGACACATGCGATATGTTACATTTTTCTCCAAAGGCTCAAATTGTCACAAAACTAAACCACTTGCTCCATTTGGTTAAGTTGTCTAGCATGCCGTGGTATATTATTAAACCATTTAGGAATGGTTTAAACTGGGACTTTTCTTGGACCACCCCGGTAATGGGGTATTAGCAAGTCTTCATTAACAATGTCAATTTCATCCAACCTGGACTACACGGATTGGCAGAGCAAGCTGGGCTATCCTGCCCAAAGCAAATCTCACGTAATGTAATAGAGAAAGCTGACATAATGTGAAGCGTTAAGCAACTCTTGATAAAAGACTGTAGAGAGGGCAAATGTCTGATTTGTAGTGGAGAGCGATCAGAGTTTAATTTACCAAATACTACGACTACATTAAGAAGCAGTCAGGACATGAAAACCCTACACCATTTTATAGATTTATATTAACCTAAAAAAACAAACACTGGAATACACTCAAAGGATGAGTCTACAATATTGCAACTAAAGTCCTAAGCATTAATCCTTATTTTTGACCATGAATTCAAGTCTCTAATAGCTCTAATATTGTATTCATGTGCAACCAGTCACATGTTAACATTGCTTTGTGTTAAGAGGCAATGCACAAATTGCCCATTTCACTAAAAAGGAAACAACATTGGAATTTAGGGATACCTCACTCATTGTTTGCTTTAGCAAAGCTCCCTTTCTGTAGCTCTGTAGGTGTTCAGCAAATTTAACAGCTGATAAAGTGAAATTTTCCAGTGCAAAGTTCTCTGGGGGACGTGCATTTCTGGTTGGGTTTGTACGTCGTTCGACCGGACCTTCAGAGAAACTTCTTCGAGGAGCTTTTTTTGTTTTCTAAATGAACAAAAAAAAAAAAAAAAAACAACTTGAGAAATTACACCATAATTGTTCTAAAGCTAAGTTCCAAAATGAGCATCAATTGAAATACTGGAATCCATAGTGATCCACAGTCAGAACTTAACCCCCCACAACATTCTCTTTATACGTTATACAGCTTTCAAACAGGAATTGCTTATCCTGGGATTACTTACAGAGGGAGGAGTAGCGCCAGCAGTTTTCTTTCCAGGAAAAAGTTCAGGCATAGAATTCAGTTCAGCAAGCAGCTGGGCAAGCTGAAATTACATTAAAGTAATAAAAATAATTACATATGTATTAAAAATAATAATTATATATATATATATATATATATATACACACACACACACACACACACACACACACACTCCAAATCGTGACAATTTTAGTTAAACAAAGGGTTTTAAAACTAGACTAAAACATAAATACCATCTTTTGTTCATTTATATTGACCATTATGCACTATTAGAAATTTAGATGAAATTCGACTATCAACTTAAAGTTAAGTTGTAATATTCTACTAGCTACATGTTTTACAATAAGTTCATTATTGCAGCATACATACCACTGCTTTGTTTTCCTTAATGTTCATTGCTCTTTTAAGCAAGGCGCTGGAATCTCCCTGGTTGGATTTGACACCGTTCTCCTCAGAGTCAGATGCCGGGGAGGCTTTCCTTTTGCTCCCTTGCTGAGAATTCTTTACTCGGGGGTTAGGTTTTTTCCCTTCTTCCTTGCCCAATTTTGAAAGGGGAACCTCGGGAGCCTTCTTACTCTTGTTAACACACTTTTTATTGGGAAACTGTAGTGCAACGCGAAGGCCGAAGCTTCGTCGTTTAGGAGGACTAGCAGCTTCTTCACTTCCCGACCCGCCACAATCTTCATCACTTCCATCTGACACCAGCTTAAATAAACAAACAAACAACATTATTCAACACTTCCAGTGAACAATACTCTTATTTGACCAAACACTGTCCTGTCTTGTAGCTCAATGATGTGACGTAGTAGAGAATGAAATACGTGCACATGTGGGTAAGACCAACCTGGTATACACTCCTCCTCCCCCCCCCCCCCCCCCCCCCAATTTTTTTTTACAAAATCACATGCTCTAATATTTAGTTGGACCGCCTTTAGCTTTGATTACGGCATGCATTCGCGGTGGCATTGTTTCGATAAGCTTCTGCAATGTCACAAGATTTCTTTCCATCCAGTATTGCATTAATTTTTTCGCCAAGATCTTGTATTGATGATGGGAGAGTGGGACCACTGCGCAAAGCCTTCTCCAGCACATCCCAAAGATTCTCAATGGGGTTAAAGTCTGGGCTCTGTGGTGGCCAATCCACGTGTGAAAATTATGTCTCATGCTCCCTGAACCACTCTTTCGAAATTTGAGCCTGATGAATCCTGGCATTGTCATTTTGGAATATGCCCGTGCCATTAGGGAAGAAAAAAAAATCCATTGATGGAATAACCTGGTCATTCAGTATATCCAGGTAGTCAGCTGACCTCTTTCTTTGGACACATGATGTTGCTGAACCTAGACTTGACCAACTGCAGCAATCCCAGATCGTAGCACTGCCCCCACAGGCTTGTACAGTAGGCACTATGCATGATGGGTGCATCACTTCATCTGCCTCTCTTCTTACCCTGATGCGCCCATCTTTGGTGGTTCCCTACTATACTTCCAGTTTTTAGTAATGCGTTGGACAGTTCTTAACCCAATTTTAGTAGTTTCTGCAATCTCCTTAGGCGTTTTCCTGATGCATGCCAATGATATGACCCTTCTCAAACAGACCATCTTTTCCACGACCACGGGATGCGTCTTTCGACATGGTTGTTTAAGAAATGAGAAGATACTCATTGCAACAGTTGGGGTTAAATAACTTGTTGCCAGCTGAAAGATAAATCGCCCATGCAGTAACTATCCAATAGGAGGCTCTTCCCTAATTGCTTAGTTAAATCCAGGTGGCGACTTTTTTTGGCCAGGCAGTGTATGTCCTTGTTTGCAAATATGTTTGCAAATATATGAACAAAGCTAACCCCTGCTATTGAATAATTCACCATGAAAAGCAAATCCTGATTCCTCATACCCAATTTCAGAATAAATCCATGATGAAACTTGCAAAATGCCAAGTACTTTCTCTGCTGAAGGTGGTCCTGCTGTAGCAGACCATAGGCAAAGAAAAATGATAAGCAAATACAGGCTGCTAATCACTACAGCTGCTACCATGTACAATAGGAAACAATTAAAGAGACACCCTAGAAACCATAACTACTTTGTCTAATGAGAGTGGTTATGGTACCTGGAAT
This sequence comes from Pelobates fuscus, assembly GCF_036172605.1. Taxonomy (NCBI): domain Eukaryota; kingdom Metazoa; phylum Chordata; class Amphibia; order Anura; family Pelobatidae; genus Pelobates; species Pelobates fuscus. Next base: position 324,322,560 of record NC_086320.1, on the reverse strand, counting down.
ACTCTGGTTATAGTACCTGGTATCCCCCGTGTGATTAATTTCTTCCTTCCATTGGTGGGTATATCCAATGGCATTATTCTCTAGCAGTAGTGATGTCCAGAACAGTTCGCCAGGAACCGTTCGCTGGCGAACGCGCGATGTTCGGTCCGCCCCCTATTCGTCATGGAGGTGGGAGGGTCTGCTGCTGATTGGCTGGAATGTGTCTGCTGACTGTGAGGTATAGGGTCAAAGTTTACTCAATGATGACGAATAGGGGGCGGACCGAACATCGCGCGTGTTCGCGACCACGCTATGTTCGCCGGCGAATGGTTCCCGGCGAACTGTTTGGGACATCACTATCTACCAGTAATGGGCAGCAGTGATAAGCTGAGAGTGCGCAGCTGACTTTCTTAGCCTATCAAGGACACCTGTCACTGGTTGAGCTAATGTGTCTGCATTAGCTCGAGCAACAAAGAAGAGACGTGATTCAGGCTCCCGAGTAACTTCATTCAATATCAAACCACAGGAGAAAGGTTTGACACTGAATTTTAAGTGGGCTTCAAGGGACTCCAAGTACTATAACCGCTTTGATGACAAATATGTCATTTTAACTTGCCACTACAAGACAATTTAGATGCCAAATGCCTGACCTCAACTAGTGCCTAGATATTGTGAAGATATGGAAACGGAGACAAAAAAAACAAACACAGAAAAGTGTACTGTACTGTAAAACTTCATGTGAGCATTTCTTATGTTTTTGGTAGGAAAAAAAAAAAACGCACTTGAGAATGGGATGATATGAGGAAAATTGAATAAAAATTGGAGATGCTTACAGTCAAATAAAAATGTTATTAAAACACATGGATAAGGGGGATTTTCTAGAATAACTAAGATAATTAAAACATTTCACACAGTTATTAAATGGGACAGGAGATCTACATAGTTTGAGAATTTTGCCTATTTTGGTCTAAACCATGTAATTCCCTGGTCAATTCCTGGTTTAGTAATTAAAGCATTTGACCGACTCAGAGTGCATGCTATCAATGCAGGGAGGCAGCGACCAAAACTTCCTCTTGCAGGCAGCAACCCCATCAAAAGCTCATTAAGTTGGACAACCACATGCTGACAACTTTTTGCACAGGATCGACATTAGGCATAGTTCCGGGATGACCAAGTCTTGGGTACCAGGGGTGCAACTAGCCCACGCAAAAAAATAGCGTGTATTACTCTGCATGTACAGCATTTCAAGTAAAAACGCAGCACATACAGACCCCTACCACCATGACCATTTCTAAATGCAGAAGTTGTCATGAAGGTTGGAATAACCCTTTAACCCTAAAAATAAGCACACAGTACAACAGGGAATACGCAGACAGTAAACCTACCTTACTCTGCGTATCTACTTCACTCTGAGTAAATCCCTCAAACACATCACTCTCAGATTCTGTGTCTTCAGAAAAAATCCTCCGCAGTTCAGCTGTCATATACTGAGAGCGAAGACGGGGCCTCTGCACATTAAAGGAAAAAACAAAAACGAAAATAAAGATCAGAATCGTTACTCTAAGCACAGAAATCGAAAGTCATTAACCAACCAAATACCTTTAGTAAATGCACAATTAGCTTAAGGTTACCAAATTGGTGTGCGTGAGACATATGTTACTCTACGTTTCAGCCATACCTGCCAACATTGTGAGGTATAAATGAACTGGGGACACACAAGTAAGGGGCCAAAATAAATTAAAAAAAAAATAAGTCAACCATTCAGTGCTGCCCATGTCTTTGCATTTAAGTTAAGCTGCAAGAACATCTTTAACAATAAGCATGTGTTTCTAGAATCCAGAGTAGCAGAGCAACAGAGAACAAATAATAGAGAGGAGTCCACATTTAGGTCTGTTCTGTCGAATCAGACTGCTGGCGCAATCCATGATATCAAATGGGTTAATAATACATTGCTTATGTGTTTCCAGGTTCACCCTCCATTCGATGTAACTGATGATTATGAAGATTTCATATGTTTTAATCAAAATTAAATAATTCCCAATCTGTGCACAAGCTGGTATTGAATAACAAATGTAACAGTGACCAGCATTTTTACAGCAGTTAAGGGGGAAATAAGAGGGGGGGAAAAAACACCCACACAAAAAAAATAAGCATTAAATAAACTGAAAATCTTTTAGCGTGCCTCTAAACACGTTATTGGTAAATACTATGCTATAGCAAAGAAAGGAGGCAGAAAGCTTTGATCTTTATTCTATAGAGATCAGCACCATACAATGCCAACTCCTACATCTTGTATTATTCATTCAAAGGGAACGGCCTCTATGCAATATTACCAGGAAACACGTGCAAGAGGGATTCCACAAGTTGGCTGTCAAGAATATACAATGAAGAAAATGGAGAGAAAAAAAAATTAAAATCTGCAAATGGAGGACTAATTCCATAATTCCACACAGGTCTTGTCTATGCCTACAAATCTATGAAAATACAAACCCAAGTTTGTGTCCAATTGGGATTTCCATGGCTGTTTCATTTTTATCAGGGAAATTTTGCAAATGCATTTTGCTAAACAACATTCCCACTGCATTTGTATGCCAATATACGGACACCTGTTCGGTTCATATTTATGCATCTCACTTTATAGAATGAAAATGGATTTCATACGGTTCATTCCAAAATGTAACTTTTTTTTTTTTTTTTAACACTTTTATATTTTTACAGTTAGTTTGTTTTCCAGTGTTATAATTTGTCATTTTGATTTGGGGGAAGTCTATTCCCATCGCCTACTTTTACCTGTTTATTAAAACTATATTGCTGGCATACAGATCAATGTATCAGTCTCAAATAAAAAAAAAAAAATAAAAGATGGATTTTACCACATATATTATTTAAAATTATAGCATGTGTCATCTTCTGGGGTTTTTACATATTTTTCAAAGCCTCCCTGTGGTGGCATTGCTGCTTGGTGAGCAGTACCCTGGGGTGCCGTACTGATGAGATTTACTTAGCAGGTACCACCATTTCTTTGCACATGCACGAACGTACAATGCTGATGTCTATATAGGATTCCACGAGTACCTACTTTGTCTTATGATATGTTTTGACTACTTTTGGAATTTCAGTGACATTCCGACAGTCAATGTGAGTATTTCATAAAAAAAGTATCTTTATACTCTGTTTATTGTATTTTTTTTTTTTATCTAACACCCACACATTTTTCTCGCAATTTAGATATTTATGCCTGAAATTTAAATTCACTTTATTAAATAACCATGCCAGTGTTTGAATACAAGATATCCCAATGCATTTGAAAAAAAAAAAAATTGTATTGCAATCTGCTCATTTTCCAGACATAATGCGGTTGTTATATTTATTTTCTAGCCATTTAAGTCATGCAGAGAATTAAGTGAGGAAACAGATGGCTGGTGAAAAGCTAATTGTGGAGAAAAAAAGGGTAAAACAAGTCTGTCCATTGTGAAAACAGGAAGCACTTAAATATATCTGGTACAATGGGTCTAGCGTTACACACTATTTTACAAGTGACAGAAAAATCAATAAAATGATCACTCTCACACGCATTTTAGTGCACATACTGACAGCAGACTAGGATTGTCACTAGGAGGTGTCACAATGGTTCCAACAACAAAAAGTTCAGACCTAAAGGGTTACGCAAATCTTTATATTATATTGTGAAGGTATTTCAAATTAAAAGGAATCATAATCAGGAACAAAAAAAATTGCACTATCAGGCCCACTGGGGTAGTCCCATTTAATAAAAGAGCTTCGTAAATACAGATGTTTTGAACTATTTCCCTTTTTCATCGCCCATGTGAAGGTACTGGCAACTCAGGTCATGAAAGGGTTCATTTTGATTCTATTTCCTTGTCCAAAGAAATTAAATTGTAGCACCCCACGTTTCAGTACGTAACGTAGGATCCATTGTATATAAATATGAATAGAGATGCTACTTCTTTAAAAGGGTTGATCAACATAGTGTATATACACACACACACACACACACAATATGAGCGGTTATTAAAAAAGCATACAATTCCATTAACACTGATGTGATAAGAATGTTAGGGGAACCAATTTATCAGCTAAATCAAGCCATGCTTTGTATTTTCAGGAATAATCCACAACTCAGTGCTGCACAGCATATTCCTTAGAATACAGCTGAGGGCTATTGGATATGCGTGGTGTTCTCACTGAAAGGGTCATCACTGACTTTTCTGTCAGTTTCTGGTCACAGAGAGTCCTCCAAGTTGTAGCAAACAAGGGAAACTAAGAGATAAGTAACGTTTTCCCATTTTTTTTTAACACATCATCTATGTAATAAATTGAATTATAGTAAAGTGATGGTTTTAAATAATACCTACATGGATGTGCCCACTGCTTGCTTTATCCTCTTAATGTTTGAAAACTTATCGTTCGATTGGGACAGACTGCAAACTTTAACGACGCACTCTGAGGGTGCAGCCATTTATTTTGGTTTTGAACGCCCTTCAAATTTTGCTATAAAAAAAAAAAAAAAACACTCCAGTCCTGGATTGGGCAAAGTCGCACAGGTTAGACTTTAGCACTAAGGAATTTTACTTCCTGCAAGGTTAAATGGAGGCACTAGAAAAAGCTAACATTTTAATGACTTAATGGAAGAATATTTGTAAGGAGCTTTGAGACGTTTTTACAAAAGAAAGAAAAAGTACTTTCAAAAGCAACTGCATTAGCTCTTTTGCTTTGTGCCTCTGTGCCAAAGCCCTGCTGAGATTACTACATGCTAACTCATTTCTTGTGTGTCTTCTATTACTTCCAAATCTACACCCAAGGAGCCTGCTTCAGGGGAGCACAATTACCGATTAGGAACAAAGAAGAAACATACTTCACCCCATGCATTCCTGGGAACTGATGGGCTTCAATTAGGGAAACTTGCTGCCGATTTTCAAAAGGCTGCCTGCCTCCCCTCCCTAGAACCTCTATTAAAATAGTTTTGGGACTCCCCTCTATGATTTTCAAGAGTCTCATTAAATTGTTCACTAGTCCCGTAAAAAAAAAAAAAAAAAAACTAAAATATTTCATTTCAAATAAAAATGATTTGTGGTATAAAACTGATGTATGGATTTTTTTTTTTGGCACGAAAGGCAACTAAGCCAATCACATTTGTGTGTGTACTGTACACAAACAAAAAAAAATATCAAATAAGAAGCTCAGGGTGTGGTGTCACAACTGTTTTCAAACAATGTTTACACTCCCACTAGGAAACAGTTTGTCCGTCAAATCAGGACTTCACAAACTAAGTATGGTATAGTTGTCAAAATGTGTTTCGCTGTATTTTATACGGAACTGTACAAAAAAACAACTCTTTCCTAGCCCTTAAGAAAAAAATAACAATTCTAATAGATTCAAGATTATATTAGCGATCACGAGGAGAAGACAAAAAGATGCAGCCCACACAGAGACTTCAAAAAAAACAAACAAAAAAAAACATAAAACCCCATGATGCAGCAAAATCCATGCAAGAAACAGATCTAAATTTTTTAGCCTCCCTTAGTGGTACTTCTCCCATCCCATTTATGTTTCTTATTCAACTTAAAGAAACACTATATGGTCATGTATGTTAAAAACCATCATGAGGCTCTGCCTCCTTGGCTGACAATCAGAAGTGTACAGTGCTACGGAATTAGCTGGCGCTATATAAATAATAATATTAATAATCTCAGCCAATCGCAATGCTTTCCCATAGGAAAGCATTGGATAGGCTTCGCTTGTCAAGAAGGCAGATTGGGGCAGAGCCAGCAGAAGCCAAACAGAGCCCTGGCCAATCAGCATCTCCTCAGAGATGTATTGAATCGATGCGTCTTTATGAGGAATGTTCGGTGTCTCCAAGCAGAGGGTGGAGACAATGAATGTCAGTGCTGCACTCTAGGCAGCACTGCCCCAGGAAGCACCTCTAGCAGCCATCGGAGGAGTGGCCAGTGGAGGTATCCCTAGGCTGTAATGTAAACACTGCATTTTCTCTGAAAATACAGTGTTTACTCAAAAAACTGAAGGGAATGATTATACTCACCAGAACAAATACAAGCTGTAGTTGTTCTGGTGACTATAGCGTCCCTTTAAAATACTTGAGTTTAGCAATTGTATAATCATATAATAACACCCAGAGCACCCAAAGTAAAACAAAACAAAAAAAGCATTAAAAAAAAAAAAAAAAAAAACCCAGTGTAAATCAACATAAAACATGGATGAGTAGTACATGTAACCTGTAACATAAAGGCTACAATGACAATTAGGATAAGAGGTGCAAAAATGTCAGTTAATAAACTCACATTTATTGTCCCATCTACACTTACAGCAACATCAGCACACTACGATGCAAGTCCAAGCATGATGAGACAGCTTCTGGAAAATGGCCCAAAAAGAGCTTCTGGCTACTTTTGGGCGACTGAGCCCCACATGACCCTGTATACCTGAAGTAAAATGAACGCCAAGCAGTCACAAGCCGCCAAAAATAAATACACCACACGTTAACTTTTAATGTTTAACATGAATTAACATCCGATGTAAAAGGTGTATTTTCAGACATTATCATTTTCTAGTTTTGCTGGAGTCTGCATTTTAGCATCAAAACCAATACTTTAAGAAGTAGTGGTTTTGGTGTCTCAAATACATAACAAGAAGGCAAGTGGAAACACATCATGAATGCATTATGTAAATAACACCATTAACACCCTGTATATATTTCTTGTTAAAAACATTTATTTTAAACAAATTTTGAGGGGGAAGCGGATTTTTAAACATTTGTCTATTCATCTATATCCACAATCTTTGGCCTCAATTTTTTCATTAAGATTTAATTAGTGAAAATTCAGAATTCAGTGTGTAACTCCAAGTATCTTACCCTTTGCCCCTCCCCGGTCTCTCCGTGTGTGTAGTGACTGTGTGGAATGGCTGTCTGTGTTGTTGAAATAGTATGTGTTGGTTCCTGTAAAAACTATGCTTGATAGCATCTCACCCAAACGTGGCCTAACAGTGAAACAACTATAAACTAGACCTGTGAAGAACATCCAGTACCTCAGATTTGTGGCTCATTAACAAACAAAAGAAAGGATCTATGAGTATGTACATTTTTATTTTTAATTTCAAGAAGTAACAGTTTATGAGAGGGCTTAACAAATTCCAGGCTTCAGGTCAACTAGGGATTTTGCCCTGGCACATGGGTATTTGTCAGCCCTGGTCACCTTAGGGTCCCATGAAGCGGAAAACTGTGAGCAATGGAGGCGGGCGGCGAGGAAGCTGTAATCTTCCTGCTCTTCTTATGCTGCTTCCACACGCACCCTGCTGTGATGCCAGGAGCCAGAATATGATATCACTACAGCCCCGACAATACTAAACGTTACGCAAGAAAACAGCGCAAGAAGGTGACAGCAACCACAGGGAAAGGATCCACAGATCTCCCAAAGGTAGGGTAGGCTGGGTGGACATAAATTTAAATTATATGAATCTCAAGAACACGTTTAATTTAATTAACTGAGTATAACAGTAGAGACACACACCACTAAAACAAAAGGGGTCTCTTTTTTAATACATCATTCCTTATCGTTTGAGCGGTTACAAATTAAGAAAGATAAACCAAGGAAGATTACTTATCCTACTCTGCATGATAAACAAAGCAGAACACATATTAGGTGGTAGGTATGTATGGTCCCAATGACCACCAAATTATTAGTTATTTTACACAAAGTGCTCACCAGGCTTCCTGTGGCACCCTCTAGCTCCCTCCTCATTTGTGGTGACCTTAACCACGTTCTAGATTCGCATGCTGATACAACCTTTCCAGATTCATCCCCTAGACATTTAGCACGACAGACGCACAGCAAAGCCCTGACTAAACTCATGTCTGAACATGACAGGGATCACACAGTGCTCTATTGGAGACATAGTGTGGTCAGATCATGCACCACTTACGTTGACGATTCAAGTGTCAATGACTCCCTTCTGAAAGTCCCTAAGTTCGTTACCCAAGTGTCACAAAATCAGGAGGACTACTTAATCATAAATGAAACCCTAGATACATCCTCTCTCTCCTTTTGGCAGACACATAAACCTACCATTAGAGGCATTATAATCAGCAGAGTCTCATTTAAGAAACTGCAAGTCCCACCATGAATACATAGACCCGCTGCATTCCTTACGAGATGTCACAAATGCACACATTCTGCAACCAGCAGATTCACACCTGAAAACCATTGCTGATGCAATCAAACGCATAAATGAAATACATCCTCCACACTTCAACGGATAATAAAGCAGCGTAATTACTCACAGGGTAACAAAGCAGGGAAATACCTAGCAACAATGCTGAGGAAAAAACAAGCACAATCTAAAATACCATATTTAATCTCACACCCTAACAAAAAAAATTTGCAACCCCCAGGACATAAATAACGAAATGGCCACTTTTTACCATACCTTGTATAATTTGAAAAAACGACACCAAAATGCCCTACCCAACAGAATCAGAAATTGAAAATGTTCTCAGCCTCTCCAAATTACCATCACTGACTACACAACAAGCGATATTACAGAGACCTTTCACAGGTCAGGAACTCTCACAAACCATAAACTCCCTACCATCGGGGAAATCCACTGGGCAAGATGGCCTCACAAACTCATACTACAAGCTTTTCTCCCATATCCTAGCCCCGAAACTGGAGCAAGTATACAACCACATCATACATACAGGTGACATGCTACACAAGATGCTAATGGCTCACATGGCCACCCTCCCTAAACCAGGAAGCCCCCACCCACTAAAAATCAAAATCTGTGACAGATTTTACTTCTCAACATAGATACCAAGCTACTCGCCAAAATCTACTCCAACAGGCTCTCTCAAATTATCCCTACAATTGTACACGTTCATCAGGTGGGGTTTGTGAGTGGATGCCAGGGTGCAGATGGATTCTAGATTTACTGTGTGGGCTGCAAGGGGGGAGGGCCCCTTGAGTGTATTCCTTTCACTAGATGCGGAAAAAGCCTTTGATAGGCTCCTAGGGAAATTTGGGTTCCTCTCGCAGTTCTTGACTCTGGTAAAGGCATTGTACTCACAACCATCGGCACGAGTGGTCAACGGGGGTTTCACGTCTTACAGTGTCACAATTTCCAACGGCTCCAGACAGGGATGCCCACTCTCCCAATACTGTACATCTTGGCATTGGAACCTCTGACTCAATTAGGGACAACCCCAACATCCACAGTATCAAGATGAAAAACAAGGAATATAAAGTGACCTTGTTCGCAGATGGCATCTTACACTACAACAACCGAATATCTCCCTACCTAATCTTCATAACACACTTCTGCAGTATAGCAAATGTTTGTATTATAAACATATTGAAAACGCAAGCAATGGGCATTCATATCTAAAAACACACACTAGACACCCTGAAAAACTCTTTTGCGTATGAATGGCGAACAGACTCGCTAAAATTTTTAGGAGTAGCCCTGACGTTACAGCCCTCAGTCCTGTACAAGTCCAATTATCAAACTTTGCTAAATAAGGTAAAAACACAACTACAAAGTTGGAGGGGTAAATTTATATTTTGGACAGGCGGAATAGCAGCAACCAAAATGCTAATTATTCCAAACTTCCAATACCTATTTCATACCCTACCTATTAAAATCCCCACCCAATACTTCCACGAAGAACAAGAGTTAATAAATGCCTTTGTTTGGAACAACTCCAAACCTAGAATTGCAAAAGCTACCATGTAAAAAACCTTCT